>NC_137864.1:32956758-33469258 GCF_963924005.1 Protomyctophum bolini
TATTCTTTTCTAACTATTGATTGATGCATGTGCAGCATTTGCCATAATTAATATGCCCAGGCAAAAGAACAAGAAAGCATAGGAAATTATTACAGACTAGAGGCGATGACAATAACATGCATTGTTCAAATACAATATAACAGTATACCAATGTGACATATTTCTTTTGGCTTTTCTCCCCATTTTCTGTCAATATGCCGCACCTGCCAACACATTTCTGTGTGCTGTCACTGCTGTTGTATCCTAGGAGGTGCGGCCACCGGGAGGACGTAGAGCCTTCGTCCTTCCGCAGACTCGGTTTGCACATTGTGGTTCCTGCACTGGAGGAAGAAGTTCTACTACATTTTCTCAATTTTGTAGTACTAGTAAAAGTCCTGTAAGATTTGACTTGGCCCGGGTAAAATGACAAAAGTATTCTGCATCAAAATATATATAGCCTACTATACAGTACCGAAATAAAAGTGCTAAAACTCCAGTCAAAGCTGAAATATCAAATAAATGATACGTAGTGTGCAGAGTTAGTTCAGTCAGATTGTGCCGAGGAGGGAGAAAATATGTAGCAGAGCCGAACGCCAAGATAAAATATTATATGCACACTTGTATTCTCATTCTATAATAAATATTGGTTAAATCTATTCGTGAGTTATCTGACTGAACTGGAGTATAACAAAATATCGAAGTTCTGGAGTCTTTCCAACGGATTGTGTGGCCTTGGTCTTTCATGGGACTGATCGAGGGATAGCTACTGGAACGTAAGTCGGGACTTGATCACCCCGGCTGGGTCGCCTGAGTGAGGGGTATGATGTTCGAGAGACCCGAAACCCCGATGACCTTGGGATACATCACTGAGACGTCCCAGGTGCATCCATGCAATGTTGTTTTTTAGTTATAAAATATATGACTTTAAGGGGTCAATGCATCTCTTATATTAATAATCAACATAATTGTAGTGGAGCAAAATATTTGTTTGTGTGTGTGTGTGTGTGTGTGTGTGCGTGTGTGTGCGCACGTGCGTGCGCGCGCGCGCGTGTGTGTGTGTGTGTGTGTGTGTGTGGGGGGGGGGGGGTTGTATACATCAACAAGACTACAGTTGAGTAAATCTACTTTGTTACTTTAGCATGTCAACTGCCCCTGGTTTGCACATTGTGCATCCAGCTAGGGGGCTGGTTATGTGACTGTCCATGTAGTGTTAATGTAGATTAGAATCATCTGGCCATTCATTTGTGCAGTTATGTCCATGGTTATGTGGCTTTGCCTTTATGGAGAGTGGTTTGGATACTGTGCATCCTGCTATAGGGGACTGGTTATATCCATGCTTATGGCTGTATAGTGTAGAGTGGTTTGAACATTAATTTGTGCATCCCACTAGGGGACTAGTTATGTCCATGGTTATGTGGCTGTAGAGTGGATGAATTGTGCCTTAATGAGACTGCAACACGTGCTGACTGTTACACGCTGCATTAACTTTTATTCCTACATGCACTTCATCTCAGCTGCCGAGAGAGATTACTGCATGGAGAGAAAATGGAGAACTGCACATTAATGTAGAGTCTAGACAGACAGACAGACAGACAGACAGACAGAGACTATAAGACTCCATAAAACAATAATCATAATTAAGCCCTGAATTGTAACGTAAAAAAGTATTAGACCCACTAAAGCCTATATTGTCTGCCAATACATTAGGCCTATTGCCAGTGAGTTTAATTTGTGTTAGCTTTGGAAACCCAGACGTTTCTTCTTTGATTAATTTCATATTGTCATTCAGGCTTTGTAATTCACACCCTCTGAGCTTGTTGATAGTCTATTTTTGGCAATGAGATGTTGTATTTGTCTGAGGTAAAAACAAAACAAAAAACAGCTACCCTCTTCGGACGTTATCAACATATTCAAGTCAGTACAGAGGATTTCTATTAATTAGTATTGCTGAAAAACCTTAAAACGGTCTCAATGTTGAATAAAATAGTCTCCCTCAGTCACTCCCTGGCCTTATATCTGTCAACCAAAAGAAATAGAGAAAATAATGTAGAATCTAAATAAAACTTCAACACCCAGAATTCCCCGCGCCCAAATCCACTTCACCCGATTGGCGGGCTGTAGAAACCAATCCTCGCGACCCCTCGCATCCCATTCCCATCCATCCTCCCCGGACCGTCATGGCGGCTGTCTCAGTGATGTCTGCTGTCAACCTGCCGCGACTGGCCGTGTCCCTGCTGCTGCTGCTGCTGCTGTGTGTGCAGCCCGGCGGAGGACAGAAGAAGAAAGAGGTACACGTACGTTAATATGGATATTATTACATTTTCAGCGAATTATGCGGGTTTTGCTGCCATTTCTGCTGGTTCCCTCCGCAGTGTGTGTATGTGTGTGTGTGACCGACCGTGTGTTCCATGGATTGTGATTGTAGCCAGCAGTGGGGGCTTGTGCTGTAGCAGTGCAGTGATACTCATAGCTACATTGTTGCAACACCAATGACACCATGCTGGAGTATTATAGCGGGTATTAATAATAACTCACATACCGGTAATTTACATCATGTAATTAGTTCTTTGCACGGCGAAGCATGTTTGTAAATGGACGTATTATAGAGAAACAATGAGCTGCTATATGGTTGGTTATAGCTGTGTCACGTTGTTTGTTTACACCTGTTCCTATGTGAGCAGTGAGAGGTGACGTCACGTGCTGCACACCGGGGGGTTGTTGTCGACAAACATCAACTGCTGTGGTGTTTTTGTTATTGCCCCCGGCCCGACTGTTAGGATAACGATGATGGAGAGAGAGACTCTAGTAGACTAGTGCTATACTATTAATTGGTACTGCACGATTTTGGGTAAAACTATTTGTTTTGTCAAATGTTGTGAACACACACACACACACACACACACACACACACACACACACACACACACACACATACATACATACATACATACATACATACATACATACATACATACATACATACATACATACATATATATATGTATATGGATTAACCTTAACTCAGATTTAGATAATCATTGATTAAAGTTCTCAGCTGCCTGATTTCAGTCATTTGGATTTCATAGAAGTCAGCTTGTCTTCTATGGAAGAAATGTTGTGCAGTGGAAATAGCAGATCTATAAGATAATAACAATTCTTCTACATTCTCTAACTTTGTAGACTTCTTGTAAATTAAGTAATGCAGATTATTAATTAACAATTTATCTATTGAGAGTGTAAAATAAAATCGAATGGACCATTTGGTTTCATTTTACGCCCTCAAAGAGTTAAAGATCTATAAGGGTCCATGGTTGCCAACTCTCCATCATTTAGCTGGGGACAACCTGGAACCTCCTCAAGGACCCGGACCGGACCACTAGTGGTCCAGTGGTTTAGAATTACCATTCTAAACCAGTGGTTTAGAATGATAATACCTGGACATCATCATTACATTTTCAGTCATTCAATTTTACTTTTACTTTTTTCAATGACTGAGCAGTGCCATTTCCCCATGTAACTGCTGGACAACATGAGTTTCATTTGTGCAGAGTAGACTTGTGAGAACGAATCATATAGGAAATATAAGCAGCACCCTCCTTCCATAGATTCAGCAGCCTATTAGCTTGGTTAGCATCATGCGTCTTACGGACCGGTCTGGCCCCAAGCACTGGGTGGGTGTTTTGCAGTACCAACAGTATAGCTTGCTGGAAGGCCATATAGGGACACTTCAGTGCGGTGAATGGAGCTGATGTAGGCTGGTGGTGGTGACAGACTGGAAAGCTGAATACAAATCTGCCAATTTAAATGCTTTTGTAGTTTGATGAAGGCATCGCAAAATAAAAGTAATAGGCTATTTGCACAACATTAGATCAGCTCAATACAGAATCCCTGTATCAGTTTTAATAGAAAGAGGGGTGTCTTGATTGTATTTGTAATTACCCTGGTATACCGGCGTAAACCCTTACTCTGAGCCTAAGCCTATTCTGAAGAGATAATTGCCTGAATGAAACATTGTTGGACTACTTAAAGGGGGTAAACGTGGACATAAACACAATGAATGGATAATGGATGACACAAGTCAGAATAAATATAGTGTGGTTGTGTCCTGTAGAAACCTCTTCTTGTTGTTAGTGGAATTGCCTGATCACAATTTGTAGTCACACAACTGGGCAGTTGTCAAGTCTGCTTGTTATAAGCAACGTTGGGCTTTTCCCCCCCTATGGTCAATTTTGATAACAGGCACTTTGAACAGGCATAACTCATGGCTCGTTTGGCCAAAAGCCATGGAACTTCTTTGCATGAAGAAGATCTTATAAGGGATCGAAACGTCGAATCTAATAAACCAGTGGAGCTGAGTTTCATACCAGTGTTGCAGACTCTATTTTTCATCTTGTACTGCCTTTTTGTCTAGCACCTGGGCTAGAGTGGAGGTGCATGCTCTATTTCCTTTGTTACTTCTTTGCATGTGCCTTGACTTCATGTGGAACACATCTGTCACTTTGTACATGAAGAAATCAGCTATTTAAAATGCTCATTTGTATGGTCTTCTTTCTCTCAACTTCAGTGTTCTAACTTCTATGTATGGCTTACTGTGCGCATTGCATATAGCTTTGGGAGCAGTGCCTAACTGCTCGTCTGTACTGTACTGTACTGTACTGTACTGTATGCTTGCGGTACGAACAGCTGCAATACCGCTGGGTGACCTGAAGTCGCACTGTTGAGCAACCTAAAATGGCCATTCACACTGAGCACTATAACTATAACTACAGCCAGCCAGCAGTGTAATTGAGCAGCTTGTGCGATTTTTCTACTACTACTGCTACTGCTTTTTCTGCTACTACGGCTCACAGGGAAATAGGGGTGCAACGGTTTTCGGTTTAAAACCGAACCGTTCGGTACAGCATACACGGTTCAATGCGCTCTAATGAACCGCGCTATTTCGGTTTGCATTAATTCATTTCTTACAGCTGCGAAGAATGTATTTCTCGGTCACACACCGGCCTACTTAGAAGTCTAGCACTCTATCGGTCACACACCGTCCTACTAAGAAGTCTAGCACTCTTTCGGTCACAGAAGTGTAGCACTCTGTCGGCCCACCCCCTACACACACACACACACACACACACACAGAGAGAGACGGCATGATGAGGAGAATCCAGCCCTCGTCTTTAAACGTCGTTCTTGGAATAATTATTGATCGTCATACACAGAGACACACACAGCGGAGTAACCTCGCGCAAACAGGCTTCTAAGCACGGTCTTTTGTTTGTTCAGATCTGATTCTGCATCTGCACTCGCTGTTTGAGTGCTAATTAAGAGGGAAAGTGAGAGAAAAAACAACCCGCAGCAGGACATTAATTCCGTCAGAAAAGTCCCAACAAAATACTCCAGGTCCAATCCATGACTGTAGATAGAAGCCCTTCTTCTAATAATATAAGCATAATATCCTTAAATCCTCATGTAGACTTATTGTAAACTTTTGTATTTTTCTGTGCGACACGACGCATTCACTGTGTGAATCCCTCCCCTCCCAGGAGGCACTCTCCTCTCCTCTTCCCTGCATTTTCTTACTGCCCCATGTGAGCGCATAGGTGCACTTTTTTCCCCCCTTGAAAATATTGATGAGTCACATTAAAATAGCAAAATAATACGTTTTTTCCGCTTTAAAATAATGAAAAGGCAGAAATGCCTAATAAAATAATATATTCTAAAAATAGAAAGAAGAAAAGAAAATGCTATAAATAAACTTTTTTGAGTGGTGCAAGCCACTGCCTGCCTGGCTGGCTGGCTGGGTATGAGCATGAAAACAGCATGGTTGTTTTTCACCACCTGTGCGCAACCTAACACACACACAAACACACACGCACATTATTAACTGTATATATGATGATTTCGTGTGTGCCAGTACAGTGCCAGTACAGTACAGTAGAGGGACCGGCACTCTGTCATTTCTCAACCGTTTCGGACACGGGGCAGCTCGCCGGAACCGGCCCGGCCCCCTGGGCGTGTTCCTGGGGGTCACTTCACACGGGTGTAATTTGTTTTACTGTACCGAAACCGAACCGAAACCGTGGCCCCCATACCGAGGTTCGAACCGAACCGTGGAAAGGGACAAAACTTACGTCTTCTTCACACCGGTCTCCACACGTCAGCTGGGCGAGTGCTGGCACTTTGTCATGGGGGGACAGATCAATTAATTCTGTACTGGCCATATATGGAGCGTGTCTTGGGTGTACTGGGATTGATGAGGTCAGATCAACATATGGAATGTCAGAACAGGTCAGCTCCATATAAGGAGATCTACAGTATAACTTTGGGGCGGGCCTGTCTAGAGTTTGAATGGACAGGTATCAGTCAAATCGAAGACATCGAAGAGGAAGGACGGATGGGGAAGGATCAACATATGGACTGTCAGAACAGATCAGCTCCATATATGGAGCTACTGTACAAGCTCACGAGTCCCAACACGACACGCTGAACTTATCTGCTATTTTATCTCAAGTGGTAAAACCGGTTGCTACTTTAGGGCTTTTTAACCTGGCTGCTTATGCTTGTTTCTCTTGCAAAAATCTGGCAACAGTGCGACTGGGTTTCAGCCAAGCTAATAGAAGTATATTGTGTTCAACGTTGATAATGCATTGCTGCTGCCAATATGAAAATCTCATTTACTGTGAAGGTGACATTTCCTGTTAAGCCACCCCGCCTGGCAGGATAACATTTTATATATAGACCTATATTTAAAAAAAAATCATCAATCTGCATCCACACAAACGAGCTTTTTTTTCTTAAATATACCCAGGAAGATTAGGCTGGCATTCATGTTCCAGCTAATGTTGGAATCCTATAATGTATAATCAAGCACAACACAATGCAGTGTACTTTTGTTGCACAACAATGGCAGATGAACGCTTTGAGCTCTTCTGGGAAAAAGAAAACGACAGCTTTTGTTGTTTGTTTATTATTGTCGATTTCGACTTCGAGTTTATAGAGAAGTGTGATTGTATTGTTTTCAGAATATGAAATATAAAATTTACTAGGCTTACGCTGAATGTTGGACAATGGGGAAATTAGTAGATATTGTTTCTCGGGTGCAAACCTATGTCCAAAACTGTCACTTTTCAGGTAAGTGATTCAATTCAAAGGAGCTTGGCATGAGAAAACATTAACATTGCCAAAGCAACTGTCAAAATATTACAAATAATAATTAATTTAATACAAATCAGCTATGTCACAGACTCACATTGGGCCATTATATATACGGTAGATTATATGTATATACACAGAGTAAAGCTTTTGGAAACAAATTTGTATAGTCTAGCAGCAATTTCGTCACTTTGGGACGAATAGCAGCATTATTTTTTACCTCAAAACAATTTAAATAGTGTACCAAAAAAGCCTTAGATTTAAAATGCGTTTAAAAATGTGGCAGTTTATATGTGCAAGAACCCCAAGTGTGAATGTGTGGGATTGGGACATTGATAGCGCACACGGATGTAAACAAGCTGCGTCTGCCCAATATGTCTCTTTACGTCAAGTTGCAAAAATAATTGTTGCCGCGGAAACTCAACAGTTACGTTGCAAATAAGTTGCTGTGGAAACAGATGTTCGTAGCAGGTCGTAGCTTGTGTGTGATATCACCATTCTGTTGCATGTAGTTGCATGTTGAAAGGAGTTGCATGGCAAATCATTCATGTGGTTTGGGCTTTACAGAAATACTTCTTTACTTAACTCCTGATAACATGTTTTGCGCGTTTCACATGGTCAGGAGCATTTTAGTAACATATTTGATAGGAATATATATATATATATACAGGAACTTCCCACTTCCTGAGTCCATTAAGTGGATGTGAACCTGCGTTATGGCTCCATTAGAGCAAACTGTCCATTATAGCAGTGGGTCTATTATAATCATTTCAAGTTGTTTGGGACCAATCCTCTGTGGCTGAAGCGTGGCAAGGCAGGTAATGTTAATGTGCACCCTCAAGGGTTCCTGGAATTATTTCCTCCTCCATTTACTCACTTATGGCTTAATGGGTCATGCTTTTTTAACAAGGGTAAAAAGGATTCTGTGAAGGGTCACACTGAACCTCTCAGCGCTGTTCCAATGCTTTGTGAACTTGTGGATCTGCCCACTAGTTGCTCCTCTCTCTCCATCCACTACTTTAACCACTACTTTAATCAATGCATTCAGTAGTCACTCTCGCTGCTCCTGCATCATGGAACGGAAGAAAAAGAAAAACAATAGAGAAATGTTGCGTCATTAGAACTGTGTTCCTTACATAAACACATTCACATCAGCCTGGCGATTCTGTCAGGTATGTTACTCGTTTATGATATTGAGTTACATTTGATAATGCCTGTGTTTGGATACAAATAATATAATTCTTGTCCATATGAGTAAAATCGTCGGGTTGATTTGTTTATTTTTTTAACACATTTCTTATATGATGCAATCTAATGGGGATTACTTTATATTAAAGTGATCCAGGGGGAACGGCAGTTATGTCGAACTTTGGTGCTTTTTTCTTCCCAAAACTGGATAATCTTTCTAGTGTTTAGGAAACTCTTCAAATTCACTGCTATGCGACAGGAGCTTGCTGGTTGGTCGCTCAGGGAGTCACAGGCAACCAATCAGAATAGTGAGCGACCAACCGGTATGCTGACAATGTGTCAAATGTCGTCAGAGTGCCGGGCCAATCCGGTGGCACCATTCATAGCCCCTAATGTCCACACCGGGTGGTGGGCAGCAACTTTACCCCGTGCCACCCGAGCACCACACAAACAGCAAACTCTTCCTTTTACTTACAAAAGTCCATCACGACATAATTCTTATTACACTAGAACAGTTGCACACTTTTCATACTTGGGGAGCTGCCAGGAAGTATTTATTTGTTTCAGTGCCTCGCTCTGTGTCGCCCAGAGGTATTTGCACAGCAGATGTCAGTGTCGCTGGAAGTCGTTCCCATTATTCACCCGTCACGGATGGCAGTCACCTTTCTATAACCTCTGGGCGACCACTGCTGCCCGCCCACTCACTGTAGATGCTGAGCAGTGTTAAGCAGAACTCCATCTTCTGGTGTGCCGCGGTGGGTGGAGTGTTTGGCCTGGAAACATTAGGCTAGATTATTGAACATTGTGTCTGGGCCCGCCGAGGCTGTTCCATCCGTAGCGCAGCGGAGCCCTCCGTGGATGGATATAGTTATATATTAGATGATATTACTCTGTAAGCTAGCGGATGATGAAGACCATAGCCGCCAGCGCACACACAGGTTTGTATTACTATAGTTGTGAGGACATCAACATTTTTGGACGGAATCTTTTTTTTCACTTTTAACTGAAAGCCTAAAACTAGAAAAATAGCAGATCTACAAGCTCAGCGCTGCATGTTGTGTTTGTAGATCGGCTAGTTTTCGGTGTATGAACCATATATCTATTTTTGAGTGGTGCAACCATTCCTATAATAAACAGGAATGTTCGTCCGTCTCTATGTCTGTATGGCACTCACTTCAGACAGGTCTGATTCTTAACCACACAGTGACCATTTTTCCTACTTTACTTGTGGGGACATTTGGTTCACACACACACACACACACACACACACACACACACACACACACACGGAGGAGACTGTAAGGCGGACACAGGCAAAGATATTGGGACATATAATTTGAGAAATGTGCTGTCCCAGTCCAGAGCCCGGGGCTGTGGCAGAGAGGAGAGAGAGGAGATCTTATTTAGCTGGAATGGGACAAAAATGGTGAAGCAGCATTTTGCATTCCTCCTCCCCCTCCCTCACTCTCTCTGTAAATATACTGCCTATTCTCTCCTAACTCCCTCTTCCTCCAACTCCCCCTCCTCTTCCTCCTCACCCTTCTCTGTCTCACTCCACACTGTCTGTCTGTCTGTCTGTTGTAGAGTGCTGACTTTCACGGTGTGGTGTAATAATAATAATTATTATTTACATTTTGTTTAGTTTGGATGGATGGTGGACAGGCAGGCAGGCAGGTAGGCAGGCAGGTAGGCAGTCAGGCAGGCAGGCAGGCAGGTAGGCAGGCAGGTAGGCAGTCAGGCAGGCAGGTAGGCAGGCAGGCAGGCAGGCAGGCAGGCAGGCAGGCAGAGTGCAAAAGCAGACAAAGCGGGAGGTAAGGAGGGAGAGAACAAAACAGACAGAGAGCGTAACACAGGAGAAGTCAGCCAGGATGTTGGCATGATACAACTCCCCCCCCCCCCCCCCCCCCTCCCTTTTCTTCCTCTATACCGTTAGGGAGAAGATGAAGAAATAGTTGCAGCGAATATATTTATATCCTTCCACATCCTGGATCGTTCATCATCATGGATATAATATCCAGAACCCTGTGTGTTGTGTTTTTCCGTCCCATGGCTGACTACTGCACAAAGACTGCATGGTGGAAAGAAACCCTTCTGTAAGCATTTCCCCATAACGTTACCTAGGGATGGAGGGAGGGAGGGAGGGAGGGAGGGAGGAAGGAAGGAAGGAAGGAAGGAAGGAAGGAAGGAAGGAAGGAAGGAAGGAAGGAAGGAAGGAAGGAAGGAAGGAAGGAAGGAAGGAAGGAAGGAAGGAAGGAAGGAAGGAAGGAAGGAAGGAAGGAAGGAAGGAAGGAAGGAAGGAAGGAAGGAAGGAAGGAAGGAAGGAAGGAAGGAAGGAAGGAAGGAAGGAAGGAAGGAAGGAAGGAAGGAAGGAAGGAAGGAAGGAAGGAAGGAAGGAAGGAAGGAAGGAAGGAAGGAAGGAAGGAAGGAAGGAAGGAAGGAAGGAAGGAAGGAAGGAAGGAAGGAAGGAAGGAAGGAAGGAAGGAAGGAAGGAAGGAAGGAAGGAAGGAAGGAAGGAAGGAAGGAAGGAAGGAAGGAAGGAAGGAAGGAAGGAAGGAAGGAAGGAAGGAAGGAAGGAAGGAAGGAAGGAAGGAAGGAAGGAAGGAAGGAAGGAAGGAAGGAAGGAAGGAAGGAAGGAAGGAACAGGCCAAAGTGAGAGAGATGGTAGGCACTAGGCAGGGGGCAATGAGGAAGTTCTTGAAACAATGACAAATACAGAGAGGGGGGGGGGGAGAGAGAGCGACAGAAGGATATGGAGGGGAGAAAAATAGATTAAACCAGAGAAAGAGAGAGAGTGAGAGAGCTTGCAAGGTGTCAGGGCTCATTCCACCTGTGTTGCCTTGTCTCCTTATTATAGTGACTTTGGGCTTGTTTTTGGTAGTTGCTGGTTGCATTTCTATTTTTTCCCCCCATTGTGTACTAGTGGCTTAACTGGGCTACCTTCCGACTGTTGTTTAAACCAGTGGTTTAAACTTTATCAATTTCTTTTGGGTTTTTGGGACTCCCATATGCGTTTCATATCATATGCTTTAATGGAAATTGCTCTCAGGAACAGCTCGACTGATTTTGTCATGATGTCATCAATGTCACCCTACTTTGTATAATTCCTCCTTCAGTCTTCACTTCCAAATTTGCATTTCCACTTTGTTTACAATGTCCAGCATTGTTGATTTTCCAAGCTGGCATGGAATGGAAACAAGCCTGGTTTTATCTAGTATCAGTATTATAATGACTAAAATATTAAATTGATTGAAACCTTTATTTATTCTCGAAATGAGCATTGAGGTTCTCCCTCATTTTAGATGCTGACGAGATCACATACAGTATATAAAACAATTTAAGACATGCAGGTATAAAACACAAATCAAATCTTCACATAAGGCATAGAGACATATTATACAGACAGTGAAAAAAACAGTTGCATATTGAGGTAGTAAGGTTCAGAAGCATGTTATTAAATTGACCATACCAGCACCCCCACCACCTCAGGACATTGTGGTACTGCAGCTAAAACTGCTTTCAAAGTCCAGAAAGAAATGACGAGGACTGGTTATATCAGAGTGGTGATTGAGGCTCAAACCATTATAAATAACTTTGAGGGACATAGACAATATGATATTAAATATTAAAAGCAGTTTTAAAATGCATGTTATTTGCGCTTTAAATCTAAATGTGTTTATATCCTATCAGATAATTTGGAACCCACAATTTTAACACGATGTAAAGAAAAGCTGTCTGGGGGAGACGAGTCACGAGGGTCTCTTCTATCTAACGGTTAAAACAGTTGTAACTGTGATCTTCCGTTCTTTAGTTATCGGCAGTTGAATATAGCTTGTTTTGACCAATGACGCAATCTTGGAAAATAAATCTGAGATAGATATGCCTTTTTTATGAATGCTTTAGCGTTGGAGTGGACGGCGTAGAACATTTTAGGATGACGTCATTTAAGTTTGTAGTCTTCTCTTGAAGTCATAGCATCATTCATATGTTGGCGAAGAGAACCTTCTTGTGTGAGCACAGAAAAAAACAGATGATGTCGATCTGTGTCCATGACAGTCAAGCGTTAGATTGGAGATGATGTAGATCTCTGTCAGAGGCAGTCAAGTGTTGGCCTGCCGCCTGACCCATTGTTTCTTTCCCAACACCTGGCAACACTGCCATGGGGAGCAGTTTAGAGCTTTGTGTGTGTGTGTGTGGGGATTGGTTAGATGGTGAATAAAGCAGCGCTGTGCGTTTCTGGTTGCTGCGCGCCCACCCCTGCCACCATAAAGCATGCCGCGGGGCCATGCGGGGCACAGCCCCATGCAGCCACTTGCTGAGTAGAGACCTGGGCTTGCGAGGCTAAACACTTGTGTAAGCACTATTGACTCCCTGGTCCTCCGCTCTGCCTGGGGTATACGTGGAGGAGGAATAAAGCATACAGTATATAGCTTCACACGCTTGAGGTTTTTCCTCCCTTAATGTCTCCCGGGGCCCATGAATTACTAACAACGGCTCTGCAGGAGAAAGAAAACACATCTTAACAAACTCAACAAACTCAACTTTTTTTTTGAGAGAGAGAGAGAGAGGAGAGAGAGAGAGAGAGAGCAACCCCCACAAACAAGTAATATTAAAAGCCCAACAAGCCCAAACATTAATTTTCCAACCGCACACAATCTAAACGAGTACGAAAAAGAGAGAGACGGGATAATAGGGTGGATGGGGGGGGGGGGACGGACGACCGTAAACCTCCAATTAGTTGAGCCAAGTTAGATATAGCCGTTAAGCTAATATGACTTGACGCAAATAAGATTACCCTCCGCTATCGAATCAAATTACAAAGACGGCAGCGTATTGATTGAACTATGAACGCCAGAGGTCGGGAATTCTATATGCAGTGAACGCCGGGAACCAGAGAACCAATTTTTCATACCTTTTTATATTTTTATTTATTTATTTTGTAATCACATTTGGGGAGTGGGCCGTGTGTGCAATTTACGACTTCACAGCTGAGCACACCAGATAATAACTACCACTAACATCGTCTTCTGGAAGATGGAATTTAAGCGCCAGGCGATCCGTCAGTGGTGACGAGGCATATTGACGGGACTCCACTTGATCAAGGACAGTGAGGCGAGACACTGTGGCGAGAGGATGAGTAACCCGGGCTTCCAACAACCCCCACCCCCCAAATAGCCACAGCGCCTGGCAGCCTTCCCCTCTACTAAGAAATGACAGGAACACAAGTATAAAAAATGATGCGTTTTGAGCTTGCCAATCTGCTATGTTTTGCCTAACACAAGGTATTTTCAGATGGGGGTGCGCGGCTGAATGCCCGGCCGCGGTCGTTGTAGGGCGATGAACAGTTTGTGACTTGGGTGGTGCTTGATGATGCGTTGCCTCCCATTTTGCACTCTGCGAATTGCACCAATCGCTGTAGGCTGGTCTTTTCTCGGTTAGTGCAGTTCCCATACCAGGCTAACCTGACTCCGCCAGATGGTGGCAATAAAAAGAGGACAGGAAGTGAAGACCGTACGGTGGACTCCATGTTTCTCCCTGGAAGGAAAGAAACATGTGCAATTGAGACCAAGGAAGCTGAACATGGAAGGGTTGGCTGCATACTGTATATGATACCATTGCACATGTTTCTTTCCTTCCAGGGAGCAACATGGAGTCCACGGTACAGTCTTCGCTTCCTAACCTCTTTTAATTAAGAAGCGATGAAGCAAGCCAGCCGTCGCTCGGACCAATCAGCGGCAGTTACGTGCGGGATCTGCCATCACCTGCAGTGTTTCCAGATGGAAGTCTGTTGTGAAACATGGCGTCTTCCTTCTGGCGGAGTCAGGTTAACACCAGACCGTCACACAGCCTGATAGAACACCTTCAACTGAGCTGTTGCAGTAGAGTAGAGCCTGGGCCCTGAGGGTGTGCTGTCCACTCCTACTACTGAAATCAATTGTTTGACACAGAGGGAGCCAGTGTAAGAATTTATGAACTGGCGTGGTATGCTCCACTTTCTTGGTAGGATATGAGCAACAGCGTTCTGAATCGACTTCAGTCGTATGATTGTTTTTTTAGGGAGACCTGTAAAAATGCCTACATTAAAGTGTGTTTACTCGCACTGATTTGCGCACATCAGCACAGATCGATGCACTACTCTTGCACTTGAGGTGTGTGAGCAGCAGGAGTCAAGTCGAATGTGAAGTCTGCAGTTTGAATGTGGTGCTGCTGAGAGCAGCCGAGCTCTCCACAAAAACTGAGGAGGGCCAAGTTTGCTCTCAAAGTGCACATTAACGCATTCACTCAGTAAGCTTTGGCAGCCTTGGAAATGATACAAGTACACAAGGTGTGTGTGTGTGTGTGTATGTGTGGGATGCCAACTGTGCTTGCGTATGTGCATGTACAGTATGTGTTTTTCACTATGGTTTTGCATAGCAGGAGCTTTGGTGATGCTAAACACGCGTGTCAGGTTTTATGTGCTGTACACACAGTGGTCTAGTTTGATGCTAAAAGTGAAAACTGTATGGATCCTCCCTACTGTGTGTGTGACTGTGTGTGTGTGTGTGACTGTGTGTGTGTGTGTGTGTGTGTGTGTGTGTGTGTGTGTGTGTGTGTGAAAGCTAAGCCATGCGTGTGTGCTTTGTGTTACAGTGCAACAGCTTTGTGCAGTGTCCTCGTGTGTGTGGGTGTGTGTTTGTGTGTGTGTGTGTGTGTGTGTGTGTGTGAAAGCTAAGCCATGCGTGTGTGCTTTGTGTTACAGTGCAACAGCTTTGTGCAGTGTCCTACTGTGTGTGTGTGTGTGTGTGTGTGTGTGTGTGTGTGTGTGTGTGTGTGTGTGTGTGTGTGTGTGTGTGAGTCCTACATGGACAGAGTGTGTGCATGTCATGTGGAGTGTTAGTGTCCCAGCTGTATTGGTGTGGCTGAGCCGGTGGTCATGCTGTGTTGCATTACAGAGGCTTAGCGCTGCTCAAGTGGCCCAGACGTCTGTGTCATCCGTTCCATAACATAATGTCTACCGTGGCGCCCTCCGCCCTAACCCTGCTATGTGCGGCTCAGCCTCCTTTGTCCGTCTGTGCTTGCAGTGGTTGTCAAACTATTTCCATGTCGAGGAGCCTAAACTGATTAGATATTGTTGTTGTTGTCACACAAAAGTAGCCAATCTATAAGCTCAAAACGTGCCGCGGTGCACATCTTTTCTACTTTACCCTCTCCTCTCCATCCAGCTCTCAGAATCCTCAGGCAGCAACGGCAACATTTCCCCGGTGATACTTTGTTTGCGTTCGATCGACGCAGCAAAAAGAATCAAGTTTGACGTGCTGAGTTGCTTTCACAGCGAGGTCGGTCATGGCGGTGACAGTCCAGTGCACTGGTGGCACTTTAGCTCGCACTGATTGGCCAACTCCTGCTGTATCGTCCCTGTAGGGTCGATAACATATACTGTACCACACTTTCCTTTCACCACTCCTCTCATAAACTATGTGTGTGATAATAATAGGCTACTGCATTAATAATATGCCTGGTGGCACAGTGGCAGCTGCCCACCACCAGCATGGAGTGACCGCGTGCAAGGGTGAGGAACACTGGTCAGGGATCTGCCATTAGAACGGAGTGACCAATACTACCAAATACCAATCCTGTTTCTATTCTTCGATTTTTCAAAAATAGCAGACCTACAAGCTCGTAGCAGCTTGTAGATCTGCTATTTTTAAATAGCTAAAGCATAACGCAAAATGGGTTAACACTTCAAATGGCCATAACTCTGACCATTGCGCTGATCAGAATGACACAATATGAGATTTGAAGTAAATCTAGATCTGAAAAGATACAGTAGTTCTATTACATTTTGCTTTCAGGCCATGAAGCCCAAAACCTGAGGTGGCTTTCACACTGTTTAATGAATGTGTAATGTCTCAATTAGAAGCACATTGACACAATAATGAATTTGTAATGTCTCAATTAGAAGCACATTGACACAATATAATAAGACTAAATTCATTAGTATTATTAACACATTGTCTGCAGCTGACGTGTATATACGTTTTTTAATAGCCATCTATTGTCTGCAATTTGTTTAATATCAAATATGGATCAAATATGGATAAAATCAGATATGGATCTGAAACGGCACCGTTAAAAAACTGCTTTTAGCCCTGAGCCGGTTGCTAGGCAACGCCTTGCTCACCCCCATACGCGCACGTAACATGCTCGCGCATGTTTAGACTACTTTTATAATTACCAGCTCTATCTCTATCTTCTCTGACTGTTTTCTCTAAATCTACGTCGCTGTCCGTTTCGCTGATCAGACATCTGAGGTTAGGATCAGATTTCCTATCTTTTCACGGCATCGCAAGAAAGATGTGTATCGTGAGCTAATGCTAACATTAGCCTTCTCTTTTTTTGCAGAGACTGGGAAATGGAAGTGCTTGAGTCGTAAATATCCCCCCAATTCCGGCCCATGCAAGCTAACTACCAGCAGCAGTCTGTGTTAACCACAACAAACTTCTGCACCGTCTGCGGAACTCGCCCATCGGTTCTTTCCTGCGGCAGCGCGTCATTATTTTGTGTTAAATCAATTAGTTTGAACTATACAGTATACAACCAGGCAGTATGGTATGTGCCAATGTGCCCTGGTTGAATTAGTTTCCATCTCTCTCTATTAGCTGTAGTCATGTGATTGATGGCTGTGTTACCCCCTGTTCATTTACTTCAACCTCACTCCCTCTTTTATTTTGTGCCCTTTTCCACATTCCTGTAACTAATTTTGAAAGGTGAAATTATCTGAACCCCTATCCCATCTCTCTCTCTCTCTCTCTCTCTCTCTCTCTCTCTCTCTCTCTCTCTCTCTCTCTCCCCCTTCTTTGTCTCTCTCTCTTTTTGTCATCTAATGTCACCTTTTCTGCACCCCCCCCCCAATACCCCCAAAAGTCATCCTCTCCTCTCCTCCTCCTCTCGTCTCCTTCATCCTGCGCCCTTTTCTGACATTTTCTGTGTCTAATTTCCTGTCGAACGGGAGCAGTGTGAGGGGCGTTCCCTCGCCGCTGCTGTACACACTCATTCTGCAGCTCATTAATCAGCCTGACCAGTCACCAGACCAGAGCTCTGAAATGACTCCATCAACCACTCACTCACTGGCAGCTGCTCATTCGGTTCTCTGCTCCATTCAATGAGCTTGATTGGCATGAAGGTTAGGACGCATGGTTTCATTTGCCAAAGTATCATGTTGCAAGATCAGTGGAGGATAGGGTCTGTCTGTCTGTCTGTCTGTCTGTCTGTCTGTCTGTCTGTCTGTCTGTCTGTCTGTCTGTCTGTCTGTCTGTCTGTCTGTCTGTCTGTCTGTCTGTCTGTCTGTAACTCACTCACTCACTCACTCACTCACTCACTCACTCACTCACTCACTCACTCACTCACACACACACTCACTCACATACACACACACACACACACAGTCAGTCAGACACACACACACACACACACACACACACACACGCACACACACACAAAGCAAATATACATTTTCTCCCCTGCCTGGGACATTATATTTTTTGCTGGCATCATTCATTCCCACTTCTATTTATCGCATCATTTCTTCATCGACCAAAACAAACATTCCACCTCATGTCAGCGTTTTTTATAGGCTCTGTTTTGTGATATATCATCACCGTTGTTGGGTCAAAACCTCGTATATGTCAAAAACTATTACATTTAAGTGATTTTTTTTATTTTTATAATTACTTTATTTATGTAATGGATCCAATATTATTATTAGTTTGTCTGTCCTGATGAAGGTCTAAGCGACCGAAACGTCGACCCAATAAAGAGCAAAACCTTTTTGGCAAGTGTCTGACAGTGTGCAGGACCTCGTCTTTGTCTTTCAAAGATACCCTTTTCACTATTATTATTAGTCACAGAGGGACATAAAGCAATGTCCCTCTGCAACCACTGCAACCACTCCTACAACCAGCAATGTCCGTGCCTATGTGGCATTGGCATTTGTCATGAGCACGAGTATATGACTTATTAATACCAGTAGGGGGCGCCAGAAACAGAGAGGGATAGTTCATGCTCTGTTGCCTGCTAATGAGAGAGAGAGAGAGAGAGGGGGGGGGGGGGGTGTAATTGCACCACTCAGTTCACACAGGTGTGATTTTTTACCATTGACCTAGCCTGGGCAGCCTTTCATTTCGGTATATGATCCGAGTGGGAGCGGATGATATGGTTGCGTCATGTTGTAGTATTGTTTTGTAGTCGCCAGACCGGAACAACAGGCGGCGGCAACTTCCTTTTCCCTCTCAATAAAAGCTCTCGTAGCCTGTAGCTTTTATTGAGAGGGAAAAGGAAGTTGCCGCCGCCTGTTGTTCCTGTCTGGCGACTACAAAACAATACTACAACATGACGTAACCACATCATCCGGCCTTAGCCCGGATCATACGGACTTTTGAAACAGAGACCAGGCTTTCCTCCGAGGCGGTGGAAAGCCTGGTGAGGCGAGGTTACCATTGACCTAACTACAGCGGTGCCCGTTGGAGCCTCTACAGCGGTGCCTGTTGGAGCCTAAGCTTCATTAGTTCCCACACCTATCCATACATCCATACATCCATACATCCATACATCCATCCATCCATCCATCCATCCATCCCGCTTTCAGTCTGACCGACCTCCCTCACTGACAGGACATGTTGGATTGCTGATATGAGAACACATTACACTGTGTGTGTGTGTGTGTGTGTGTGTGTGAGAGACAAATTCCAATTCTATCCTAAACATTGAATGTCCTCACAAGTAGAGTAATACAAACAAACCAATATTAACTGTCTCCCACTGTCTCGCGGTGTGTAACTATGCACACATGTGTGCTGTGTGTGTGTGTGTGTGTGTGTGTGTGTGTGTGTGTGTGTTTTATTCGCGTGCACACAAGTCACATGTCTGGCTTGTGGCTGATAAGATGTCACACTCTTATCCTCCTAGACAGACCCCATCACTGTGACGATTCACAGGCTTATATGCACACACACACACACACACACACACACACACACACACACACACACACACACACACACACACACACACACACACACACACGCACACACACACAGTACACACAGTATATATATATATATATATATATACAGTATATATATATATATATATATATATATATATATATATATATTAGAGGCTACAGTACCAGGCTATGAGATGTATTATTATGTGTGTGTGTGTGTGTGTGGCATGTGTATAAAGGGTGGCAGTGGCTCAGGAGAGACACTGGTTAACCAGAGCTATGGTTTAAAGGCATAGTACATAACTTTGCCTTGTCTTTTACATGTCAAAATAATACATAATTTCCCTCTATACCAGCCGTAACCAGCAACCGGAGTATTGTCAAGTTTATTCATATAGCACATGTAAAAAAACAAGAGCTTTCCAAGAGACACTAGCAACGTCATTCAGAACGTAGTGTGGCGGCGATTACCTGCAGAAGCGCACTGCCCTCTCGCTGTGTTTCACCGTTGCCCCAAAATGTCCCCGTCTGCCAAAACAAACCGTGAAAATACCAAAACCACCATGTGTTTCTGCCAGTGTACCTTGAGGGGGTTCCAGGTGGTCCCCAGCTAAATGATGGAGAGTGGACCCTTATAGTGTAGACCTCTTGAGAGCATGAAATGAAACCAAATGGACCCTCCTTGGTCAATTTTACACTCTCAAGAGAACATCTGCATTACTTAATTTACTACCTATTACTTAGGTCTACACTACATTAGAGAATGTAACAATTGTTATTCTGATCGTTTGCCTTTTATCTCTCCTAATGGCACCAACATGAATACAGCATGGAATTGTGGACAAAATCCTATCCAACGATAACACAATTCTTTAGTTTTGGGTCTGAGAGTCAAAATGTCATCAAATGGTGGTCCGTGGATCAAATACCCAATAAATAATGGGCCTTGGTATGAAAAGGGTTGAACACCACTGGTATAGAGGGAAATGATTGGTGATTTTAGTTTTCTAAACGTAGGGCAAAGTTACATACAGTACTATGCCTTTAAGTGGTTAAACGTAGGGCAGGGTTAAGAGGTGGCAAGGCCCCCCTCCTCTCAGTGGCTCTGAAAAGCTATTAGTAATTACAACCGTTTGACTGACACCTCCTTTATGCTCCAAAATAACATGCGCACGCACGTACACACGTACGCACACGCGGACATGCACACGCGCACACACATGCACACACAGGGCCGTATGGTAATGCAACATGATAAATTGAAGCAGTTTCGCATAAAAGGTATTCAGGCTAAATGGCATTTAGTGTCTGACCCTCTCTGTCAGCCCCCAACCCCCCCCCCCCCCCCCTCTCTCTCTCTTTCCCTGTCTTCTTGTGTTCCTGCCACTATAGACCTCTTTCCCACCAGACCAAAAAAGAAAATAATCATCTAACAGTGACTAAAATCTGGCTTTTGTCTTTGGTAGGAAAGGTTACAATCTGAATTAATTCCTAGGATAAATATCAATATGGGTATATTTTGGCTCCGGCTCAGAACAGATCATGGACAAATTACAACCAGGCAGCCAACGTTAAATGTTCAACACGTAAACGATGATTTGGAATTATGCAAAACAATTGCAAATATCTTAAAGGACCAATTCACCGCTTTTCAACCTATCTTCATATATTAGGTCCTCACTAATAATCATGATAAAATGGCACAATTTTGTTCTACTCAGTCTGTGTCTCATAGCAGGGCTGTGGGCAGTTCAGAAACCTGTCCACCAGTGACATCATCGGTGGGGAATCCAAGCTAATGGAAACTGCAAGCTTTCTAATCCTGAAAAGTTGCAATGCAAAAATTTATCATTTTTGTAAAAATAATCTTGTTTAAAAAAATATCTGCCTAATGATGATGTCACTGGTGGACGGGTTTCTGAACTGCCCACAGCCCTCCTATGAGACACAGACCGAGTAGGAAAGAAATGTGGCATTTTGTCATATACATTAGTGAGGACCTATTATATGAATTGAAGATGGGTTGAAAAGTGGTGAAGTGGTCTTTTAACCAATTGTGATTGTACAATAATGTATTCATTGTGTCAGGCTTAGTTAAAGGGATAGTTTACCCCCAAAATTAATTTCTATCGATTACTCCCCCCCCCAATGGAGACCATTGATTTATATTTTTATGTTATTGTCACAATTCTAAGCCGATAATTTGATTACCAGGAGTGGTTCCCTATGGAGACACAAAGAAGACTCTCTCTCTTTGTGTCTAAATAAATCCATGAATTAAAGTCTCCATAGGGTGAATAATTGAAAAAAATAAGTATTGTTGGGGGGTGAACTACCCTTTATGTGTGTTGATCAGGGACACTTTGACACATTGCTGGCCTGGCCTGGGATGGAATCTGAGACATCCAGGACATCTGGCTTCCCATGGACCAAAACCCCTCATGACAAACACTGGTGATAAGGAGCTGGCTGTTTATAGTTAGCTGTGCTGATTCTTCAAAAAAAAAAACCTTAAGTTCCAGGCTGGGATATATTATGCACATGCAGCAAATAGGCTTTGACATGCTTCCTGATTTTGGACAAATCTGTTCCCGTTTCTTTATTTCAGCCACGCACAACAATAAAACTTATATTTCCAGAGCTTATGAAAAGCTTTTGTAACATCTTATGGTGCTGACAGGGCGCATACTGTACCTACGAGTTCCTTATGGTCAGGTGTATGTGTTGCTTATGGTGCTGACAAGGGCGTGTACTGTACCTATGTGTTCCTTATGGTGCTGACAGGGGCGTGTACTGTACCTAATCTATGTGTTCCTTATGGTGCTGACAGGGGCGTGTACTGTACCTAATCTATGTGCTCCATATGGTGCTGACAGGGGCGTGTACTGTACCTATGTGTTCCTTATGGTGCTGACAGGGGCCTGTACTCCTATGTGCTCCGTATGGTGCTGACAGGGGCGTGTACTGTACCAGCCATGTGCCGTGAGTATCGTCACAGTCTGGTGGAAACCTTGTATGTCCCATGCTGTTTCTTTTCAACATTATTTTAAAGACATTTAAAATAGTAAAACATTCTCCCCAAGAAAATAAATAATCTTAACCATTGGACTACTAAACCCGGAATAAACAGAATTAATCGAAAAATATAAACATGCCACATACGGAATAAACGGAATGTATTGACTGTCAGTTATTGGGGCTTCAACGGAGAAAAAATTATCATTTTTTCGCTAATATCGCTAATGTTGGATGTAATCTACCAAAAAACGGCCGACATCCGTGTGATCGTGCGCCATCGTGCACGCGCGCCGTCTCTATGTGCGTCGCTGTAAAAAAATTGATATTTTGCGATTTTGGGGTTGATTTGAGGTTAATATGACTTAGTTATAAAAAATATAGCATTAGCCTAGCATCCCCGGGAGTCACGGCAGTGACTGGGGTCAAACTACTGCCCGATGTTGATGATCGTTGAACCGGAAGTGACTTCCCTAGATACGTCTATTTTTGTCAAAATCAGCATAATGGTGCATTCTCGCCATCTGGTGGAAATTTTGGAGAAGACACTAGCTTTGTCATTTTCATGAAAACGATCTATTCAAACCATCAGATCTTTCTATTAATGTTAAAATGATGAATTAAAAATAAGCCAATTTGTTACCCAAACAAAAAAATTGGGGGTGGCTGTCCAAGGGTAGAACTGCCTCTATTTTTCTAAATAACTGCTATTTGCGACTTCCTGTGACGAACTGCTATTATGTTTTTCTTAAGTACTGTTTCTATATTTTTCTTAAGAACTGCTTCTATATTTTTCTTAAGAACTGCCTCTATTTTTCTTAAGAACTGCTTCTATATTTTTCTTAAGAACTGCCTCTATTCTTCTTTACTCAAACTGCATCTACTGCATGTGTTTTCGTTTTTGCTTTGATGTATTATAGGAAGCCTTCCTAAGTCCAGGGACTACACATGAAAAATAGCCTCTTGGCTAATTCTGGCATTTCTTTTTAACCTTGTGCATTATCGTCCTTTCCCACATAAACTGAACTGAAACTGAAGAACAAAAGCATGACACTTCAAGCCCTCATGTGGCCCACAGGAGGATCCTGTTGGACATGAAGAGCAATATGTTTTTAAAGGGCCCAAATAGATCTCACTTAGAACAGATTTGTTTCCTTGTTTGGGTTATTGGACGGAGGAGAATAAAAAACGCACACTAAAATGCTGGAGTCTGTGCTGCTGCAAAAAAGGGAGAGTCATGTGGTGATGTGATGTGATGTGAAAAGAAAGAAAGATTGCGTCCACGTTAACGAGGAGTGGGTGATTCGTGCGCATCGATTGGATAATCACCCTCTCTCCCCCACCCCCTCTCCCCGTGCCACCGTTTGAACCCAGCAGCAATTGCTGGGCTCTTTTTATAAGCCGCCGTTCAAATGATTAAACCCTCATACATTGTTGGGCGGAGCCGCTCTCTACCAGTGTCTCTGTCTTGTTTGTACGCTTGCAGATCTGCTATTTTCCTGTGAAAGTAGTGTTCCCCCAGAATACGGATGCTGGGGACCTGTAGCTGGGGGTGCACTTGTAAAGATTTGGCTTTTGGTGACTAGTTTTTTTATTTTAGCATGGGTATGTTTTCAAAAATCTGTGCAAACATATTGGGAGCGCCCCCTAGCTCATTTTAGCCACCATCAACGCCATCTTGAAAACGATGCCTTTCTGGTTGTTCCTTTTTCCCAAAATTTGAGTATGTTATTTAACACACCCAATAGTAACAGAATCAGAAAAATCTATTTTATCAATTATTTTGGTTTACAACCATTATGTATCTAATATTTGAGTTTGTGCAAACAGCCCACAGCTTTTTAAAAACCTTATTCCCATACCTAACACCACGCCAAAAGCCACATTCTTGGTGATTTCTTACGAGTTGCCCCCAGCTACTGGGGTTTAAGTGGTTAGTGTCATCCAGCTCAGATGATGATGTGAGTGTGGGCACAACATCAGAGGGAGTCCTATACTCATCTCATTCCGCTAAACAAAATGTCTGAATCTAGATCTCAATCTTTTTTCGATTAATTGTGCATCACTAACTACCACCAGCCATCAAAATCTGCAACTCATACCTCCTTCAAAACTGCCATAAAAGATCACCTGTCTTTTATGTCTTGACGAATTGAATACATAGGACCACAATGGAAAAAAGCACTCTGGGCTTAAATTAATAATAATAATACATAAGATAAGAGTCACAATAAGGTTTCAACGTTCATAAGTAACTTATCATTACCTTACAATGTGTGAAGAACGTAAACGGCAGCTTTCTATTAAAAGTAATATATTTAAAATAAATAAATAGATGAGTCATGCACAGAAAAGTGGGGAAACTGTGCTCAGCAGTTTTTTTAGGTTGGCTACTTTCAGAGCCAAGGTTTTTAGTCATTCAAGTCACACGGCTTAATCAAAGGGAGATTTGGATAAAACTGCCGGTCCAAAGTGTTCTTTTTACTTGGAATATCCCTTACCCTCTAGGACAGTCTGGAATATCCCTTACCCTCCAGGACAGTCTTATATCCCTTACCCTCCAGGACAGTCTTATATCCCTTACCCTCCAGGACAGTCTGTTTGGCTTTGCTCTTGCTGTCTCTTCTGTGTGATCCATTACAGCAGGGACCCCTCCACTGAGAGAGAGAGAGAGAGAGAGAGAGAGATGAAGCAGGGACCCCCCTGGTGTTGTGTTAAACGTTTTCATAGATTTCATAGATAGTTTCATAGACCTGATTGACAACACAGGTACAGTAGGATATGGACAGCAATGGCTTTGAATTTATGATGAAACCAGGTAGGATGAACACATACTGTAGTTCTCTTTCCATTCTCATTTGAATGGTCAGTGTTCACTGTCAACTTTCTTCCTTTTGGATAGAGAAACTCACCTTGAACCGTGCAAAAACTTGTGTTCAAAAAGTAGTATGAGTAATGCCTCCAGATTTCTTCTTTTAAACTTTTGTTAATTTTAGTTTTCATGTCACTTTTTGACAAAATATCCGGACTCAAGTAGTGTGGCCTGCTCAAAATGATTATACAAGCATTTCCTTCTGCACCTGTACTATTTCATTACACACACATTTCTCTCAGTAGCTAAGCCACACACATCTTTATTTATTAACTTTTATAATGCTATAGTTATTATTGTATAAACCTCAGCTCCATATTTCAACTTTTGTAATGTTTTGTTCAGACATTTATGCCGTACTTCGTCATACAAGAGTGTCAT
Source organism: Protomyctophum bolini (assembly GCF_963924005.1). Lineage (NCBI taxonomy): Eukaryota > Metazoa > Chordata > Actinopteri > Myctophiformes > Myctophidae > Protomyctophum > Protomyctophum bolini. The sequence goes on from NC_137864.1 coordinate 32,982,318, forward strand.
AATGGCCGATCTACAAGCTCACACGCTCTGCTACACCAGTGGGTCTCAAAGTGACAGTACCGCATATGGTCCAGGCTGTGTCCTTTAAAAACAAAAAAAAAAGTTGAATATGAAATTGTTTGGCAGCCCACAAGCGCTTGTGCCTTTCTCTTGCTACCAACTGTCCCCTGCTTCAGATTATTATATTTCATGGACCCAGCACCTCTCTCTGGTTTCTGCATTTAATTCTGTCATAGTGAATTAAGACATGAATTTCCCACAATCTGACAGCATATATACATTCCATGGCTATGTCCAAGAAACGGTAAAACACACACACACACACACACACAAACACACACACACACACACACAGTATATACTTTTATGGAGATTATTTTTCCACCTCCTGGGTTAGAGCAGTGTTTTTGGTGACAGGATCAATTTAATGCCGATGAGAAATGTCATCATTCCGGTCCGGTATTGCCATGCCTTGCTTCATTTTGAAATTGTAACCCAGTCAGCACTGTGCATCCTGGCCCCTAGGTGAACCAGCCCAGAGGAGCCCTTACAGGGTGGCCCCTAGGTGAACCAGCCCAGAGGAGCCTGTACAGGGTGGCCCCTGGGTGAACCAGCCCAGAGGAGCCCTTACAGGGTGGCCCCTGGGTGAACCACCCCAGAGGAGCCCGTACAGGGTGGCCCCTGGGTGAACCAGCCTAGAGGAGCCCTTACAGGGTGGCCCCTGGGTGAACCAGCCTAGAGGAGCCCTTACAGGGTGGCCCCTGGGTGAACCACCCCAGAGGAGCCCTTACAGGGTGGCCCCTGGGTGAACCAGCCTAGAGGAGCCCTTACAGGGTGGCCCCTGGGTGAACCAGCCCAGAGGAGCCCTTACAGGGTGGCCCCTGGGTGAACCACCCCAGAGGAGCCCGTACAGGGTGGCCCCTGGGTGAACCAGCCCAGAGGAGCCCTTACAGGGTGGCCCCTGGGTGAACTAGCCCAGAAGAGCCCTTACAGGGTGGCCCCTGGGTGAACCAGCCTAGAGGAGCCCTTACAGGGTGGCCCCTGGGTGAACCACCCCAGAGGAGCCCTTACAGGGTGGCCCCTGGGTGAACCACCCCAGAGGAGCCCTTACAGGGTGGCCCCTGGGTGAACAAGCCTAGAGGAGCCCTTACAGGGTGGCCCCTGGGTGAACCAGCCCAGAGGAGCCCTTACAGGGTGGCCCCTGGGTGAACCACCCCAGAGGAGCCCTTACAGGGTGGCCCCTGGGTGAACCAGCCCAGAGGAGCCCGTAATAATATAATATTTAATGTGTCTTGGAACTGGTACGGTGGCGAGTCCCGATCCCATCTGGTAAATTATAACTTTTTTGTTGATGGAGTGTACGGTTCAAGGTTTAGGTTATCAGGTAATAAACATCCAAACTCAACCAAGTATTGCTCTCTCAAAACAAACAGCTGATCTACAAGATTACAATACGACATCATATCACGGCAGCTTGTCAGCTTGGAGATCTGCTATTTTTGGTGCACAATGCCCATTGTGCGGTGGAAGCGCAAATGAAACAACTTTTCCAGACTGCATAATTATGCCTGCTTTCAAAGCATTTGCCTCACTGGACTAAAAGTGCATCTGCTCTTCATAACAATTTGTCTGAATGCGGGGTGCAAGGACAGCAATTAAATATCAACGTAAAAAAAGGATCAGACGACAAGTAGCTCAGACAGAATGATCAAATGGGATTCATCATGGGTCTCATTCCAATTTTTTATGTTCTAATGGCCGGCGTTGAATTGATATTGAAATGGGTCTGGACAATTAGCATGTTTAATGGGCACATCAGACTGTCGAGGCGTATAGCGCAAAACGTGTAAACATTTGCAATGAGAGGCCAACACCGTGCAGAACTGTTGCTTTATGATATGAATCCATCTGTTGACAAACAACTCTTATAGTTCTGTACGAAAATGAATCACCACAACGTGTCTAGGTTTGGAATACGGAACCGGAGGAACTGGCATGTCTACTATACAATTACAGTACGATTGTTTCTCTTTGGGCCCAATCCATCCCAGAATGCACTCTGTTCCTACCCGGAAGGAGGAGTGAAATCGCCTCATGCGCTTTTGAGCAACTTAATAATGCAAGTGGATGGGAGGAGAAATCTGGTGCCGTCTCTATTAATATATAAGTTTGGAACCCCCTCCTAAAGTAACCCTGAGGGTCCCTGGACCTCACTTTGAGAACCACTACAATCGTATGTGTGTACTGTGTACTGTAGCCTACTATATGTGATTGTGTTTATCAAAATGTATATTGAAGGCCAAAAGTATGTTAAATAAGTTTGGGCGATTGGACGAATATATCGGAAGATGAGTCCAATCTCAAATGTTTTTATTAGGCAATTTCCCCCGCGATTATTTATTATTATTATTATTATTATTGTTGCGACCGTATGTCGCATTTACTATGAAAACCTGCATTTCTGGTTCGTTCATTCGTTGTGTCACCCATGCCTCCATTATGGTCATGCCTTGTGACATCACGCCTCGTGACATCACGCCTCCTTATACTGTATTGTCACACCTCATGACATCACGCTTCCATATGTGGTCACGCCTTGTGACATCAAGCCCCCATAGCTGGTCAAGTCTCGTGACATGTTAATTCAATTCAATTCAATTCAATTCAATTCATTCTTTATTGCAGACTCAGGGGAATCCATATCGCAGTACAAAACCACAATACAATAGATTAAAAAAAAGTAATATAGAAAGAAATATACAATAAAAAGTGTTCCACCATGTTCAGTTTCGAACATACAAACAAGTTCGCCAATGGTTCCACAGTCTGGAGGAGAACCTGACAGAACTACGTATCGGGTTAGTAATGACATCAATGATGTAATTTACTGACTCAGATACTCTACACATACATTTATACATAAAATTGCGTAGCACAGCAGAGCAGGTGGGTCCCCAACACTGACGAACATTTGGCTTGCACTGGAGCTTCTTGGAGCTCTCAGTAACAGCCTCATACAGTCATTGTAGGCCACTGTCAATCGTCTAATACTGGCTTGTTTATAATGACACCACAGGTGGGCGGTATACAGGGGTGTACAAAAGGATTTAAAAAGTGAAATATTCACCGGTACTGATCACAACTTTTCTACACAGCATGTTTCCTTGCGCATACAGCTTCCGACGCTGTCTATATATGTCCTTGTCATCAGAGAGGTCATTTTAGATGATGTGGATTAGTTAGTTCGTTTATTTTTATTTTGGTCATTTGTTAAAAACAATACAGGTGGTAGGCATACAGTAGCCCACAACTTAGTCAACAAGGTGACTAACAATTGTATTGCCCACCTTATCACAAAAAAAATTATATATATAAAATAATGAGCTTCAAATATTACATTACAGAGCTAAACCAAACCAGAAAAGAAAACAAAGAAGAAAAAGGAAATCATATTTGCATTAATTGCTACATTCAACAGATGTAAACAGTTTGTATATGACTCATAGCAATTAATGTGACATCTCCATATATGGTTGTCAGTCCGCTGTGGTTGCTGCGACGCGACTCAGACTTGCAAATGAACCAAGTTGGTACAACACCTGGATCTCCATATGTGGAGCTGTACTAGATCTGAATATATGGAGCCGGCTAGCAACTACATCTGACCTCACTGACACCAGATTAATAGTTTAACTCCTGCTTCTCAACTGTGCCGTATTAAGTCTGTTATTTCAATGTACAGACTGAGTGATTATAGTTTGGCAATAGAGAAGGGCAGACACAGACAGACCTGGCTGCCCAGAGAGGAGAGGCTGTGATGATGGAGCTATAGAAACAGAATTACACTTCTTTACACAAAATTATAAGTATGACAAAGAGAGAAATTACCACTCCTTCTGGGGGAACAGAAAGAATGTGTAGTTTTGGCTGCAACATATGTCAATTCCTGTCACAAGAAAAGGGACAACCAGTAGGACACACATACAGTATGCCATTTTTGTTATTATTTTTATTTATGTTTTAATTTCATTGATATGATGTTGTTATGATTGTCATATCTGTGATTGTGCTTTGGCAACACTTGTAAAATCTCATGCCAATAAAGCCTGTTGAATTAGAGAGAGAGAGAGAGAGAGAGAGAGAGAGAGAGACCTGAAGTGCTCTGTTGATGAATTAGCCACATGCCAGCAGACAGGAGATGAAGAAGCCATCATGGTTGCTTTGCATTTAGAATCCATTCATAAGAGTGGCTCTCCACCGCAACTGACACCCCTCAAGAGGCCCTGGCACACACACAATGTCCCCAGCTGTCTCATCATCTACGCGGTACCAATTAAGCATCCTGGAGAGAGGGGAGAAACAAAAAGTCGTCCCATTTTCATATAAGCAAAAGACAGAAATCATTTTCCCAGCGTGTTTTTGTGACTCATTGTCAGCCTTAATGGTTAAAAAGATAACTTGTCTGTCTCTCGCTGCCTTCATGTCGGACGGGTTCACTAGGCAGTGAGGAGAGGATGAAAACTAGACGGCTCTGTCAAGTCATTCATTGCTTAAGTGGAATCATTATACACACCGGTCATTTTTGATATTCAAAAGCATTACAGGGCGGTGTGAATCAGGGGGTAAAAAACTGAAAAATCAGGGAACGTTCAGTGAAAGATCAAGGAAGTGTCAAAGAGTCCGGCTGTCATCAGAAATTTTTTGAGATAATTGCAATTATCTAGATTTTTTTCATATAATTTAGTTTAAAAAAGTAGTAGAAATACAAAGAAAATTATTAGTTGTGAGCTTAGATTGGCCATTCCCAGATTTACCACTATAAATGTTTCTTTTCTTTTTAAGTTTAAAGTTATTAAATATGCCATTCATGTCTTTGTATAATATACTGTACATGTACCGTAGGTTATTTGTCATTTTGGTCTTGTGCAACTTCGAAGCCTAAAAGCCAAATATGAATGTATTTTTATTCATATGCTCCAGTGTACGACACAATTAAATCGGTAATCACGATTATGTGTGACAATAATTATTTCGTTACGTAACATTTTATAATCGTGACAGCCCTAATTGTATGTAGATATTTATTGTCCTATTAGTAAAACTTCTGACTTTTGGCCATTGTTTTGTCACTGTTTTTTCCTTTATCCTACAACATTGGCTGAAGAAAGTCGATTAAAAAAAATATTTACCGTCCGTATGCACAAGATGTAACAATACACATCAATCTTGACCTTGAACCGTAAAGATAAATTACATATTTTCATCTTTTCATATTCATAGTTCCGTCTCTACTTTTTACGATATTGAAAATAATATATACCCGCGGGATTTCTAAATACCCTGGCATGCTGTAATACAAGACTACTCCGTTGGTTTCCTTTGTCTGGGACCTTTCTTTGACCTTTCCAAGCCTTGCTCTGTCACTTTTTATTACAGTGAGCCAGTAGACGTGTAGAGCCGTCTCTCCATGGGTGTTCACTGTTCATAATAAAACTGTAGACCTGTCTTTTATCTCTTGTCTTTTATTAGAGTAGCGGTATATAACACACATCTAACTGCATCCGACACCCCATCAACACGTGTGTGTGTGTGTGTGTGTGTGTGTGTGTGTGGGGGGGTGTGTGTGTGTGTGTGTGTGTGTACTGTACGATTTCTATAGCAATTAACAGACATGGCTAAGCACTGGAGGTGTTTAGCAGAAGCTCTTCTCCAAAAGTGACACAGAATACATAAATGCAAGTAAAGTGAATCAGTTTATAAACAGAAGCGCGCAGGGTGCAAAACAGCAAAACAATTCTTCAGAAAAGACGAGGGTCTTTATATAGGGTCTTTAAAGACAAACAAAAAGGTTTTTTTGGGGGTTTGTTTGCCGGGGATGCACTTTATTAAAGAAACTAGGCTAAGTCATGTACGGGCAAGTGTACCCTAGTAGGAGTATGTGGAGGTAAACTAAATATGTGAGCGAATGTGGAAAAGGGAAACCTGTATTTCACTCTCATGTTTAATGTTCCTATTAAGACTAGGAAAAAAAGCTGCTAAAGGACGCGCATTTCCCAGACTTACGAGGCCCATGCTGGGTGCTGCTGGGTGCTGGCTCACAAGGTTGAACAGTTTACTGAATACAAATCTGCACACCACCATTACTGCTCCCATATGCAACTTAATTGGTATGGTTTCAAGCCACCAGGTTCTCCCTCAGACCTGACCTGGTCTGGTAGCTCAAAACATTTCCAATTAGGTTGCATATGGGAGCAGTAATGCTAATGATAAAACACTTTGTGTGAACCTGGATAAAACATTAACACACTTTGTGTGAACCTGATGAGTCGTATCAAATAACTTAAATAGCACCAACTGTCACTGGATAGAATGCCATACTTATTTAAGTAAACACACTCAAATAAAACACTCAAACCGCATCTCTCTCGTCTGTCACCTCAAACTCAACATGCACCACATCTCTACAGATACTGTCTAAATTAACATCAGGAGAAAATATAATAAAACAAACACACCTTTTCAGAGTGCGCCTGCCGGGTTTGACAGTTTGTGACTATAATACAGTAGTTGCACACAGTGGTGAAGAGTAATTGAATACACATACTGAAGTACTCTACTTAAGTATAGTATACAGTTTATCATCTCTGTCGGGTGGAATTCAAATGAAAAAATAGAAAAAGTAGCAGATGCACAAGCTCAAAATGTGCCAATTCGCACCACGTCGCACTACATCAAGACCATGGCTTACGACTGTAAATGCATGCAAATCCAAACAACAGTTCAGTGGAGATTGACACAAACTTTTTTTTTAAACAAGCCCACAATAGCTGAAATAAACTGTGTAATTCAAATTATTGTTATAAGGCCGATAAATTGACAAATCCCTCCTGCCATGTCCATGTTTTTCTTATCTGGGTATCAGATTATGGGCTGATGTCATATGAATGTTTTTCACATGGCGTGTGTGTGTGTGTGCGCATGCAAGCTGTCCCCCTGTTCCATGTATCTGTATCTGGTCTCCACCAGGCCGAAGGCATGGGGAGAGAGTATGTTTTGCACTCCGTCCGTGTGTGTGTGTGCTTGTGTCCGTCCGTCCATCAGACTGTTACCAGCTAATCTCTGGCACCGTTAACTCGGTCGATGCCACATTTTGCACACACACTCCCTGGATGCCAACGAATGAACCTCTACACCAAATTTTCCAGAACTGCCTGTTATAGTGCCACCAGGAGGCCAATTTTGGATTTTTTTAAAAATATATTACTCCTCCAGATTCTGTCCAAAAATCCCGCAAGTTGTTGCACACTATCTCTATAGTCATGTGTTGAAGACGCATCTGTCAGATATTTCATATTCCATTCTAATTGGCTAACATTGGCTTTCAAAGTTTGCAGGATTGGCCCGTTTTGAACAAAAACCCTCAAATCATGAACGGATAATGAACTTACGTGAAATATTTCTTGAAAGACTTTCCTACTAGGCTGAGGAATATATGCCACTCTTTTCACATTGGCTTGTTATAGCGCCACCAACAAGTTTTGCAAAACACATTTTTGGAACAAAATGCCTCAAATCATCCAATTGCCATCCAAGGCCTTTTCACATTGGCCAGGAGGCCACAACTTGATCTGCCCTGGTGGAGACCTGTGACCCGAGGGGCACTTTGACCTGCCCTGGTGGAGACCTGTGCCCCGAGGGGCACTTTGACCTGCCCTGGTACTGGAGACCTGTGCCCCGATGGGCACTTTGATCTGCCCTGGTGGAGACCTGTGCCCCGATGGGCACTTTGATCTGCCCTGGTGGAGACCTGTGCCCCGAGGGGCACTTTGACCTGCCCTGGTAGAGACCTGTGCCCCGAGGGGCACCTTTTCTAGTCTGTATCTGGCCCCATGTATCTGTCTCTCTGTCCCCATGCAGGGTTGGGAAGGTTACTTTTAAAAAGTAATCCCCTACAAGTTACTTGCTATAAATTGTAGTCAGTAATGTAATCCGAGTACCACAATTTAAAATGTAACGGGTTACTTTCAGCTACTTTTGGATTACTTTTAAGCAAACCTCAATTTAATTAGATAAAAACAAGTTTTACCATTGATAACCAGAGCATAATGTTGAGCCTACAGTATATGAAATTAAGAAAAAGCTACAGAAATATTGTTAAATCAGTGGTTCTCAACCTTTTTACTACAAGTACCACCTCAGAAAATATTTGGCTCTCAAGTACCAACATTATGATTCATGCTACTTAGCAGACAGTGGAGAGGCAGGGAAAACCATTGGCGCTGCTGGGGGACCGACACGAGCGCGCTGAGCCCACAGTGTGCAGTGCATGCTGCATGGGCAGCAGCAGCGATACAGCATACTGATGATCATTTATCATGCGTAATCGACTGATTATTCTATTGTTATTAATTTTCTTCCATTTTTTCCCTCCATTCTCATTGTCCGTTCTCTCCCTTCCATCACATTAGCTTGACTTAATTCAGTTCCAGGACATTCCATTTAATTGTTTTAGTTCAATTAAAATCTAATTGATTTTCTAATTTGAATTTAATTGCAGTGTTATTTGATTTGGTTTGATGAGTAGAGTCTAACTTCAAACAATTTGATGCTTTCCTTGCATGAATGTTATATTTAATTTAAATGTAATCATGTTCAGAAGCGAAATGGGACAAATAGAAATGATAGCAATCAAGTGTGTGTGTGTGTGTGGATTAGGGATCCAAGTTGTTGCGTTTTCCGCTTTGACTTCCTGAGTTCAATTTGTCCTTCAAGTATGGTGCAATTACAAGAAAACCTTTTTGTTGGATCTCCACAAAGGGGAAAAAGTGTGTGTGCCTGTGTACATGTATGTGTGTGTGTGTGTGTGTGTGTGTGTGTGCGTGCGCATGCATGCGTGCGTGCCCACAGCTGATCCTTTGTACCGTGTTATCCCCAGGCCAATTTTCCAGTAATCCCCTCCTCAATGAGGGAATTGGATGGAATCATGTGGGGTGCTCGATTGCCAAAGCCTTGTGACCCATTCAATTACAATAGCCACCCATTTAGACGGCTAAGTTGCAGGGGCAAAGGATGGTTCAGCCACACCACTATAGTGGTGAATCCTTCGTGGTGCATGCAGCTTGGGTACTATAGGAAAGACCTGAAATCATGGCTCCATCTACACACTCACTGGTCATAGTTAGCTTCCGACCCTGGATAGCCCATCTCCCATGCTCAGGACTATTCTCTCAGGGTACCTCTTGTCCTATGTATATAGCTCCCAGCCTTATATATAAGGATTATTTATTATATGTTCCATGGTTGTTTTGTCTGTACAGTATGTATGTGTATAGTTTCATGTTACAAAGTGGACCACAATGGAAACAAGCGAAGGCTTTTTTTGTGTCTAAGTCCATTTGGCGTTTTTTTAAATGATGTCATTTTTCTGTAATTTTCTTAAACTGCCAATAAAGTATTCTATCTATCTATCTAGTGGTGAATCCTTCATGGTGCATGCAGCTTGGGTACTATAGTGGTGAGTCCTTCATGGTGCATGCAGCTTGGGTACTATAGTGGTGAGTCCTTCATGGTGCATGCAGCTTGGGTACTATAGTGGTGAATCCTTCATGGTGCATGCAGCTTGGGTACTATAGTGGTGAGTCCTTCATGGTGCATGCAGCTTGGGTACTATAGTGGTGAAGCCTTCATGGTGCATGCAGCTTGGATCCTTGTTGTGAGCTTGGACATAGCACATTTCATGAGTGCTTAATGCCTTTGTTGCTCGCTGTGGTTCTCGGTGGCGTTCCATAATGACCTCTGTGTCTGCGAGCCTGATGCATGGATGGGGAGATGGGTTGTACAGTGTTGTGGTTATCAAGCCTCGCTTAATGGTGAGGAGATGAGTGAGGTGCCAAGTTTAACGATCACATAATTGTGAGACATAAAGCGGTATAAATCACAATTTACGATATTACTGGTGATTAATTGTGCATAGCCTAACGTAACCCTGTAATCACAGTGTAGACTATATACCCTATATAGTCTGCCACTATGTGCCCTTAAGCACCATGGACAGCGACACCATTGCTAAATGTGTGCCATCCAAGTTTCAAACACTTATGAATTATACTCTTTTTACTAAGAGATGTAGGCTTTGGCTTTTTAAGACCAGCAATAACAATAAATCATGTGGCCTAATCACCCGCCTCATTCTCTCTCTCTCTCTCTCTCTCTCTCTCTCTCTCTCTCTCTCTCTCTCTCTCTCCCCACTCCACTCACATGCTTTGAACAGAAAATCTTAGCTTTGACCTTTACATATGATATAGTACTTTATTGTCAGTTCACACTGAAAGTTGTCTTGCGATCCAGCAGCAAGTATGCAGAACACAGTACACACATTTGACATAGCACAAGAACAAAACAATACATGTATAAAGACAAGAGCAATGTCCACCGCCTAGATTACCCCATGGCTACTACAACTCCTGATTAAGCCTCGAAGTGCTTAATCGGTGCTCGTTCGGTGCCTCACATGGCTTGTCACCTTCATATATATTACAAAAACATGGACATAAAAATGCACTTCTGTTATAGCATTATAAATTATTACTATTATTACTATTGTTCCATTTTAAAATGTATGCTGAAGTAGGGTATGGTTCTAGCCGGGCTTCTACTGGTTCTACTAAGTGAAGACTCATTTCTGGTTCCATATCTCTGTAGTCTGTAGAAACAAATGGGGTGATGTCCATATATATATTTTTTTTTACAGTAGCTCAGACAAACTGTTGGGGGTTAATTATATTACTCAGGGAATTCTTCGACTGAGCCAAGAGTCAAAGCAAAGGCGACCTTCCGATTCCCAGATGGCCTCTCTGCCCACTCACCCATGGCCGTCCACCGTAGCTGAGCGAGTTCACACCTTGTATGAACACTGTGTATCCAATATTTTTTTTATTAGCTTTTCATTTACATGTGGCATTAATGAGCCAATTTACGGCCATCAGTAATATCACCATGTAGACACGAGACGACTGCGCGTAGGTGGGCGAACACGGCGGCTGATAATCTGAGGCCCAGAAGGATTGGTCGGTGCATTTATAGGGCCCATCCGTTAAATGTCATTCAGGATCCCATGCACATGGCAATCATCAGGCCATTACAAGAGCATTTCAAAGAGTCTGCATGCCGGTCTCTGGGCGCAGGAGAGCCCAAGACGGTCCTTAATGGCAGGTGCATGTGTGCGTGCGTGCGTGGAGTGTTGCTGCAGTGGAGTGCTAACGAAGGATCGCTCTGTGTTGTGTGCATTGCGCAGGCAGCCGTGTGAGTGCGTAATTGCTATCTTGGGCTAATGAAGGAGCTGTGTGTGTGGGTGTGTGTGTGGGTAATGTATTCCTATACCTGTAAGGACCACGTTAAAACTAACCCGTGGCTCCCGACATGCGTGGCAGGCTAAAACTAACCCGTAGCAGGTTAAAACCAATCCGTGCCTCCAGACATGCGTGGCATGTTAAAACAAACCGTTGGCATGTTAAAACGAACCCGTAGGGGGTTGAACTAATTCCTGTCGGACTGTTAGTACGTTTGACCAAACGCGTGCACGTTTGCTTTTTTGTTTCATTATTAAACAGTGAGAAATGTCTATAATGTTATAGTGTTGCTTCATCCTGTTTTCTGTGGTAGTGTAGTGCTAATTGTGGTAGTGTAGTAGTGTGGTAGTGTAGTGGTAGTGTGGTAGTGTAGTGCTAATTAAAATCATGTAACAAAATAAGCAATATAAAGACAACTTGACCTGAGCCTCTACACCTGGGCTGGACAGGTATGGCAAGCATTGAAACAGGAGCTTTATACTCATTTATTATGTTGAATGTTAAGGCATCACCATTCCTTTTGATGAAGGTTATTGAGATTAAATGTTGGACTCGGCTCTGTGACCTTTAAATTGTGTAGCTGCTTACAGTATGTCTCTTTGCATAGTGAGATAAGAAAATAATAATAATATTGTTACACTGTCACTGAGACGTGCACAAAAAGTCATTTCACGCCCAGCCCCAAGCATTCTCTGTGCATATTATTCACACAACCAACATTATTTTGTGGATTACAGTAGATGCTTTGGAAAAGCAGAACTTTTCAAGCAGCAAGAAGGAAATTCTCAGCCACGCGGAATTACGTCGTAAATTCACACTTGAACAATAATATCTTACTTTTCAGATTTTTATTGAAGTCATACTGGTAGCAACTTGAGATGAAGAATCTAATTTTCAAGGGGGACCCCTGAAACAAATACACTACCACTATACTACACTACCATGTCCCTTTTAACAAACGCTGAAATTTGTTACTGCCTGTCGGGTGGAAACCAGACTGTTTTGAACTTTGATCGGATCAAATTGATCCGATCTAGTTATTATTTAATCCCAAGCTCTTGTTAACACTTTAATTGCCCAGGATTATTTAAATGTAATCCATTCAATTATAGCGCCCAATCAATTTATAGTGAGTGAGAGACTACAGTATGATGAAGTAGGGCATTGTTACGCAACAGGCGTCCCATGGGCCAGAACTGGCCCGCCAGCGACAATATGTGGCATATTTTTGTAAATGTACAATATAGCTTAATATCTTGGTAGGATATGGAGAGCAATAGCTTTGAATTCATGATACCAGGTATAGGATGAACAAAATACAAATGGTTATATTTCTATTCTTTGAATGTTATTTGTTTTCACTGTCATCTTTCCTTTTGAGGCTTTTGGATGAAAACCACCTCTCACATTTAATGCTGTTTTTTACATGCCTTAAATGATACATTGTTCCTGTCCGTTGTAAGATATACCTTGACCCATGAAAGAGCTCTTTCATGGTTCAGAGGAAGTATGACTCTCTGACTCTGTCTCCACATAAAATGTTCTTTTGAAACGTTTTTGTTGAACTACTAAATATCCTCTAAGTGAAACATTCAAGGATGACGCCTGCACAAAAAGGATTATATAAGCATTTATGTGTACACCTGTAGTAAGGCTCCCCTTAAGACGTGCCCATATGTCCTTCCTTAGCACCCCAACATTTTATTGATCACGTGTGTGGACGTCCTGGTGTTAATCCAGAATAGCCTCTTATATTTACTGTATAGTATTCCACATCGCTAGTAGGCAACGCTCGGCTTGGTGTATTAGCCTGTTTTTCTCGGAATTGAGGCTCAGATTGAGGTGATTGAACAGAACATCATCGTTAATTGAGCTCAATAAATGTTTAGTTCGGTCAGGTTTGTCTCTAAACTGTGCTAAATAAAGTTTGATCGATTGATAGGTTGAATAAACATGAATCGGCTGTAAGAGGCAGTTGAGGGCAGTTTGCAGCTGAACTGTCTGGCAGCAAGTTAAGTTGAAGCTACTACTTGTCATTATCCATTCTTGTGTCATAACATGAGCCGTGACTGTAATAGGTGGTAACTGTCAAGGTTTTTTTTTCTTTATTTTATTCAATATCAGTTTAGTTTTTAGTGTATACTTATTCCCTGCCAACAACGTAATTTGACTCGTTTTTTTCCAAAGCCCACTCCACCAATGACGTAATTTGACATGTTTTTAGTTTTTACGATAGACGGCTCTCTTTGCTAAGCTATGAGTCACCTGTTTGGAGGTTTGACTGTCATTAAAACCAGGAACCAGGAAATCACTAGCCTTGCGTAGCGATACTAATAAACACTGCATGGATATTAGATTTAGTTTTTCTCGCAATGTCCCGTGCCATATTTGAATACTGGGCCCTGGTTGGTTATAGCCTGGTTCCTGACGAATCTGGTTGGTCGTCACCATTTCGGCCGTGAAGTCCTCCCACAAGTGCTCCTTCAGCGTTCCACTCCCCCTTCTGTCAAGACAATAATAATAATATTTCTTTTTTTTTTGCTAATGCACAGCAAATGGCTTTGTGATTATCAACAGTCAGGAGAGCGATCGTAGTGGAGATAATTTTTTGTATATGAAAAAAGAAGAGAAAAACATGTCCATACTGTGTTCTATTAATTCACATCGGACAATGACAAACACTCCGTGAGTGAGTGAGTCAGTGAGAAAGCAAGCAAGGATTTTCCCCCCTCCTGGCACTACAGAGTTCTCTAACTTCTTTATTCCAAATGTCCAGTATTGAGTTTGTGTTCGCACTTCAAGAGCCTTGAAGATTGAGTAAAATAGGATGAAGTGACTGAGCAAACCGAGTGGCAAAGTGAGCTTAACATCGTTTAATGCAATCAGGTAGGACTTTTCTGTTTGAATGGGCTGTCGAGGCCAGAAAGTAGATTTTTGCCACTCAGTAGGTGTATTACGCATACCCTCTATAGGGCTTACAGACCTTACATATGTTATAGCTATGGGAATCTATGCACAGATTCGGGCAGAAACCTTGCATCTCCATATTTAGAGTGTTAAAGTGTTGCACAAAAGTTGTGAAAATAGTATATCTACAAGCTCTATGAGCGTGTAGAGCTTGTAGATTGGCTATTTATTTGAATCGTTATTTTCAAATAATAATTAAAGCAGGGATGGTTTTGGACATGCAAGGTTTCCACCGGACAGTGAGTTAAAGCATTGTGGTTAAGGCATTCACGGCAGCATCGGGCCTATCAAGCAGATGGCCTTCCTCTGGGAGCTATAGCAGCCTCCTGGCTCACTGTGGGTTTTATAATAGTCCTTGGACACCTGCTAATGGATACATCACAAACTGACTCCCTGCTTTTCTCTCAAGGTACCTTCCTTACTTTTCCTTTCCGTTCTCCCCTCCTCTTCTCTCCATGACCTTATTCTCCTGTGTCATCTCCACTGAATAACTGCTGACATTCTCCATTTGCTCCTTCTCTCTGTCTCTCTCTGTCCTGTGTTTTCTCCATGTGCTTCATGTCTTTTTTTTGTTGTTGCTATAACCATGCCTTTGTACTGTATGACCCTGATGGGTCCATTTGGTTTTCATTGTGTACACTCTTCAGAGTTAAACCCTGTATACTTAGTCGACCGGAGTCCCCCAGGGATCTGTGCTAGGCCTCCTCCTGCATCAATACTCAAGATCGCGCTGATAATAATCCTCCTCCCGCGATCCATCCATGTTGTGTTGTGACTTGTGACTACAGAGCAGGGTTGTATCACTCCCTGGTGGGCCACGGTGGTGGTTGTCTTCTTTACAGAGCAGGATTGTATCACTCCCTGGTGGGCCACGGTGGTGGTGGATTGTATCACTCCCTGGTGGGCCACGGTGGTGGTTGTCTTCTTTACAGAGCAGGATTGTATCACTCCCTGGTGGGCCACGGTGGTGGTGGATTGTATCACTCCCTGGTGGGCCACGGTGGTGGTTGTCTTCTTTACAGAGCAGGATTGTATCACTCCCTGGTGGGCCACGGTGGTGGTTGTCTTCTTTGGTTTTTTGCACATTTCACTGGCATTGGCCGCATGATACCGCTGCTAGTGGCGTCATGGAATCCGTTACCACTTAAAACCCATATTGGGCGGGAACCCCTTTTGGTGTTCGCATTATGTTATGCCTTAGCTCAGGGGTTTTCAACTGATTGTGAACAAGGGACCCCCACCCTGACTTAGAATCAACCTGGGGACCACTATTGTGTTGGGTGGGGATATGGCCTAAGATTAGTGCTTTTGTAAGTTAACACTTGCTATGCATCCCATGTGTATACATCCTACTGTTTCTCAACCGTTGACTACTACTGGTAAAATGTCCTAATAATAATGACTCAACCAGACAATCCGGTGCATTTCCCCCTTCTTGAGAATCTTAACTCCCTTTTTCTGTTGAATTTCTTGAACTCCAACTTGTCAGTAAATTACTACATGGATGGACTCATCCAGGGGCGTGCATACGTAGACGCCAAGGGGTGCTTGAGCACCCCTTAGTGGCCCTCTCTGGACCAACATGCCCTTTTGAACGTCAATGTTTTTACACTTTTTTATTGTTTTGTATAATTTATTTGTACGTGTATAGCATGTGGCCCATGGTGACATCGATCAATTCTGGATTAAAAGCTTATAATATATTTATTTATACATTTGTCATGATGTATGTGTCCGCAGTTTACATCCAAAAGAATGTGTCACTCTCGGTTCTGCACTGCTGTACTGGAGAAGTATATCACTGAGGGCAGGCAAATTTGCTTTTTGTAAGCGACTTCGTCATTCTGGGCTTGTGTTGTCTGTAACGTCGCTTGGGCTTGTTTTTCCATACCTGGTTGCTGGTTTCTCTCTCGAAATCTGGCGTGTGTGTGTGTGTACTACACGTGGTAACGTGCAAGTTTGTTTACTGTGTGACTAGTGTCATGGCGGAGCCCGCGTTTCAAATGGATATATATTCCTCGTTATTTCCTTCAACTGCTCCAATCCAGCACAAAGAATAGTCAGAGTAAGTTGTTGAGTCCAATGCATATTATGATCCCATTCCCACCGCCGCCACGAACGTACGCTTAGCTTGATGCTAACGCGACCCCCCCCCTCTCTCTCTCTCTCTTTAATGCGCGATAGAGACGCGTCTCTCTCTCTCTCTCTCTCTTTAACATGCGATAGAGAGATGCGTCTCTCTCTCTCTCTCTCTCTCTCTCTCTCTCTCTCTCTCTCAGCAGGGAATGCTTCAAATTGACATTGGTTGTTCAAGTTAAATTGATGTGTTGATGTTATTATGATATTTACCATAGGCAATATGCCAATATTGAAAAAAGTTAAAATGACCAGAGAGCAGGCTCATCAAAAATGTAGGTTAGGCTGTTTCTGCTGTGCAGACCTGTTTTTGACCCGAAAATAATGACTTTATAATCGGAAAAAAACGAAGAAATCGGTTATTTCTGGAACTGGAACTTATTTCATGTTGGCAATTGGACCCCTCCATCTGTGAAGTACTGGATACGGGCCGGCTGTGTGTGTGTGTGTGTGTTAGAGAAATGTTTTGTTGCAGCTGGTGGTTCCACGCGCCAGATAAGGTGCCCTTTTGTTTCACTTGAGCACCTGCCCCTCAAAGTGTCTGTGCACGCCACTGGACTCATCATAGGTCACCAGGTCATTCAGTTCACGGTTTCTCAACTAGTGAAAAGAACATTTAAAACAAATCAACAAATCCTACAAAATGCATGGTCAGGGACCACATGCAATACCTCCACGGACCACCAGTGGTCCACGGACCACCTGTTGAAAACCCATGCCTTAGCTATTGAAAAATAGCAGATCTACAAGCTCATACCGTGCCACCGAGTGGCGCGCTACGAGCTTGTAGGTCGGCTATTTTTGAAAAATCGAAGAACGACTGACATAGAAACATATAGCTTTTTCAGAAAACTGTCAGGATGTAGAAGACATTTTTAGAATCTGATCTCAGGTCAAAATGGGTTAAAAGCTTGTGAGATTGTCGATCTGCTATTTTCATCAAAAGCTTTCCCCACAATGACAGTAAACAGAGAACCACTAGCATAGAGCCTGAGGAACTCCGCTCAACCATATGGGATTATAGGGCATCATGGGCAACCGGCGTACTTCAGTCTATATGACTAGGCTACTATTAGAATTAGATTTTTAGATGTCCAATGTATTATGTATTTGCATTTAAGTTCATAAAGTAAGTTCATAAAGTTAACATAAGTAACCTATAACTAAATGCTTTTAAATAAACATGTTACTTTTCAGGATTCCAATTAAAAAACAGCAAAAAATTATAATATTCAGCATTTCAATTCATAGCAAAAATAGCAGATCTACTATTTTTGATACGACAGTATATGCAATGTGGCCCTGTGTGGAGTGAGTGTGGAACTATAGTGGCCTTCTCCATCGTCAAAGTTGCCCACACACCCTAGGTTTTAAATGGTAGAACTTAACAAATCTGCTTTTCAGTTAATGTGGTTTCATTTAGCACTGGTCACATGGCCTCCTAACTTCTGAGAGTGCAGACTGCAGACACCCGCACACAATTTGGGTAATAAGTCGTCCGTTAAATTCGCACCACATCAGTTTCTGCTGTTCGCCGCACACTTTATTGTTCCCATTTATTTGCTTTCTTGGCCCAAATGTGACGGCGTGGTAATGTTCTCCATTCCTCTCCCACACCCTTTAATTTCCTCCTCGCCTCCTCGTCAATAAGCAGTCATAATATTGGAGCATCTTCGTGTGTGTGTGTGTGTGTGTGTGTGTGTGTGTGTGTGTGTGTGTGTGTGTGTGTGTGTGTGTGTGTGTGTGTGTGTGTGTGTGTGTGTGTGTGTGTGTGTGTGTGTGTGTGTGCGCGCGCTTGGGTGTTGCTTTATGACTTTTAGAGTCATCAGTGATAGAGTTTTGAGTGGGTGTCACCGTGTCGGGTGAAATAACATACCAAAATATGACTGTCACACACACACACACACACACACACACACACACACACACACACACACACACACAGTGAGTTGGTGCTGTCTGTGCTCAGTCGGGTGGAAAATAAATGTTTCTAATGGTCAGAGTATGTCAGGAGTGTGTGTGTGTGTGGGGGGGGGGGTGCAGTGCTGCATGCAGGGCAAGCAGATTAGCTTTCGCATCCTTGTGTTTGGTGTTAATTAAATAGCTTTTCAAGGGCTTCTCCACTCCCTGGCAACACAATAATTCACAGCCAGACCTAATGAAGACGCCAGCAATTAGAGCCACTGCTTATGCATATTCGACTGTGCGTGTGTGTATATGGCACCAGCAGAGTGTATGTGTGTGTTTGTGTTTGTGTGTGTGTGTGTGTGTGTGTGTGTGTGTGTGTGCACGCGGCCAAATACTGTTCTCTTTCGGCTGTTATAGGCAGTTTGTGTGTGGAGGAGGAGGTGCCATGTGTATCCTTGAGTGAACATGAACTGTCGACCCCGTCATATTTGTTTCCTTGTAAAATCTATTGTAATTTTTGGATTCAAATAAATAACTAAAATGTGTGTGCGTGTGCATGCTCGCTATACTTTGAAGGGTGAAATTGGTTCCTCCCCACACAACAGTTGTACGCTCCCTCCAGGAGGATGTAGAGCCTTCGTTCTACCCCTCCCTACTCCTGATAGGTGCAACCCCAGCCTCCCTACTCCTGATAGGTGCAACCCCAGCCTCCCTATTCCTGATAGGTGCAGCTCCAGCCTCCCTACTCCTGATAGGTGCAACCTTCGCCTGTAGGAGTTCGTTCTACCCCTCCCTACTCCTGATAGGTGCAACCCCAGCCTCCCTACTCCTGATAGGTGCAGCCCCAGCCTCCCTACTCCTGATAGGTGCAACCCCAGCCTCCCTACTCCTGATAGGTGCAGCCCCAGCCTGTAGGAGTTCGTTCTACCCCTCCCTACTCCTGATAGGTGCAGCCCCAGTACGTGCAGTGACAACTTAAAGTGTTTGCTATTGTGCACTCTGTATGCCAGGTAAATAGATCAGGGTCAAGTCAAGGTAAAGTAAAGAACGTCTCACTTTACCAAAGAGAAAGTACAACCACAAAGACAGTACTGAACCACCGTCACTAGGCCATTCAGGTACAGATGTGACGTTTGAGAACTTCACATGTCCTGCCATTGGCAATTCAGTAGATTGTCAGTGCACTGTGAGAACATTGTCGAGGAGAGAGGGGCCCATTGGCCAAGGTGTTATATGTTAATCATTTTCAGATCCCCTGAATAGATAGAGTTCCTTTGCTGGAAGTGTCGTGGAGTGACACTTCTTTTCAGTAGCAAAGCAGTAGAATTAGAAGGCCGGATAAAACCTGGGAAAAAGATGCATTTGCAGAAATCCTTGAGGAAACGATCAGGAAATTGTGAAGATTTGGAAAAGGACATCTGTATGTCATCAGTGTCAATAGTAGACATTTTTACAATGGCTAATCACAGTTGAATGACAATTCATAATAATAATGCTCTTTCATTACACACGATCCATTGTGGGCTGGGTAGATAACTGGAATAATAAACCAAACATGCATCCGCTATCAGGTGGAAACCTTGCATTTCCAAATAAACTTTCCTTTATTTATTATTATTAAAAAATTATAAAAAAATAGGCTATAAATTGAGCTTGTGTGTTGGCTATTTTCATTACTTTTGTGCGGCACTCTTGTATGATCAAGCAGAAGTAGGGCATTGATTTATGAAAACAAAAAACACAAACTGTTCAGACAAGTTTTCTGCCAAACGGTCTCCACCATTCTCTCTCTTTCGCTTTCTCTCTCTCTCTCTCTTTCTCTGCACACCAGGTCCCACAGTGACAATTATCCCCAGAATGGAGAGAAGCATTTAGTCCTGAGCTTTATTCAGACCGGCAAGGCCTGCAGCATAACTGCGCGCGTGTGTGTGTATACTGTGTGTGCCTCTGTGGGTAGCATGTATGCGTGGAGGGAAAGCAAGCACAAATGTGTGCATTTTGGAGGTGTGTGTATGTGTGTCCAGTTAGAAGTAGCGAGCAGCAAGACCTGCATGGTGCTGAATAATTGAAGCTATGCTCAGACTCGTCTAGGAGAGAGAGAGAGAGAGAGAGAGAGAGAGAGAGCATCATTGGAGAAAGGTCACAACATGGAGAAGAGAGACTGAATGCCGCGGGTGTGATGGAGAGAATGAAGCGGCCTGACTGACGGAGGGGAAGACAAAACAAAGTGAGGAGAGGAGAGGAAAGAAGTGCAGACAGCCACCGCTCAAACCAAAAACAAATTACATGTATGAACAAACACGACGAGAGAGAGAGAATTGGATGTAGGGAGAAGAATGGAGGGAGGGGATATATGGTGGTCATCCAGAGAGAGAGAGGAGAATGCTGACAGTGACTGACCAATAAGTAACCAGACGGATGCTTGATCATCAACCCTAACCAGAGAGATAGAGGTGGACTGAGGGTGAAATCAACAGAAAGGCTGACCCACAGTAGTGTGCAGCAAGACGAATGTCAAATCATTATGTAATCTGATTTTCAGAGTGAAGCTTAAAAATAAAATGCCTGTATTTTGTATTTTTATTTGTTTAAGCCATTCAAAACAGAAACACATCTGTGTCATTTTAGGTTTGGTTCATCCTAAATAACCCATTACATTAGATTAGTGTTGGCTATTCAAAAATCTAATCTGTGTCTGATGTTAATTTTAATAAGTGTTAAAACATTTTTTATGGACTTTTGATATAAAAACACACAAAAATGAGAATTTGACAAAAGAAATTGGGTTTGGGTTCAGCTGATCTTCCTCACTTTGTCTGCTTTTGGGTCCTACACACAATTCCTGACAATTGCGTGTGAATCATTTTCTGGGTGCATTTTCAAAGTGTGGCAAAATGGAAAGGGCGAGAGAAGAGAGTAGGGCGACCACACAACATTTATTAATTTCTGTTTGCATTAAAGTTTGAAAGATGCTGAGACGGTGAACAAGCTTGCGGCACGATGGAAAATGCATGCGGTTGACGGCTGGAAAGGTTCAGCCTAATTGTCAGGCACACATTGGAATGTGCCTTCCACACACATCTGTTATCGGTGGTGCTTCTGAGGGTCTCGAAAACAAACGTGACGACATGGCCACTTCGGTCATTTCATCAGCACTTTGGTTCAGACAACCACTGGCTTGTTCTTACCGAGCTCTGTCCAGCAAGTACAGTACAGTACAGTACAGTACAGTACAGTACAGTACAGTACAGTACAGTACAGTACAGTGTGGGACACAGGGGTACACACACACACACACACACACACACACACACACACACACACACACACACACACACAACTGACTAAATGATCTGCCTTCACCCTTTCATCCTGGCAGCACTATTTAGGGCATTTCTGAGAAGCACTGGTTTAAACAACATTAACACAATCATTCCCGGTATTCCTTAAAAATAGGAGCTCTGGGGTGCCGGAAAAACATGGCCGCTTTTATTCTTACACTTATCTTACCACTGCAGAAGCATACACACGCATAAATGTGCACACCCGCATATATATACGCACGCACGCTATTGTTTAACAACTGAACAGTGTAACTATGCCATTATAATGGTTTCCGCCAGCCCTGTAAATTCTGCCCAAGGCTGTGTGTGTGTGTGTGTGTGTGTGTGTGTGTGTGTGTGTGTGTGTGGTGTTAATTAAAGCAGGTTTGTTGGAGCTGAAAGGTCAGCTAGTGCTTGCAGACAAGGAGTAGATAAACAACACACACACACACACACACACACACACACACACACACACACACACACACACACACACTTTACTAGTCTTGGGTATTATGACATGCCTCAGACCCTGTGTGTGTAATACGCTGCAGTAAAGTGTGTTGAACTTGAGCGTGACCATGGCCTATCCTGTGTCTCCACACAGAACGTGCTGTCGGAGAAGGTGGACCAGATGATGGAGTGGTCCTCCAGACGCTCGGTGGTCCGCATGAACGGGGACAAGTTCCGGCGCTTCGTCAAAGCTCCGCCCAGGAACTACTCTGTCATCGTCATGTTCACCGCGCTGCAGCCCCAGAGGCAGTGCTCCGTATGCAGGTAAATAGTGCACAATTCCGGGTTATCAGGGAGGTTGGGACTGTTGTTGTAACAGTATATTCCTTTACACAACACATGACTCATGTAACAAGATATGTCATGTTCTATAGTAAACTCAGACTTTGATAAGACTATTTTAAATTGTTTTCATTTGCACAGTACAGAATTCTCCCTCCTTACCTTTTGGAATACAAAAGGAAACTCAGCCTATGGTGGCTGCAGAGGGACAAAAGGCAAAACACAGCAGCATACCTAATACAGTAAAACTCTGCCATCTACTGGCAACCATACATCACTCCCTTACACATTTAAAATGTGTATATATATATATATATATATATATATATATATATATATATATACAATTTTTAAATCATTTCGGGACCACCCAAAATCATTTCGGGACCACCTGAGGGGTCGCAACCCTCAGGTTGGTGAATGCACCAGAGAGTGTTTTCTACATGGCTATTCGGAACCAAACAGCCATCCTACCAGATGGGAGCGATTCGGTGCTTGCAGAAAACCCTCTTACCTCCATTACACAGAGCAATGTGCTGTTGAAACGTCTTCCTTGTGCAGTGCTTTCCCAGCAGTTGATTCTGGAATTTGGCAAAAAATAGAATTAGCACTTATCTGCACAAAGGCCTTGTGGGACTGAACCCGAGGGAAAAGCACCAACCGCTCATGCTAATGCAAGATTAAACGTGTTCTGTATTTTTCCTAAATGTGATCCCTGATGGAAACTTTGTTATGTTTTGTTTGGTTTAATAGCATAAGATAAACGCTGCCGTGGTCTTAAATTCATAGACAATAATTCATGTTGATGTTCACTTGTTGATGCTAAACTGAACATTTCAAATGAACAGTGGCGCTCAAAATCGTCTCTGTCGGGTGGAAACCAAAATGTACTTACTTTTCTGCATTAAAATTCAAAAGTAGCAGATCGGCGAGCTCTAAACAGGCACGTCACTTTGCGCCACGTTTCGACCTTGGGGGTCTGCTACCTTTGATGCTTTAGTGTGAAACTGTAGTATGATCAAGTAGGGTGTTGATTTATGTAATAGAAACCACACACACACACACACACACACACACACACACACACACACACACACACACACACACCGAGAAGTTAAGATATGGAGATGAGAGGTTACTTCTTGACAGCAGCGGAATGGTGATAGACGAAGGGCTATAGCACCCGCATTCAGCTTGTTCATTCACACCTGCTTGTTGGTATCCTTACATACTGTACCGTGCAGCTATTGTGTGAAACGTGTGCTCATAATATTCACAGTAAAATCCTCTTTTTTTCCCCACCCGTTTTCGCCTCCATGTAGTCGTTATGCCAATTAATTCCTCCCCCACACAATATGTGTCACTGCTGTTGTATCCTACGGACTCACCTTCCAATGAGGAGCCTCCGCCGGGAGGACGTAAAGCTTCCGTTCTAAACTCCCTGCGGACCAATATCACCCTCCCCCCTGCGGACATGGTGCCGCCCCCAGCTTGTAGCAGTACCTGCATAGGACCAATATCACCCTCCCCCCTGCGGACATGGTGCCGCCCCCAGCCCGTAGCAGTACCTGCATAGGACCAATATCACCCTCCCCCTGCGGACATGGTGCCGCCCCCAGCCCGTAGCAGTACCTGCATAGGACCAATATCACCCTCCCCCGAACACAAGCCAATTGTGTTTGTGGAGACACTCGACAATGCCGGGTGCACCGCGGTTGGATTCGAACCCCCAACCTTTGTGGTAGTGGGCAGGGACTTTACCACTGTGCCACCCGAGTCCATATCCTCAGTGTTAGTTTAACTCAGACTGTACAAAATGTAGCCAATGGTCCATTTGGTTAAATTTGTACCCTCTCAGAGTTACACATTGATACATTACCACCACAGAGGATTTTGCTTGTGTGAGTTTCAGCCAGCATATACGTTTACTGTAAAATGTCTTAAATCTGGACCCTGAAAGAGATTGTGTTATGTGTGGTCTGAACAGTCAGCCCGGCCCGTTTAAAAGAAAGCTCTTACTATTATCTCCTGATTAGTGGGCCGTTTCACTATATATGAAATTGATTTGTTTTGGGGCGGGAAAATCAATATCACCATGCTGAAAAACCCACTGTTATATCGTTCCATGGCTTTGATGGAGTAGGGGGAAAAAATGAAGATATAAGAACAGAAGACAATGCTCAGATGCTGACACAGCTAGCATACAGTATATCGTTGCTATAGGGCAGAAACCTTGTATCTCCGTATTTCAATTCGGTCTGGTCTTTGGTTTGAGAGTGAAACAAAAGCTAAAGGTCCATTCAGATGGGCAGCGATTATAGCGCCTAGTAATTCATTTTCAATGAGACCTGCGGTTTTTTTGTATGCACGGAGAAGGGCGACAACGCAACATGTGCACGGTCATGTGCAATTGCCATGCGTGTGCTGTGCTGTGACTTTAGAGCTGTCCATTGTCCTGGATTCATATGCGAGTATCCAGAGCTGTCCATTGTCCTGGATTCATATGTGAGTATTCAGAGCTGTCCATGGTCCTGGATTCCTATATGCGTGTAAGAGCTGTCAATGTTCCGTTTGCGAGTATCCAGAGCTGTCCATGGTCCTGGATTCGTTTGCGAGTATCCAGAGCTATCCATAGTGCTGACGTTTGGCCTGAGCACCACATAGCTGTCCACGGTGCTGAAGGTTGATCTGGGGAATGGGCTATATGCAGCCAACACTTCCGCGTTCAGTTTGGGCTGCCGAAGCACTTCCGGTCGGCAGCCACTCATTCACTGTGAACGTACGGTCGTGATTTTGTAGGAATAAAGTTCGGTTCTTTAAACCACACTATTTCATTGTCTCCACCAGGCCGAAGGCATGGGGAGAGAGTATGTTTTGCACTCCGTCCGTGTGTGTGTGCGTGCGTGTTTCCGTCTGTCCGTCTTTCCTTCCTTCCTTCCGTCCGTCCGTTAACAGCTAAGCTCCGGTGGCGCTATAACAGGGTAATTCCTGTTTTACCTATAACTGCATCGATCTGTATACAACTTATGTGCACTCCCTTGAGGCCATGGAAAAACATTTTCCCTGCATCCCTCCACATCTGCCGGTTATAGCGCCACCATGAGGCCGATTTCTGCAAAACACATTGTTTATGTTAGTCGCACAGATTTCATCCAAATCTCACGCAAATCGGTACACATGATCTATGTAGTCATGTGATCAAGACGAGTCTGTTGGATTTCTAAGATTCTACACTGATTGGCTAAGATTGCCTTCCAAAGTTTTCAGGAGTGGCCCTTTTTGTACAAAATGCTGCACATGTCCTGCTCATCCAGAATTCTATCCTCAGAGATGCTATGAGTGATCTGGCTCGGCATTTCCTCAACAAAATGAAGAAAATTGTTGCAAAGAAACCCCACACATGTTTATGTTACTCCTAAACATTTTGCCAAATGTCACACACACTCCTATATCCTCCTGGTGGAGACCTATGCCCAGAATGGCACAGGTCCGCTTGCTATAAGCGACTTGGGGCTTGTTTTTCATTAAAGTTGCTTGAAAACATTGGTAGTTATAGTTGGCAGGAAAATGGTTGCTTATTTCTCTAACACAATCGGGCAACACCGTTTGTTACCGTTTGCTGTGTATAACAGCTGGAGAGACCGCTTCACAGAGGAAAAAGTCAGTCAGCCCAGGCCATGGCAGCTTATTCCATAGCTATACCATAGCCTGTATATTTGTGATCGTATTGAACTGTATTGTATTTTCACTGTGAGGTTCTATAAATGTATTTAATAGGTTTATTTGGCATAGTGACTTAATCTTCCATAGTCTTTCATTTGTTATTCATAATGCTTAATGTAAATCGCTCTGGATTAAGAGCGTCTGCTAAATGTAATCTATTATGATATGGTATAGCCTAAGCCTACAACTCCTCCCTAATGACCCAGGAATGTGAGACAGATTGGTTGTATGACTAACCCATGCTCTATATGTGACATTGTGAGTGACTTGAGATGTTTTGCCACATAACCTGAAGTTAAGTAACCTGAGAGTCCTATAGGCTATATAATACAAATTTCGGCACTTTGGCTATTTTACATATTAGACTATTCTGCCGTGAACCGGCACCACTAGAAGGACTGGTAGTATATAGCATCCTTCCGCAGCTGGAGAATAAGTAGGTGGAGAGACCGCTTTTTCATACAGTACATGTCTTGTCTTAGTGACGGGCCTATCAGATGTCTTGTCTTATTGACGGGCCTATCAGATGTCTTGTCTTATTGACAGGCCTATCAGAACACTGGTACATGTCTTGTCTTATTACGAAAAATGTTCGTCTACGAAAAATGTTCGTAGACGAAAAATGTTCTTGAAACGTTTTCATTTAGTTTCAGTCACATTTTAGTCACCTGGAATGTTTTAGTGTTTAGTTTAGTTTTAGTCGACTAAATATCATAAGATTTGTGTCGACCTAAATCTACAGGTGGTGATTTGGTCGACTAAAATGTGTTTTGGCGGGCCTTGACGCCGTCGTAATGACGACGAGTTGTGAGCTTGTAGATCTGCTATTTTCAGCAAATTACTTCTACTGGATCTCTTGTCCACTTCTAGTCCACTCCTAACATTTTAGTCTAGTTTATTTTTGTTGACAAAATATGTATATCATATTTAGTCATAGTTTCCGTCGACGAACATTTTTCGTCGGGCCTATCAGATGTCTTGTCTTATTGACGGGCCTATCAGATGTCTTGTCTTATTGACGGGCCTATCAGATGTCTTGTCTTATTGACGGGCCTATCAGAACACTGGTACATGTCTTGTCTTATTGACGGGCCTATCAGAACACTGGTACATGTCTTGTCTTATTGACGGGCCTATCAGAACACTGGTAGCATCAATGTACATGTATTGACGGGCCTATCAGATGTCTTGTCTTAGTGACGGGACTATCAGATGTCTTGTCTTATTGACGGGCCTATCAGAACACTGGTAGCATCAGAGTACATGTATTGACGGGCCTATCAGATGTCTTGTCTTATTGACGGGCCTATCGCCGCTTTTTTTCCCAGAAAACTGTCAGGATTCAGAAGACATTTGTAGAATATTTTTCTCAGGTCTAAATGGGTTAACCCATTTTGGGGCGGGAACCCCTTTTGCTGTTAGCATTATGTTATGCTTTAGCTATTGAAAAATAGCAGATCTATAAGCTCATAGCGCGCCACAGAGTGGCGCGCTATGAGCTTGTAGATCTGCTATATTTTTGAAAAAAATCGAAGAACGACTGACATAGAAACATAGCTTTTTCAGAAAACATTCATTTTCAAACAGACATTTTTTTAGAATCTGATCTCAGATCAGAATGCAGGGCTCGAAAATAGCGACCATTTTGGTCGCAAATGCACCTGAATTTTAATCTTTGCGATGTTATGCTTTAGCTATTGAAAAATAGCAGATCTATAAGCTCATAGCGCGCCACCAAGTGGCGCGCTATGAGCTTGTAGATCTGCTATTTTTGAAAAAAATCGAAGAACAACTGACATAGAAACATAGCTTTTTCAGAAAACTGTCATTTTCAAACAGACATTTTTTTAGAATCTGATCTCAGGTCAGAATGCAGGGCTCGAAAATAGCGACCATTTTGGTCGCAAATGCACCTTTGCGACCTAAAAATATATTTGGGAGCACCAGTGCCACTACAAATATTTACTGTGGTGCGCCTGGCTACAACGATCGATTATAGAAAAACGGGCGCTCTGAGCCGCTCTCTGACTGCTCCTGTCTGCTAGCTGCACTAGCACTTGATACTAACAAACCAACGTGTGGAGTGTGTAGTTAACTACTCTTTGACACAACGCTACGGGACAACGTTGAGCGCTGCATCGCTCACATTCCAGAGCGCCTCGGCTCGCAACTTCACCATGTGTCAGAAAGTACATTATTTCAAGCGTTCAGATTCAGAAAAGACCGGAGCCTCTAGCTCCGGAGGCGGACCGGCTCAGCTGTGTGTGTGTGTGTGTGTGCATGCGTGTGTGCGCGCACAGCCGCACACGCATGCAAGAGAGAGAGGGAAAGAGAGAGAGGAAGGGAGAGAGAATAGCAGACTTGTAAGTGTTTCTACATAGCAGCAGTATACTTTTACTTAAGTAAAACATTAGAGTAATTTACCACTGATTACCACTGATTAGAAGTGAGTAGGCATAGCTATAAATATAATGTATAAATATAATGTTTTACATCGAAATTATTTTACTGTAGCTTGCGGCACTCACCCAAGTTTAACTCAAACTTTCAGTACACATCTGAGTGCTGCGCACATTGACTGTAAACCTCAGCAGTTTGAGTAAACAATGGGTGAAATGGGATGGTTCCTCCTCAATTGTTGCAGTCCAGTCACTCCAGTGTGTCTGTCCACTCGTCTAGGTCGGAAAGACATTTCTACCTCATGTCATCATGTCAACGTTGCAACACAAATAATACAAACTATGAAAAGCTACGCCATCACATAATCAAATTAAATAGTGTCGTTTAAAGAACTGAACTGTATTCCTATACAAAATCACGACCGTACGGCTGCCGACCGGCTGCCGACCGGAAGCGTCTTGGCGGCTGCATATAGCCCATTGTACTGTAGGTGTAGTGTGGTGAAAGGAACGTGATCGGATCTGTGCACCGACATATAGTCCCAGTGTTCAGATCCATTTCCTGTTCCAGTTTCATCTCCCCGTAGCTGTGTTTTATAGGCTCAGCACAGGTTTGAACTGAAAACACAAATGACACCATATTTTCTCAAAATTATTATTCAAATCTGCAGCTGAGCCAATCAAATTAAGCTGTGGGACAACTTCTGAAAACGGGGATTGCAGTTATGCACACCGTGTTTTTTCATTTTGTCATCTAAAATGTTTGGAAAATCTCTCTCCTATCTTATTGCGACCGCAGGTATTGTCATCTCACTCTCACTGTATCCCCCCCTCCTCTCTCTGTGTGTGTGTGTGTGTGTCTCTCTGTGTCTTATCATGAGCGATAGCCTCACATCGTTAGAGCTGAGAGGGAGACACACACACACACACACACACACACACACACACACAGGTGGAGAGCGATGTGTAAAAGGAAAGAGGGAGAGAGATGAATGCTAGACGTTGACCCTGGAGTTGGCGTTAAGAGGAACACTAGGCAATGAGGGAGTGGGCCAATCAGAAGGGTCCCTGCACCCACATCACTCTCTGTCTGTCTGTCTGCTCTCTCTCCACTGGTACACTGTTATACTGTACATCAAATTAGTATCACCAGGCAGAATTACATTTGCTTCCACGTGAGCACATTTTCACCCGTATCGTTGCTCTCGGGTTGTGTAATGTTTTGTAAATGAACACATTAACTGCCAGGTATTAAGTAATTAGTGTGGTTGGGCAGCCAGACTATAGTAATTGCCACATCCTTCGAAAGCCTAAACGGGTTGTGCAAGGACGTGTCTTCTTTCCTTGCTGCTTCTTCTGATGGTGACCTTGGTGCTGCTGTGTATGTGTGTCTACATTATGTGTTTTATTGTATCATATATTTTTATCGCTGGTGTAAACCAAATTGCTTCTCTGAGACATTAAAGCTTTACCTTACTCAGGCCTGTCCATCTGGGCCGCTAGCAACTCCCAGGGTCCTAGGCGGTCGCAAAGTTCATGTATACGGTGGGTCGGCACTCGGCACGGGCCTTACCTTTCCCATGCTGTGCACTAAAGCTTTAGAGAGTGTGTGTACGTGCGTGCGTGCGCGCCTGGCCGGCCCTCACAAATAGCGGTTTTGGTTTCCACCCGACAGCAGCGATATGATATATGTGATATATATATTTCTCTACAGATGTATCTTTTGGCATTGCATGCCTCATGTCAGATAGGTGAGTGTAGAGGTAGAGGGACAGCACACCGAGGGCAGAGAGATGAGGAGAGACACAGTCAGGAAAATTAGATGACCGTCGCTCCATTCTAAATCGCCCAGGGCACTGCTTGGGCACCGAGGGCAGAAAGGCACTGGCAGCAGAAAAAAAGAAAGAAAAACGCTGACTGTGGGCCCCTTAATTGGCCTCAGCCTCCCCTGACTGTGGACCCCCACAGAGCATTAGATACGTACATGCATGTACATGTGGACCCCCAAGGAGCATTAGATACGTACGTACATGCATGTACATGTAGACCCCCCTTATGTGCCAGATACTGTATGTACACTATGAACCCCCACGGTGTGCCAGATATGTAAGTACATATTGTTGCTGTCTGGCAGAAACCTCCTATCTCCTTATTTTAACAGTTTGACTGAGGAATTCATTCATCACAATGCCCCGTTGACAACCTAGATACATCTGTCCGATGTAAAGTCTTAAAAGGTATTAACAACGCGAATTAAACAATGAAAACGTAACTTGTCATTGGGAGGGAAGCTGTTCTACAATCAATCTTCAATCTGCCTTTGCAATGCATATTACCCCATGCAGGCAGATTGAGTCTGGTGTCGCTCAGTTGTGGTGGGCGTATTTCGCAGACCAACAGCAGTGTAGGTCCAACTAGGGCCCAGTGTGCAAATATAGGGTGGGCTTACCAGGCTATAACCATAGAGTATTAAAAGGATAGAGACTGAACTGGTGCGAAGCTCCGCCCCCTCCGGTATTCATGTCAGTGGAAGTTGCTCAGTGGCGTTTTGAAGCACCCGGAAGGCTGCCGGAAGTACCGTCTATTTCCGCATTTTTTCGCTGATTCAGCATTTGGACACCAAATTTTGATGTCCAAATGCGGAAGTGCAGCTGGGCTTTAACATTGAGCGCTCGGTTGCACGGGGTTTCCTCGTCAAGAATCCACGGGTCCGCCTGCAGTCCTTCCTCTTACCACTAGGGCCCAGCGCTTCAACATTGGAGTGCTTAGCTGGCCCCTTGGCTATAACCAACCGGGGCCCAGTATGTGTGTGACGTAGCGGGCTGCGCTGCTCTGATTGGTTATAGGTCTAACCAATAGAGTCCGAGGGGAACCAGACTAATGGCCACGCAGTGATATTAGTATGGCTTCAATCCAGCAGACATGCTGGAACCACGGCAGTACGAAGGGAGACACTGCTGAGAAGAAATATCTTTTCGGCTTTTGTGGGGAATATAGGTGAGAGATTCGATGTGGGAAAAAAAAAAATAATTAAAAAGAGATGGATAAAGAAAAAAGCCAAGCGAAAACACAGCTGACAGCTGTCTCTAAAATATAAAGTGGGCAATTAGATTAATTGAGCCACCATGGCTGTATGAATATGAGACAAGCCTGTGTTGTGTGGCCGCTTTTGTATGGTCTCTGTTGAGTGGAAACCTCATATGTCCAGAACTGTTACTTCTCAGGATTCAAATTCTAAAGTAGACAAAGTAGCAGATCTACAAGTTCGAAACATGTCGAGGTTGCTGTTTTTGTTTTCATGCTTGACATTTGTGTGACGGTGTAAGTAGTGTTAATTTTACAAATACAAAAATGAAAAATCGAATGTACATGGAGATAAGAGGTTTCTGCCCTGGCAGCATCAATATGCCTTCTGGTTTCATGTGCTGTAAATAACATCTGGGGCTATTATTCACAGTATTTAATCAGGGTTTCCTAAATGCCACTCAAACTTGCTGAGAGTTTCCTCTTCAAACCTTTTCACACAGCTCTGGGTTTTTGCGATTATTGTATTTTATTATTAAAAAAAATTAACTAATAAAATAATCTTCATGTTTGATGTATTTGTCCTATATTGTAGTTGCCTTCTATATCTCCATATTTTAACCTCTGTGTTCTTCCATAAAATAATGCCCTCCATCATACTAAAGCAAACAAAACCAAAATAGTAGATGTTCGTGCCGCGTTTCAAGCTGTCTTTTAATATATTTGAATCCTGAAAAGTAATGAGTGTCGTTGCACTTTAGTGAGCAGAGTTGCGTGTTACATGTGCATAAAATAATAAATACATTTCCGTGACTGTTTATCTCATAGTAATTCATAGTAACTTAGATCCTTTCCACTTACATGTACCAAGAGCAATCATCGACGACTCTCCTGGCAGTTTTATATTATTATTATTGTTTTTTGTGTAAATTAACGCACACAAAGAAGAAAATCCGCTACTTTTGCTGTTATATTTTTATTTTTAATAGTGAAAAAAAATGTTTTGGACACGCAAGGTTTCCATCCGACAGTGGCGATATATATATATATTTTTATTTAACCTTTATTTAACCTGTAAAAACACATTGAGACTGCGTCTCTTTTACAAGTGAGAACTGCATGAAATTAATTCCTTACATGATTCTAACACTTTAAGTGGAAAAATTCTGAATATTCTTATCTCGCCCCGTATCTTTGAGGGTGCGCTATGACGTCCACAGACGTGCAAGGCACCTCTCGGTTCGAATCCTTATGACGGCCTCATGAGTCGTATGTAAAAATTGTGTTAATGTTGCAGTCGCCATGTCAGTTTCAGCGCGTGCATAGAGCGCTGTGCTATCATGTTGTTCTCCTTTGTCACAAGTGGTGTATATTTGTTTCTCTGGTTCGTTGCACTGTTGTATAATTCATACACTTCCATGGTAGAATTGTGTTGAGTGTTTTTGACAACCAGGGCTGCACTAAGCACTAAGCCATCCCGTTGCCACCCTGCTTTTTCAATGCAAGACGCCAACATGGCCGTCGTGTTGTTGGAACTAACGCCATAGAACTTTTTGCTGTAACTTGTAACGTAACTCTTTACATTTTCCCATTCAGGGCATCAGTATTATATCCATATCATTAGACTACAAACAAACCACAACTGGACCAGTGACATTAGGGAATATTTTACAATGTGTCTGAATTGGAAAATCTTATATTTTTTAAAACCTTTATTTTTTGAACTCCAAGGAACAGCAATGTCCGTGTCCGTGTGTTGGTCCGTGTGTTGTTCACCCACCTATGTGACGTTAATGAGCACCACACACACACACACACTTGCATTTACTAAACTGATTAGTAGTATGGTTAACCATTATATTTTTTTGTGAAAATAGCTGACCAGTTGTGATGTTCAAGTTTCACTCTTTTTTTGTAATTGTTCAATCATCGTAATCAAGACAAAGGTTTGAAATAATCATGATATTGTTTTGAAGTCGTATCGCCCAGCCCTACGATATGATTTATAGACCAATATTTTTAAATCTATTACTTGACAGACAGAGAGATGGTGCAAAGATCTATGAACTGGAGTGATATGATCCAAATGCTTGATATAATTAAGGCCTCTGTCAGACAGCTGCAGTTGATTGAGTACACACTGCTCCTTTTTAGTTTTTACCTTTTTAGAGAGATCTGTAAAACACTGTTACAGTCAAGTCAAGTCTCCAAATTCTGCTGAGACACAAGTCCTGTAATCCATGATATATTAAAGGTGATAGTAGGCTTACTTTGTAATTGTGTCAAGGTGGCAGTTGAAATTCAGGTCTGAGTTCTGCCTGGGGTTGTGTTTTCTGCTTCAGTCGGTAATGTTTTAATTCCTTGGCACCAAAAACTGTTACTTCAGTTTTGTCTTCATTTTATTGAAGACAATTGTGGCGCGGCCAATCGTTGATTTGTTCAATGCAATTACTCTGTGATTTTATTGGACCATAGTCCCCTGCATGGTGATGTGGTTATGTAAATGTGTGTCTTGTCTGCATCATTATGACTTTATGGTAACGCATTTAGTTGTTTTCCCTCATCTGAGCCAGTGGCAGCTTGCTCAACAGAAGATAGTGAATGTAGCCTTGGGGAACATGGCGTGCCATTTTTGTCCACTCAGATTTTGATTTGATTTGATTCATTGGACGTTATGATTAAATGACAACCATGTTACATTCTCAAGGAAACATCAAGGATAAAAACAAGTCAGTGACTTATTTCCATTGTGGTCCTTGGTCTGAGACAAACAAAACAAAACAACATAGAACAGGCATTTTTAGAATAAACAAAACACTCTAGAACTATAATACTAAAAGCTTTTCCTTGAAATGAAGATGACTGCTGATGCTGTATCGATACGGTATGCATTATCTGGGTGACGCAGTGCTGACAAACGTGCCTCTGTTTAAAGAGTGCCGCTCCTATATACAGGTTTAATGTTTGTTTTTAGTTCAATGTTTGTTTTAAACAGCTCCTATTTTGAAGGCATCCCGGCACCGATTGTGTTAAGTATGATTCAAACCACCATCGCTGAGCTCCAGTCTGAGACTGGAAATTGTGCCACTGTCTGTTTATAAGTGGATGTCATTGAAGACTCTTAGCTAGAGCACTCTCATTGCTGTTTTTAGCCCCGTTCCGGGAGACAGGTCATCCTGTAATCTCAGCAATGACAGCCTGTTTGACCCGAGTTTCAGCTCTTTTCTCGGCCCAGTTTGAGCCGACTTGCACGCCCGTCAGACGACTACAAAGAAGATGGCCTCAACAATGACACAGTCGCCGTGTGGAAGCGCAGTCTGGGAGCTAATTAAAACCTGTATAATAGGCACTTGACATAAGACAGCGTGTGGGAAGGGGAGGGAGAGACATAAATGGAGAGAGTGGAAAAGCAATGGAGCGAATGAGACCAACGGGTGAGAAAGAGGAAGGCAGACAGAGACAGAGAAAGCGTGTCTGGTGTCATACCATTTATCTTGTCGTGCAGAAGGACGGGGGTCATGCTAGCCCGCCTAGCCGGTCATAACAGCGCCTTCACCATGACAAATAAAACAAAAATAAATGGAATAAGGATCCGGGTAAATAAGTGTGTTTGAGAAGAGAGCAAGGGAAGAGACAATTGCCTCTTCAAGACCAGTCGTGTCACCATGACACTGCAAGAGAATCTCTCTCTCTCTCTCTCTCTTCTCTCTCTCCCTCCCCCCTATATCTCACTTGCATTCCGTTCCCTCTATTTTGGGGTCACATATTGGACTTCTCCTATCTGACGCTGTACCTCCCTTCATGAATACATTCATATCTCATTCGTTATGCTTTGACCGTGGCCGGGGGCTGTCAAAGCAACACCTAGGACAGATAGAGAGGAGTAAATGGGAAAGTGGAAGACGATAAAAGAAGTGAGGGGGATAAATACTGCACTGTGGTCTGTGTAAATACCAAAACACCGGAGAAGAAAGCGAGTAAACAGCATGGACATGTCACAAGATTGCGTCTGGATGCAACTTGCAATTTAGATAGCATGATATTTAGACCTGTGCTATTGGTTCTTGGTTTGCCTGTGATTCTAGTTTACTGACTACACTGTGGCTTTCTACTGTGCCTGGGTCCTCTTCCTATTTGTACCCTGGTCCTACACTGGTGTAGCTCTTAGTTGGAATTTACTTATTCTTTGTGCAACAAACATTACGGTAGTGCCCACCTCATATGAACAAATAGTTGCGTTACATTTGTAGACCCACAGTAATAGGATTCTGATTATAACCATATTAACAGCACTATGCACATGCCTCTGGCATAGTAGCTACATGTATGAAGCCCCAGCACAAGCTTTCAAAGTGAGGGCCAAATATAATGGAGAGAAAAAAGAAAACAAACAAGGATTGATAAGTGAGTAATTGAATAATAATGAAATAGCCAGTTTACAACGCGTCTCAATGCAACACCTTGTGAGCTTCTGGTTCAGCTATTTTCAATATTTAACAATATTTCGGACAAGTTGGGAACCCGGGACCCCTGGCTTATAGCCCCATTTGGTCAGTTTACAATTGTGTCATTATGTAATGGTAAATCGCCCATTCACACACACATTCATACACCATGGTGGACGAAACCATGCAAGTCACCAAGCTGCACATCGGGAGCAATTAGGGGTTCAGAGTCTTTGCTCTTAGTGTTGGTACAGTTAGGGACTATGTTTTTTTACTCAAACACTGAACCACTTTCATTTCTTTCTTACGAGAATAGCAGATACTTCACATGACACGTTATGAGCTCGTAGATCGACTACTCTTCGGGACACTCTTGTATGACTAAGTAGGGTGAAATATGGAGATACAGGGTTTCTTCCAAGGCAATGGAGCACAAATATAAAAGCTAACCAAGAACATGAATACCAGAAATGGAATCCTTCTAGCGCCGGATATCAGGTGAATCAGTAGCAGAATGTGTGGGTGTACGGTTGCAATCAGCCTCTCTCCTCCATGTTTGTTGATATTTATAGTTCGATTTTACGGTCGAAGAAAGTGACATTGATTGACATTCAGATTTTACAGGGGCCAGTGATGAGGTGCGCTCCTCTCCAAATGTTGGAACAATGTTGTACTCGAGGTTCCCAGAGCACAACAATACTAGAACAATTCAGACAGTGCTAAAACACGAGGCCGGGCTCTGGGACAAAAGAGAAGCTCCAACTTACGGAACATGGTAATATCCATTGAGTTTAATGGCCAGGTAGCCCCATCTTGAGAGGTTTTCAGCTAGTACTTTCAATGGTGTGACTTCACATTCTCTTTCTTTATACAGTTTATAGTCTTTCTGCACATTCTGTCCGGTAACAAATTGAGTTCAGAAATGATCAAAGTGTTCGTCTGATCTTCCAGATAAACTTAATCGTGATTCTGATAGTACAAGTAAAAGGTTCATTTTTGGCAGGCAGAGATAAGTAATGATTGAAGGTTTATGCATTATTAGCTATGAATTGATCTGAGCTTCATGGGACAAAAGCCACCGAGACAAATAATTAGTCATTAAACATAACTGGCCATTAATCGTTTATCTCTTCTTCGTCGCTTTAACTATCTCATGTCTTTTTGTCTTCCTTCCTTCCTCTCTTCCGCTCTTTCTTTCTTTCTTTCTTTCTTTCTTTCTTTCTTTCTGCCTCTCTCTCTCTCTCTCTCTCTCTCTCTCTCTCTCTCTCTCTCTCTCTCTCTCTCTCTATCTCTCTCTCTCTCTCTTTTTCTCTTTATATCTGTTTATGTCAATAGACCAACAATAATAAATAATATGTATTATCTTATATATTATTATCATATTATGATTTTTGAAGATGGATGACACAGATAATTAATTAACAAACAATCCAAACAGGATTGCGGTGGGATTGCTATTTCTGTGTTTTTTTTGTGTGAATTCGAGGCAGTATTATTTTCTTATATCTTTGTATTTGTCACATGTTGTCATGAAGTGGAGCTGTGCCTCCAGAAGTCCTTGACTGGCGATGAGAGCAGCCTGTCGTCTCTCAATGGCCAGGCTTGTTTATGCCTGGTCAGGCTGTGTGCTCTGAAGTCTGTATATTGTTGAGGTTTTTCTCTGTTTGTTATCAGTCACCATGGTCAAGGACTCTACCACGGTGTTACTGTCTATGCAGGTAGCATTGGATTTTGATTCAATCCATCAGCTTTCATAAATTTGTACGTTTGAGAACAATCCTGAGAAGTAACTGTAGATTTGTCATTCTCTCTCTCTCTCTCTCTCTCTCTCTCTCTCTCTCTCTCTCTCTCTCATATTAATTCCAGTCCAATTCAGTTCATATTCATTCAGGTTAAGCTTCATTGGCTTTAATGAACCGGAGGTGTGTTAGCAGCACAGCTGCCACTACCTTTGCCATTAGGCTACATGTGAATAAATGTTAGAAAACCATCAGTGAGTGTGAGGCTCCATGTGACATCCAGTAGATGTACTGTTTGTAACACTACTGTACATTAATGATGTGTTTTGACTCTATTTGTTGCATTAGAAAGTAGTCTGCATGTGGGTTGTATTGTTAGAATTGTTGAATAATATGAGGGTGTGTATATATTTTACATATTAGGCATGTCATTCGGGTAAAATAATCCTACATTACTACTTTTTTAATATAGCTTTAATAGCTCACAACACATCTTGTTACGACATGTTGTGAGCTTGTAGATCTGCTGTTTTTGCAATTTGTCTTACAAACGGTAAAGCGGTATGGCCAACCAGGAATGTGGAAGTGCCCTTCTGAAAGCCAAGACGTAAAAGGGTGACGCTCCGCCCCCCAAAAAAGTTGTATAAGTCGTTATTGTCAGTAGATGAGTATATATGAATGCTTTCTGTACCTCACAATAATAACAACGTCGATGAAAGCTGTCGTAGCTGAAACATGTCCGTTGTTGGTCTCGGTGAGGAGAATACAATAGTGAAAAGGACATTATGGAGTGCTGCTGACTTGTTTATCTTCTCGTTGTATTCTTTGGACCGTGCACCTAAAAACCCCACTCTCTGTTTGGATTGACTGATTGATTGAAATATTTATTAACAGTTTGTAGAATTACAGTGGAAAGGTTTGGTTTCTGTTTCTGGATCATTGCCAGGCATGCCTAGTGGTTGGAATATTAATGCAGGACGCCCAGCCGGTGCACTGTATTAATACGGCAAAATCTTAGTTACTGTGTGTGTGTGTGTGTGTGTGTGTGTGTGTGTGTGTGTGTGTGTGTGTGTGTGTGTGTGTGTGTTTCAGGCAGGCTAACGAGGAGTATCAGGTGCTGGCTAACTCGTGGCGCTACTCGTCTGCATTCTCCAACAAGCTGTTCTTCACTGTGGTCGACTACGATGAAGGAGCGGATGTCTTCCAACAGGTACAACTCTCTACCCTTCCTCTCTCAATAATTGTCAAGATCAAGTTTATTCCCAAGCTGGGCAATTCATTTTACAGCAGATAATAAAAGCTCTAAAATACAGTGAACAGTAAAACATACGAACAACAACAGACATACGTATACATTATCACAAGATACAGACCACTACCCTTAAATATAAAGTGCAACTAGAACCAAAGTGCACCAGTGCAACTACATCTATCCTCACCACCCACCCCTGAGATTAATGACCAAGTGAATAGAAAAAACGCAAATAAAAAGTATGCCATGACATCAATCTCTATTCCTTGAGCTTTTGTGCCTGTGGCTCCCCGGCTAGGAGGCATTGGGTCCCATTTGTATAGTCTTTGGTAATGACCCGACCGGGGATCGGACCCCAACCTCCCAGTCTCAGGGCGGACACTCTTAACCACAAGGTCACTGAGCTGTAACTCCAAAGGTGGGAGAGGAAAAATAAATATATATATATATATATATATATATATATATATATATATATATATATATATATATATAGTAGCCTACTGGGTTTGTATATTGTCAGAATCAGCTTGGTTTTGTGTTCGTTTAAAGGCTGAAGCTTCCAGAGCCTCTTCAGTGTACATATTTGATACCCACCTTTGGAGTTGCACACCATGGAAAGGTAACTACACAACCCAAACCTCTACCAAAGTAGTCTAGCCCTTTAATTAAGAAGCTGCAGGGGATGGCATTGGCGAGACACTTCCCTGTGAATTGCTTTAAAAATCAATGTTGTAATTTGTATGATTATCTCCAAAGCCTTGTCTGTACATTTTGTCAACTTTTCTTTCTACCAGCTTTGCTCTTTCTAAATTGCCCCTTGACATTTCAAATCAATCAGTGAAATCAGAGCCAGACAGATGCTTTTAAAGGATGTCCATGAAAACAAACCGATGTGCAGTACCTTTGTCTCCTTTCTTCCTCTCCCCTGCACATCTATTCTCTAAAGCTGTGCAGAGCTAGCTGCATAGTTCAACACATTATTGCATATAACATTCACATAGCTGGCAGAAACAATTTAGTCTTCTGACATCACCAAACTTGACCATTCTATGCAAGGCTACAATACACACATCATTGTATGACAGCTGGATCTTTATTTTTGAGTGGTGCAACCACTCCTACAACCAGCAATGTCCGTGCGTATGCAGCGTATCTATGTATCAGTGGCCGTCATGAGCATGAGTATGTGACTTATTAGTACCAGTAGGGGGCGCCAGAAACAGAGAAAGATAGTGATGTGCCTGCTGCCTGCTAATGAGAGAGAGAGGTAGGGGGGGGGGGGGGGGGGGGGGATTGCACCACTCAGTTCACACGGGTGTGATTTTTTCATGAATAATTCATTGTTTATTTAAATAGATTACGCCGTAAAATTCATTCTATATAAAGAGAGTTGGGCTGTTGACCAAAACTAAGAACATATCGTCTTATTAAAAATAGTTATGGCCCTGAATCTTATGCAACATAGCTAGAATCTGTCCAATATTATCACTTCCCGATGCTGAAACTCTGGTTCACGCTTTCATCACCTCAACAATAGGTAACTGCAATGCTCTTTTCTACGGTCTACCATCAATAGCAACAAACGGCCTTTGACTTCTACTAACAAGGAAAATCGATCACATCACACCCACACTCATAGAATTAGACTGGTTACCCATACAGGCCAGAGCCGACTTCAGGGTGCTGACCTTTGAAGCCCTAAATGGACTTGCTCCACCATACATGTCCAGCTTAATAAAAGCATACATCCCCCCACGACCTCTACGCTCCCAAGATGCTGGAAAACTCTCAATCACACATACCACAATATAATAAAGGTTGGGGCCAGAGTATTCACACATCGTGCCCCCTGTCTCTGGAATGGTCTCCCACAAGCCAACTCACTAGACATTTTTAAATCTAGACTTAAAACCCATCTTTTTCCCCTGCATTATGGTTCCCCTAGTTCACTGAAATTACTATATTCACCTTGCTCTGGCCTGTGGTTTTATAACCCTATGTAATATTAATCTTCTTTTTTTTTATATATATTTTTTATCCCACGATTTTGTAACCCATCTTTCACCCCTGTGTCAATCATCTAATGTGATCCTGGGCTCTACACACCCTCCACCAACCTAGTCCCCATATATGGGGGGACATGGGGAGAGCAACGGACTTTAACTCATGCTTCCTTCATGCCTGAGTGTCCAAGTTGCTCCTTTACACCTGACAGTCCAACCTGGAGTTTCCCTGGTTGGACGTAGCGCGTGGAAGGAACACGTTATTCCAACCAGTTCCTTTCCCCTCCATCAGGCGCTGTGACTAGGCAGCTGGGATTACTGCATGTTTTTTGTGAGGGTACCTATCCTAGGGGACACGGGGAGAACATGCAAACTCCACACAGAAAGACCCTTTCGCCAACCCCGCCTTCGGGTATGGGCACTGATGACGTGGAGGAGGAAACACACCGCCAGCACCCACAGCGTCCCGAGCGGGAATCGAACCCTAGCTGTGAGGCGACAGCACTACCAACTGTGTCACCGTGCCCCTTATTAATGGATCTTCTGAAAGCATTTTTACACTTATCTGTGATGATATAGCTGTGTTCTATCGCATGGTACTTACGTCAGCCATGCATTGCCGTCCCTGCTATATCCACAGAAGTTCCCGTCGTAAGTTTGTCTTCTCTCAGTCCTGACAAAACAGGAAAGGGCGCACACCAGTGTTGGTGAGGTGCTGGCCTAAGGCAGTAAATAAGTAAAAATTAGAAAAAGGCTTCACACACATAGCCACGATGCTGTATATTTATTATTATCCAACGTTTCGACCTAGGAGGTCTTCTTCAACCCTTTGGGTAAACTGAAACTTATGTCACACAAAATGTATCCAAAAGTCAAAGATCCTTTTGTGCACAGTTACATTCTAGGACCTTACCATTGGTACTCCTGAGGAGGACAGAATTAGTTTAGTGTGATTTGGAAGAAATCAAAAATGAAATTAATTTTTGGTTCCACTATATGAATTAAGCCATTTATTATTTTATAAAATGTCAACTATTTGTGTTAACTTTTTTTTGTTTTGTTAGATGATTATGAAAAAAGAGTTTTTATTTCATTGTATTGAACACCTATGCAATATTGATGCAGTGATTTATATGTTGTGTCCTGTAAGTCCAGGTGGGCCGGGCATGACTCATAAATAAATAATCTATCTAATAGAAGGCTTTCTAAAAACATAATACAATATAAGAAGTTGGAGGGACCGATGGTTAGTTTAATCTGTATTATGTAGTAGGGGGATCCCTGCTGCATCCACACTTAATGTATCACCTCCCAAGGGGCCATCGGCCTGAAAAACGTTGAAGACTATATGTTGATGTAAACGGTGGGTTTTATAGCCCTCTCCCAAGGACTTTACAGTGTGCCATTCACACACACTCAGGTTATTTATTTCTCTCTCCCTCTCTTGGCATTTATGAGCAGATTTAGATAGACGTCACACTGCTTTCATTGTCTTATTGTTTTAGTTTACTACACAGGGAGTTCACTGGAGAATCACTGTGTGCGTGCGTGCCCATTTCTCACCTATCCATCCAAAGGAGAGAGGTGACTGCTTCACTTTAATGAAGAGAGAGAGATGTCTCTCCTCTCTTATGGAGACAAATAACACAGGAA
This sequence comes from Protomyctophum bolini, assembly GCF_963924005.1. NCBI lineage: Eukaryota > Metazoa > Chordata > Actinopteri > Myctophiformes > Myctophidae > Protomyctophum > Protomyctophum bolini. The sequence continues at coordinate 33,025,036 of NC_137864.1, forward strand.
AAACAGCTGATTTGCATGTTACGGATGTGGATAATTACCGGGAAAATTGGGTTTTGAGGTTAATTCACCCTTTTTCAAATCCCGCCCATGGTTCTGCCCCTCTTCGCACCCATTGGTTGTCGTTTCATGGTTGGACAAAAATCCTCTCCATCCACTAACATTGAAATAACAGGTTTTTCAGTTGCTTCGTATTGATAATCTGTGCATTCAATTCTTATTTTAAACTTTGTGTCAGTAAAAAGGAACATCACAGGTGCAGCATGGTGACTGGGCATATCATGTTTGTTTTTAGTTTTTTCCAAAAATGATGTTTTAGCAAATTCAACATAAACTAGGCGGAACCAGGGCGGAACAAGGCGGAAGAGTCTGCTGGTTAGTCAGTCAGAGACCTGACAAAGGGTGTGCATGAGAGAGAGAGAGAGGAGGTGGAGAGTGGTGACTGTATATTGGCAAGAAGAAGAAGGAGGACATTTCAGATTCATGTAGTCTTGAATTGTGTGTGTGTGTGTGTGTGTGTGTGTGTGTGTGTGTGTGTGTGTGTGTGTGTGTGTGTGTGTGTGTGTGTGTGTGTGTCCGTGCGCGCGTCTGATTGTTAGACTGTGCGTGTGTGTCAATAAAAGACAGCGAAATGCCCTGAGGCAGAGAGACAGATTACATAGGAAGGTGGTAACTAACCGTTGAAGTGTGTCTTTTGTGTCCATTCATCATCCCTAATGGCCAGCACCGCACACACACACGCATGCCTCCCAGTGGAGAGGAGAACATGTCAGATGACCTCCATGTGGCTGCTGTGTTTACTCCTCCTTATGTGTTCCTACTCCCTACCTAGATCCTCCAGAAAAATTCAATAGCTTGTCAATTTTTGCCTACATCACAACTTTTCTTCGCATATTTCGCAACTTCTCACATATTTCACTGTGTAAAATCACATAAAACCCATCATATTTCACAACTTTTTGCGTATTTTGGAACTTTTCCCATCTCGCATATTTTGCAACTTTCTGTCTTTTCCACAACTTCACTGCGTAAAATCACCTAAAAACCCTGCATAGTTAATTGAAAATTCAAGGATTTTAGCCTGCCTAGTCAAGGTGTGCATTTTATCTGGAGGTTTTACCTTACCTGCACTTCTCCTTATGTGTCCAATGTCCATACTGCCTACATCCACTCCTCCTGTTACTGCAGTCCGTCTATTCTACACGCTGGCTATTTCTGGCCTATGATTTGGTCTTTAGCCACTTACACCCTGCATATTCTGGGGGGAACATCCTTGTCACCATGCATTGTGAGCGGCTAGTTTTGGTGAAGAGATAATTATGGTGTATAGTAGATCAGTGGTTCCCAAAAGAGAAATGCCCAGGATGCAGTGAAACAAGATGTGGCGCTTCTGCTATTTTCACTACTTAAGTATGAGGTTGCCCTCATTTGCATCGAGATAAATCATGTAGTACAATTTAATTTTCACATCAATTTTCACACCAATGATTAAAACAAAACGGAAACGTTTCACTAGTGTATGAGACAACACACGTTTAAAAGCAGTTGCAGACACTCTTGGGTAGGTCTGCAATCAAATATTTAACGTGTGTTATTGGAGATCTTTAATTCAAGTTGTAGGTCATTCCAAGTCGTTGGGGCATTAAAACAAAATGCTGTTTTCCCCCTGTCCGGTGTTTACTTTGGGGACCTTTAGTGTGAGCCAGTCACTGGAGCGTGAAACCAGCTCTGTTCCTGTAAAATAAAATGCCAATCTTTCGCCTTAGCCGGTTAGACAATTCCAACCCACTGTTTGTGAAACAGTGGTGTACTGTAGACCACTCCTGGTTCTCAATCTTTGGGCCGGGACCCACTGGTGGGCCGCGAGGATATTGCAAGCGGCTAGAACACAAATAAACGCATGCTTTGACGTTATTATTATTATTTTTTCTCCTCAAAGCGCCATCCCTTCAATAGTTAGGGTCCATTGAAAATACACGGAAGAGGAGCAACACAGAAGCCGAGAAAAGGGCATTTCAGAAAATCCGGTGTACAAGAATACAATTGTAACTTTCAAGCCAGGCAAGACCAGAGGCTTTAAAGTGGTTATGGGCTTTATCCCATTCAGACCTGTGGACGATTCTAAGAATATGTCTTCTAAATCCTATGTTTCTATGTCAGTGGTTCTCAACCTTTTCCATGTCAAGGACCCCCGGAATTATCTGTATTTGACCCCCCCCCCCCCCCCCCCCCAGAAACAAAGATTTGAGTGAAAAATGTTTGCTGGGAAAGAATATATATATTCAAAGAGTTGCGCAACATTTTCACGATTTTTCAAAAACAGCAGATCTACAAGCTCACGGCCGTGCTATGAGCTTGCACATCTGCTATTTTTCAATAGGTAAAGTATAACATAATGCTTAAAACACCAAAAGGGGTTCCCGTCCAGATTGGGATATACTCGTGGAGAGCCACAAACTCCTGTGTTGCCACTGCACCTCCCATGTGAACGCACACAGGCAAAGCACTCAGTGAGTAAACGGCAGGCAATTTTCGCCTGCTTCAGCTGTGTCAAATCATTGACCAGCCTGCCGCGGGGAACACAATTGTTCCTAGCATCAATGGACTCCCTTGACAGTTTTTTATTTTTTTTTACCAGTGGTTTTTGCAACTATAGGCATATCTACCTAACCTGAACATTTTAACCCAATACCCAAAAGAGAGATTAGACATTTGCCTGGGACCCAAACTAGTGGAAATACCAGCTATATACAAGTTCACAATCTGATATTTTCACTACTTTTATTTATTAGTGGGGATTCTTAGATTTATTTTATTCATGAAATAGATCTACTTTAGAATTGTTTTCAATTGATGAAAAGTTGAATGTATAATGTACATATATATTTATTCATGTATAGTAGGATAACATGGGTCGCATCTAACAAGGGTCCGGATCCACTGTTTGGGAAACAACAATATGTTGCTCATGCTTGTCGCTCCACCTGTCAGTTTGAAACTAACATGATGTCTGTCTGTCTGTCTGTCTGTCTGTCTGTCTGTCTGTCTGTCTGTCTGTCTAGTTGAATATGAACAGTGCTCCCACCTTCATGCATTTCCCGGCTAAGGGGAAGCCGAAGCGGGCTGACACGTTCGACCTGCAAAGGATCGGCTTTGCATCTGAACAACTGGCCAAGTGGATCGCAGACCGCACTGATGTGCAGGTACGTGCACACACAATTGCATGCATGCCATTGCATGTGCATACACACACTCACATACGCACGCACACATGCACCAGCTACCGGGCGCAGAAATGAGGCCGTTCACTGGAGCAGTGAATTCCAGGAATTAAATAAACATCCAGCTAACATTCCTGAACTCCAATTCCAGAGGTGTGATACTTTTGAAGTCAAACTCTGAGCATTAGCATTCAACAGAGCTTCCTGTTGGAGGGAGAACAACACAGAGCACTTAGCCTAAGTGCTAGCTTTCAGACACCTCGATGTGACTTTGGAGGTAAAACATGGAACCAAACAGGAAAAGATAGAGAAGGCGGTTGAATGTTAAGAAAACCAAAACGAAAAAAAAAAAAAAAGAGCAAGGACACGCAAGGAACGCAAACACAAAGACAAGCACCGAAGCGCCAGAACAGGAGACTATATAGCCTTCGATTGAGTGCCTCTCGTTGCTGGAATTACAAAGAGAACACGGCAGAAAGCTGAGTATGAATGAGATCAATGGATCTATATCAATCATTAGTTCTATGAGTTCTGTCCCCCATTATGGGGCATAGTATTGAGCGGCCTCTAAAAACACTGGGCCAGACGACTTTGCATGAGGCGCCCGCAATGTCTCTGAAATATGGCCAGCCATTACTTATCTAGAGAAATGTTAGGTATTTTTGCTCTTCGTTTCTTTTAATGGCTTTAACCTCTCTCTCTCTCTCTCTCTCTCTCTCTCTCTCTCTCTCTCTCTCTCTCTCCAATTTACGATTTAGCCATTTAGCATGCAGACACTCTTATCCAGAGTGACTTACAATAAGCAAGGCGATCACATACATCAAGTGCAGAGAGACAGTGCAGTGCCTCAGTAAAGTACATGCACAGTTTCACAGCGATCGGTCCAACAGTGATGGGGGACCCCTGGTATTGATGCTTTTCTATCTATAAAAGCATTGGCAAAATCATTCTGTCTGAAGACTTCCTTGGCACAGAGCAAGACTGCTGCTCGCTTAGGGCCCCCGACAAAAACGCCACGACGCACGGGCAGCCTAAAGGAACCTATAGCGCTGCACAGCCCTGTCCTCCAACCTCGATCTTCCCCGCATTACACACGCCAAACATTCTAACAATAATCTTAATTAAATAAATTTGCGTCAAAAACAACTCATCTCAAACAGTGGGTCAAAGAGGTTCTCTCCATGATTCCTCAAGAAAAACGAAGGTACAACCGTAGAGGTTCTAAAGATAGATACATTATGACTTGGACCTTTCATGGAGTTTGAGGAAAGTATACCTTTCACTTAAATACACTTGTACAGATTGTTACCTTACACCAAATCTGACATTGGGTGACCTCTGGTTAGAGGCCCTCAGTAAGTAGACAGTTGGATATAGAGCAATGTACTGTTTAACTGAATGATGGATACAATGTATTTAACCTAGATACCATACCCTGATGGGAAATGCTGTTTTACTTTTTTCTTTTCTTTTTTTTCTTTATTTTTCTTTTTTTTTACTATGTTCATTAGTACTTTCAATACTAGTTTACTAATTCATTTTACTGTCTTGTACTGTATGTCTTTGTCGGATACAGCAAAATGTGCATGTATGTATGTTTATTCATTGCTGCATCAATTAAAAATAAAATAAAGCGTTAAAAATAAAAAATAAACTCATCTCCCCGTAAATCACGTGTCACCAGTGTCACCAGGCAAAACTGGAACCCATACTACAGCTACTCTTCGTCAGTCGACGGAGAAAAGGGCCACACGCACGCACACACACTGCTACTGTCTGTAGACTAGACCGGTGCGGGGCGCGTGTGTGCGTGTGTGTGTGTGTGTGTCTGTGTGGCTCTTTTCTCCCTTCATCTTTTATTTATTTCCTCTCATCTCTCTCTTTCTAATGCAACTCAGTACAAAGTGGCTCTATTGGCGTGCCTGCCTGCAAATTGAAACATATCACAATGCTATCACCCCACTATAACAATACGCCACATTGATTCAACTCGTTTGATACGACATAACAGCGCTATGTTAAAATGAATGGATCTACAAGCTTATAACGGCATGTAGCATCACCATGCGACATCTGTAGATCAGATCATATCACACTATAATGAACAGTGCTTTTATTTTTCCACCCTACTGTATTTACTCATGTCTTTTCCCTCTCATTTTCTGCACCAGGGCCCATTCACTTACATCATCTCAAAAGCATACGCGGCCCTCCCCTCTGGCACTTAACACGGCAGCCACTCCATCAAGATATATATTCTTTTCAAGGTTTTATAGAAAAGACAAACTTTTGACATGATTTTGTACAGTATGTGCAATAAAATCATAGTGTTTTGCCAATTATTTGGGGGCCCACTTCTAGCGTTAGCGGTCCACCAGTGTCGCCTGTCCACAGGTTGACCTTGATCAGTGGTTTTCAACCAGTGGTCCTCGAGGGGGTTCCAGGTGGTCCCCAGCTAAAAATATGGAGAGTTGGTAACCAAATGGACCCTTATTAGATATGTATCCCTTATATTCCTATATGCATTAATTTATGGGGGGAAAAAAAGACAAAAATAGAGATAAGAGGTTTCTGCCTGACAGCAACAAAATGTATTACTCTCAGCCAATAGCAACAATGGCAGCAGGCACCATGCATGCCCAATGCCCATCCTGGCATAATCACTGTCACTCACACACACACACACACCACACTCACAGACAGACACACACTCACAGACAGACACACACACACACACACACACACACACACACGCACACGCACACGCACACCACACTCACAGACAGACAGACAGACACACACGCACACGGACACCACACTCACAGACACTAGGTCTCTTTTGGAACATTAACTGTTCTTTTCACTAACAGACCCGACATGGTCACAATTTGGCTTACTAGTTGGCTTAAAATAGTCGGGAACACACAGATGTGTGTGTGTGTGTGTGTGTGTGTGTGTGTGTGTGTGCACGTACACGGCCAAAATGTTGGTTTATAGTGGGTGATAAAAGAGTCGGTGTGCTAGCATGAAATGATGGACGTAACAAGGCATAACCATCTGTACGTGCGTGCGTCCCAGGAAAATAAATTACTCTGAACTTTGAATCCTTCCACATGGAAACGGTAAAAACAGGGGCTGAGGAAGAGTCGAAATGGTGTCCTTTTCAAACAACTACATGTGTTTTCTTAAACAAACAACAAATGCATGCCGCTGGATTCTGACAGAAATACAAAGACATCACACACAGCTCAATACGCTTGTGGAAGTTCACCCCTTGGCACATTGGTCTCTCTCTCTCTCGCTTGCTCTCTCTCTCTCTCTCTCTCTTTCTCTCTCTCTCTCTCTCTTGTGTTGGATAGATAGTTCCTCCGAGTTTGTACACCTTTGTGTCAAACGAGCAAAAAGGCCATGTACCATTCAGCACTGCATGGGGAAGGTGGGTGGTGGTCTTTGGGTCACCATTCAGCACTGCATGGGGAAGGTGGGTGGTGGTCGTGAGGTCAAACACTACATATCTTCACACGAACAAAGGGAGCCTATACCAACGCACCTCAAGCCTGAAACAGCTGATCCGGTGCTTCACAGGTACAAGGACATAAGTTGCAGAAGACTGGAGCAGCACGGACATTTAGAGCCTTTCTTAGGTGCCAAGTATACAAAAACGACTACATATCTTCCTTCTGATCAACATCTTGCTTCTCGCCTGAGCTTTTATCTTCTGCCCTGTTATTTCCATTTACTTCCTACTGACTTCTGACTTAGGCTCATTTCTATGTGATTTTTTTCTGTGTGTGTATTTTTTTCTCCGTGTTTTCTCACCTTGAATCTCTCTATTCGAGGTGTTCCCAAACCTTTTCAGCTCAAGACTCAGGAGAGAAAAATATATGCAATTGTATACCGGTATTTAATATGCAATTGCGCGTCAATAATGGCCCCCTCTCCATTGATTATCCCACTTATTAAACGGCTACTAAAGATATTAATACATTGACCCACAAGTAACTCACCCACTCTCAGTGGGAAGAAAGAACTGGCAACCTCCCACCAGCTACAACGATGGAGTTAAAGGCTAGTGAGGCACTACCCCCTGGAGCAGACTCAACCTACGCGTTGTGGAAATGCTTAAATAGATTAAGATCTGGTGTTGGGCGAGCAAAAGTCACTCTCGCAAAATGGGGACTTTCAAATGACGAGGACATTGTGTGTGACTGTGGCACTGAGCCGCAGACCATGCAGCACCTCCTCACATGCCCCCTGCTGGAACATCCCTACACATCATCGGACTTGGCAGAGTTTAATGAGAAGGGACAGCAATGTGTTCAGCTGTGGCTGAACCGGATCTAGCCAAGTGTTGTAACTGACTGTCTTGTGGACACGACAAGAAGAAGAAGAACAAAACAAAGGATTGAATTGCTTACAGTAATAAAAGCATTCCATAAATGTTATGCCACCCGTGTGAAGGGAGGGGCGCTCTTATCATCTTATCTTATGTGTTACCCAATGTTTGTGTTTACACAAACACTCATTCCGAATGTCAGATCCGGGTGTTCCGTCCTCCTAACTACCTCATTGTTAATGTCAGATCCGGGTGTTCCGTCCTCCTAACTACCTCATTGTTAATGTCAGATCCGGGTGTTCCGTCCTCCTAACTACCTCATTGTTATTGTCAGATCCGGGTGTTCCGTCCTCCTAACTACCTCATTGTTAATGTCAGATCCGGGTGTTCCGTCCTCCTAACTACTCGGGGACCATAGCTCTGGCTCTGCTGGTGTCCCTGGTGGGAGGCCTGCTGTACCTGAGGAGGAACAACCTGGAGTTCATCTACAACAAGACTGGATGGGCCATGGCTGCACTGGTAGGACACGCACACACACATGTACAATATGTACGTACACACGCACACGTGCGCACACACGCACACACACAATATGCACATGCACGCACGTATGTACGCAGGACTGGAACAAGTACTCACGTTTCTTACTTAGCCCATTAAGACATGAGGCCAATAATACAAATGCATTCTAAATCGGTAGTTTTCACACTTTCAAGATTTTAATGGGTTAAATAAAAGTATCAATGCCGCAATGTAGAAATAGCCTACTTTGTTAAATAAACAAAAGCCTGGTTTTCAAATTTCACTTAAGTAAAAGTATAAATGTATAGTTTTATACACACACACTGAGCTTATAGAACATTTTTATTTAGATTTTTGACTTTGTTGAAACATGAAATTAACATCCATTTCCTTCATAGGCAAGTCTAATATACTATAGTATGAAATATTAAATACGTTTAATATTTATGGATGTTATAAGGGCTTAATGGAAACTATAGCCCTCTCCGTCAGTCATTTATATTCAAATAAGCTTCATTGGCACTACAGTGGAAATGTAATTATGTGTTCTTAAAGCTTCGATCCGGGACCTATTTTGAGATTTGTTTCAAATTGTATTTACTGTTTAATTTACATTTTATTTCATCTGCGTGCACCTTCCTTTATACCTCTCTTTCTCCCTGTCTCTATCTCTATCTCTCTCTCTCAGTGTGTGGTGTTTGCTATGACGTCAGGTCAGATGTGGAACCACATCAGAGGTCCTCCGTACGCCCACAAGAACCCCCAGAACGGACAAGTGGTAGGTCTCTCTCTCTCTCTCTCTCTCTCTCTCTCTCTCTCTCTCTCTCTCTCTCTCTCAATTCAAATCAAATATACTTTATTGGCATGACAAGCATTCTTATATTGCAGTATGAATGATACAAATATAGTATGAAACAAAATAATAAATGATACATATTCAGAATCAGAACATATAATTTAAACAAGACAAGGAAAAACACAAGAAAAATGACATTGATCTGACATTGAACCTTCCGCTTCTGGCGGAATGCTCCGTCAGATTAGCTTTATTATTGATATCAAACCGGATCGCTGATTTCAATTTTTTCATTATTATTTTGCCTTGGCCTTTCCTTCTTTAGTGATCCTAGACCGGGTTGCGCAACCACGCTGCCGTCCGAGTCCATTATACAGGCTGAATAAAAAGCTGAATGACTCCTAATCTATGGAGCTCTCCGTGGTTTGGATAAAACGTGCGATGTCGGAGCTAGGTCTTTGCTGATTATCCGGTGGTCTAGATGGAAACATTGGCGCGTTCTAGAGCAAGGATGGCTATAGTTTAGCTCGCTAGCATTGATGCTATTTATTAGCATAAAAAGATGGACTCCCACAACATCCGTTCTGTCCAGCAGGTGGCAGCAGATGGGTTAATTGTAGTATAGTGTTCTGTTCACCCATTGTAACTCATTTTGTGGCAGGCTGATACAATTTTTTTGCCAACCTGGAACATTCGGCAATGGCATTCTCACCTAATCAGTAGGGGATTGCCTGGATAGAGTCAAACTGTATCCTTGTTTTTGTTATTTCTGTAAATGTATTTGTTTATATTTGTCAAATGCAGTGAAGTGGAGCTCTGTCTCCACCACTCCTTGACTGCAGTGAGAACACAGCCTGTCCTCTCTGGGCAGCCAGGTTTGTCTATATCTGTCTTTCTCGATGGCCAGGCTGTGCTCGCTGAGTCTGTACATCGTTAAGGTTTTTCTCACTTTATTATCAGTAACCGTGCTCAAATATTCTGCCACACTGTATTGTCTATTTATTGTCTCTCTCTCAATTTTCTCTCAATTTTGGCTTGAGAAAACATACATTTACATTGCCAAAGCAAAAGTGGAAAACATTTAAAAGTATGTACAATTACATATTAATGGGAATTAAAAAAATAGTTTAAACAGAGATGTGTATTGTAACTTAGTGAAGACTATCTTACAAAACTACAAGTTGTGAGTTTTCTGTCAGAAATAGTTGCATGCACCCATAAAGGTTAGCTTGGGATAAACATGTGAAACTTGACAGCAGTATTTCAATGTTTCACTCAGTGTAAAACCTTTACGACACATAGCATACATTTATTCAAATATAATAAAGGTATTGCTCTCTTCATACATATGTTCCTTTTGAGAACTTCACATGTCTTATCAATTCAGTAGATTGTCATCAACAGAACATCATCATCATGTTAATTCTATTCAGATTTCCTGAATAGAGAAAATTCAGGGAATTCCCCCTGAATAGAGACAATAAGTGACTTTGCTGGTCACTTATTTTCAGTAGCAAAACAGTAGAATTAGCAAGGCTAATCAGTGAATAAAACCTGCAGGGAAAACATGCATTCTCATAAAAACTTTAGGAACAGATGAGGAAAGTGTGAAGAGTTAGAATGGCACATCTGTGTATACAGTATGTCTGTGTACCAAGGTTATTTTGTGTAAACAGGGCAGGGATACAGGGTTCTATTCCATTAGACATCCTTCACAAATGGTGCTGCTGTGTTTGCTCATTGTTGACAACCTTCAAATTGTTGATGTCGGGGAGTATGGAAACCTTGTCCAAAACTGAAATATGTGCTCCAATGGATCCAATGTAGTTACAGGATCATGCACAAGTTCATGTTAATACTTTTCATTGGTTCAATATTTATAAAATGGAAGGAGGTAGGACTCGCACACCATTCTTTAGGTAATGGAATACTTTAATGAAAAGAAAACAACATTTCGATCTCAATGGATTCTCGTCAGTCAATATATAATTCAATATTTATAAAACCCACAGACAACTCTAGCTTGTAGATCAGCTAATTTTGTGTAACACTCTTGTACAAAGTACGTATGAACAGTCTGTTATTCATAACAATAGTCTGTTATTCATAACACTGGTCTGTTGTTGCGACCACATTTACTATAAAAATGTGCACTTCCCGTCAGTTAGTTAATGAATTAGTCCGTCACCCCCCTCGTAACATCACGTTAGGGGTTCTCAATGTTTTTGGCTGGGGACCCCCGGAAAGGCTTTGGCCCCCGCTCTGAAACCAGATTTAATCATTAAGGAAAGTGTATGCATGCATTATTGTGTACTACAGTATGTAATCTCTTAATTTCCATTTCCCAGCCATTCAGTTGCAAAAATATACATATTTATTTTTATATTTTTGAAAATAATTTGGGGACCCCCAAAATAATTTGGCAACCCACGAGTTGAGAACCCCTGGTCTACTATACATGTGGGGAGATCTGCCCCTCATACAGTAAGAATAACAATACCGGGAACCTGGACAGATGTCCCTATTTTGGGGCAGAATGTTTATTATTATTATAAAGTTTTGTATTTTATGTACATTCTTTATGTATTTTATTGAAAATTAGCAGATGGGCAGCCATTTTAGGCGGTCAGATGGGTAGGCTGTGAAGGCTTTCGAGTTTTGAACACATTCCGTGCTTTATAGTCTAAAATAACATGTCACGCTCACTGCCTGTGTTTACAGTTACCCCCCCGAAGGGGGTTGAGAACCCCTGCAGGTGACATCATCAATATTAAGCCCATATATATGGGAATGCCCATATATGGAGATCCCTGATGTCATCAATATTGGCCAGCAACTCTACATCTGACCTCAAACCCTTAGATCTCCATATATGGAGCTGACCTCTTCTAACATTCCATATGTTCAGGTGTCTTACTGGTTTATAAAAAACGTTCTGTTACTCATCATATGAGAAATAACAGAATCAGAATTGAGCATTGAACCAAGCTGTGTTTGCTATTACATAACACTCTTTCTTTCACTCGCTCACCCTCTCGTGCATGTGTGCGTGGCGTGCAACAATTAATCAATCGACTTAATCAATTATAAAAAAGAAAAACAATAATTGATTAAATTAGATGCTCATGCTGCTACAAGGCGACACGTGCACGCACATGCAGATTGTTTGTAAACAAAGTCAGAGAGAGACAGGCAGCAAAGCTCATGGCTTCATTCTAACCTATAATGTTTTCAGATACATATTTTAGCATGATAATTAAGTTTTAAATGAGTAATACACTTAGTGTCTGGATCTCATCTTGAATGAGATTAAACACGGAGTAGTTCTGTAATCAAAACCACCTGTGTTTAGAGGACGACGCAGCAATGGGAATCAAACGGGTGAATTGAATCAATATTCATTAATATGCATGTGTATCTCTAACACGTCAGCACGCAGCACGTTTTCGTTCAAAGGAAGTAATTAACATTTGAATTGTATTGACTTTTGATATAAAAATACACAAAAATGAAAATGTTCCCTTTTTTTGGCTTCCATTGTTAGGTATGGCCACATGATGACCACGGATATGGTCTAAAAGTGTGAAAAATCATGCAAAACCATGCTGTCCATGGGACTGAAGTAACTGTAGCTGCTGTCCATGGTTCTATAGTGACTGTAGCTGCTGTCCATGGTTCTATAGTGACTGTAGCTGCTGCCCATGGTTCTGAAGTAAATGTAACAGCTGTCCATGGTTCCATAGTGACTGTAGTTGCTGTCCATGGTGCTGAAGTAACTGTAGCTGCTGTCCATGGTTCTGAAGTAACTGTAGCTGCTGTCCATGGTTCCATAGTAACTGTAGATGCTGTCCATGGTTCTGTAGTAACTGTAGCTGCTGTCCATGGTGCTGAAGTAACTATAGCTGCTGTCCATGGTGCTGCAGTAACTGTAGCTGCTGTCCATGGTTCTGAAGTAACTGTAGCTGCTGTCCATGGTGCTGAAGTAACTATAGCTGCTGTCCATGGTGCTGAAGTAACTGTAGCTGCTGGCCATGGTTCTGAAGTAACTGTAGCTGCTGTCCATGGGGCTGAAGTAACTGTAGCTGCTGTCCATGGTGCTGAAGTAACTATAGATGCTGTCCATGGTTCTGAAGTAACTGTAGCTGCTGTCCATGGTGCTGAAGTAACTATAGATGCTGTCCATGGTTCTGTAGTAACTGTAGCTGCTGTCCATGGTTCTGAAGTAACTGTAGCTGCTGTCCATGGTGCTGAAGTAACTATAGATGCTGTCCATGGTTCTGAAGTAACTGTAGCTGCTGTCCATGGTGCTGAAGTAACTATAGATGCTGTCCATGGTTCTGTAGTAACTGTAGCTGCTGGCCATGGTGCTGAAGTAACTATAGATGCTGTCCATGGTTCTGAAGTAACTGTAGCTGCTGTCCATGGTGCTGAAGTAACTATAGATGCTGTCCATGGTTCTGAAGTAACTGTAGCTGCTGTCCATGGTTCTGAAGTAACTATAGTTGCTGTCCATGGTGCTGAAGTAACTAGCTGCTGGCCATGGTGCTGAAGTAACTGTAGCTGCTGGCCATGGTGCTGAAGTACCTAGCTGCTGTCCATGGTGCTGAAGTAACTAGCTGCTGTCCATGGTGCTGAAGTAACTAGCTGCTGTCCATGGTGCTGAAGTAACTGTAGCTGCTGTCCATGGTGCTGTACTAACTGTAGCTGCTGTCCATGGTGCTGAAGTAACTGTGGCTGCTGTCCATGGTCCTGTAGTAACTGTAGCTGCTGTAGGGCCGGTTCTAGGCATAGGCGAACTAGGCGGTCGCCTAGGGCCTCAACCACTGAGGGGGCCTCGTCACAGGGAGAAGATTTTTATTTTTTCATGTATCCCTTACATGGGCTACTGGCCACATGTGGCCCCCACCTAGCTTCTTAATTTTGATCTCAAAGTGCACCAGATTGAAGCATTTTCATGGCAAATTTACAATTTTTATCCGGCGTGGCAAAGCAGGAGGGGGGGGGGCCTCTGTATAATATGTTGCCTAGGGCCTCAAAAGGCCTAGAACCGGCACTACCGTAGGACCACTACCAGTTGACCTGTAGTAAGTCTCATGGTCGGGGGGGTAGGACCAAGGGATTTGGGATTTGTTTATAAACATTTTGGTATTTGTTTATAAACATTTGTGATTTGTTTATAAACATTTGTGATTTGTTTATAAACATTTGTGATTTGTTTATAAACATTTTGGGATTTGTTTATAAACATTTGGGATTTGTTTACAAACATTTGGGATTTGTTTATAAACATTTGGGATTTGTAATTCTCATGGGGGGGGTAGGACCACTACCAGTTGGCCTGTAGTAAGTCTCATGGTCGGGGGGGTAGGACCAAGTCTCATGGGTTTTGGGATTTGTTTATAAACATTTTGGTATTTGTTTATAAACATTTGTGATTTGTTTATAAACATTTGTGATTTGTTTATAAACATTTGTGATTTGTTTATAAACATTTGGGATTTGTTTACAAACATTTGGGATTTGTTTATAAACATTTGGGATTTGTAAGTCTCATGGGGGGGGTAGGACCACTACTACTGGCCACATGAGGCCCCCACCTAGCTTCTTAATTTTGATCTCAAAGTGCACCAGATTGAAGCATTTTCATGGCAAATTTACAATTTTTATCCGGCGTGGCAAAGCAGGAGGGGGGGGGGGGCTCTGTATAATATGTTGCCTAGGGCCTCAAAAGGCCTAGAACCGGCACTGCTGCTGTCCATGGTGCTGAAGTAACTGTAGCTGCTGTCCATGGTGCTGAAGTAACTGTAGTTGCTGTCCATGGTGCTGAAGTAACTGTAGCTGCTGTCCATGGTTCTGAAGTAACTGTAGCTGCTGTCCATGGTGCTGAAGTAACTGTTCTAGCTTGTATGTATGTATGTAACTGTGTAGCTGCCAGTGTTAACACAACACTATACCCCATCTTGTTTCTTCGGTCTCACTTGCTTTTCCTACTGTACATCCCTCTGTTCTCTCTCTCTCTCTCTCTCTCTCTCTCTCTCTCTCTCCCGTTCTTTCTGATGTTAGATTTCTCAGATGTATCTCTCATCTTGAAGAAAGGTCACATGAAAACAAAAACATGCACGCACGCACATGCACACAAATACATAATGCACAGACAGTTTAGACAATAGATGTTTGTACTAATAAGGAAGTGGACCCACTCATACACACGCGCGCACACACACACACACACACACACACACACACACACACACAGTGTCTTGTGTTGCAGAATAGTTTTGCCCGTCATCATTTAAGTTTGTTCACCCAAGTGTGAAATTAAAAAAGGAGATAAAGAGAGAGAGAGCGCGCATTGGGAGGGAAGATGAGATGAGAGTGAACGAGGGATGAAGGAGTGAGTGATGGACAGAAGGGAGGATTGGAGCCGAGGATTTAGAAGAGGTGAAACACGCTCACCTTTTCTGGACACGCTCACTTGATTGTCTCGACACTGAAAGGGAAAAGGAAATGTATTTTTCTTTTTTTTTATCTGACAAGCATTTATAGACTCTCACACGCATGCACGCGCACGCACACTCGCACACATGCACGCACACACACGAAGAGTTGGAAAACAACAGAATCTGAATCAGAATCTCTCTCTCTCTCTCTCACCCTCCCTCAGACAGTGTAGCTCAGTGTTAAGGAATGAGTGTGTCCAGTTAGAGTATAGAGAGAAGGATTTGTCAACTGACAGATGGTGCAGGCGAGCAGATGGAATTGTCTCCCTGTGTGGCCACCTCTTACTCTGTCTCTCTGACACACACACACACACACCAAGCCAAGGTTAACATTGAACAACCCCAATAGAAGACATTAACCACGATGCATTGTATTTGTTTTAAACGGATACTTTGCTCGTAAAGGTTTTCTTTACTTCACTTCATCTACGAAGAAACAACACTCCATCCAATTAGCTGTAGTTCCACCCAGACCATAGCAAATTAAAGCATAATTATCCTATACACTCATTTCCAACGCGGCTGGCGATGTGAGACGAGACAAAGTTGGAGAAAGCAATAACACCCTATAACAAAAGAAAATCCATACTTGTCACTATCGCAATATTCTTTTTCATAATAACTGCATGGATCTTCCAGGTCCTCCCTATTGATACGTACAGTTTCGTGGCAGTTTTCTCTGGCAGTTAATGTATCACTTGATGCATTATCCTTACGGGACTTCTCAATGTGGGGTCTGGACCCCGTTCAGGGGTGGGGGGGGGGGGGGGGGGTCTTTGGTGGGGACGTAACAACTACACATAAAGGTAAGAAAGCCTTCTAGCATGGAATTCTCCTTTAAATGAATGCTGCGTATTTCACAGTGTCCCAGAAATAGGAATCATAACGCATGGGTTGTCTGTGGATTGATGCATAAGACTTGCATAAGATGCAAAGACATAAAAACTTTTTTTTTCTTCATTTTTGTATACTTTCAAAGTGAAATAAACACATTTTTACCGTGCCGAGTTTTTTTGTAAATGAAGGCCTTACTGAATTTGAATCCTTTTTGTTTTATGCGTTTAATTCGCCGTTTTTTAATAACTTAAAAGAAATAGCGGCTTTGCCTCGGTGACGAGGCCGATGCTTTATGATGACGTAACCGGAAATCTGAGTCCAATGGAAAGTGAACGAGGGGGTATGGACGATCTTAGCCCGCTTTGCTCTTTGTCTGTGAGTTGGATCGCGGAAGTGGCTTATGTGTCGGCTCAATAACAAATCATGGGACTATTTTCAAGCGGATTTTCATCATAAGGATTCATGAGAATTACGACGCTTATAAAGCACGGAATGTGTTTGACTGCCTAAAATGGCTGCCCATCTGCTAATTTCGAATAAAATAGGCCTATAAATACATAAAATACAAAACGTTATAATAATAATAAACATTCTGCCCGGTATTGTTATTCTTACTGTATGAGGGTCAGATCACCCCACATGTATAGTAGACCAGGGGTTCTCAACCCGTGGGTCGCAACCCCTCGGGGGGGTCACCTTCATTATTTTGGGGTGTCCCCAAATTATTTTCAAAAAATAAAAAACATACATTTATTGAACTGAATGTCTGGGAAATGGAAATTAAGAGATTACATACTGTAGTACACATAGTACATGCATAAACTTTCCTTAATGATTATACCTGGTCTCAGTATTCATTTATGATATATTTTCTCTATTATTAAAACTCTTTCAGCGCCACCTGGTGGTCACCAGTTTAGGCTCTGAGTGCCAATTCTCCCATTATAAAGAAAGAAAGAATTTGTAATTATATTATGCATGTAATGTGCATGTCATCACCTGTACACCAGATTAGAGGAATTTTCAAAATATGGATGAAAGAAATATATATATTTTTTAAATACGTCTTCCCAAGGGAAGACGTCTTGACGCCCGTGGCATCCATTACAAAGACGTCAATTAGACGTCTTGATGTTTTTGGCTACTTTCAGTTTGTATTGGGGTGGGGAAGGGGGGCAGGACGGGGGGCGCGAGACATCGCCAAAGCATTTCCGGGGGTCCCCAGCCAAAAACTGTAGTAGACTATTAATTATCCTTGTAATAATGCAGCAGATTTGTGAAAGTTTGGCATAACACCTAGGACCTACGTTTTCACAAAACAAAAAGATAGCGGCCATTTTTCAAGATAGCTGTCACATCAAATGTAAAAAATATATAGTGTGATAGTGAAGTAAGTCAGACAGGAACATGGGGAGAGAGAGATGAGGAGTGACACCGAGCAAACAAACGCTGATCAAGTAGGGCATCCATTTACGAAACAATCATTCTGCCCGACAGCGATATTCTGTCCGGATAGGTGGGAAAAGCATATGTTGTCTCTGTCAGAAAAATGTTTTCATTGTTAACACATACTTGTAGAGCAAGTAAATATGCAGGTTGGGGGTCAGGGTTAGGATTAGGAAGTCACGGTTTAGAGATTGGGTTCAGTGTAAGGTTTATATTCATGGTCATTGTTTAGGGTTACATTTCTGGCTACAAAATGACAGTTGACGAAATGGTAAAACAAATATCCTTTCCAATGGTTGCTACGCTCAAAAATATGAATGTGCAACGTGTGTGTGCGTGTGTGTGTGTGTGTGCATGCTAAATGGGTACATGTATGAAATAAGTCATTTGTGAATGAAAGTATTAACACAGTGAGTGGATCTCAGCTCCTCTACCTTCCATTAATCACACCAGCACTTCCTCATTTCCACTCTATTGGCTGATGACATTCCCTTATTTCCATCTGATTTGCTCTGATTGGTTGATGGGCTTTGGCAGCTGTTTATGGCAATGCTTTTAAGTGAACGCTGCAGCAAATTCCTTTGTTGTTGCTTGCATTGCTCAGAGTTGTGTATGCGTGGACCTGTTTGTGGAAGCACTGCATGTGTGTCTCTGCCTTAATGCCCATGTCCTTGCACATACGACCTACGTATGGGAAAAGGTGTGTGTGTGTGTGTGTGTGTGCACGCGTGTGCGTGTGGCGTGTGTGTGAGCCGACAAGAAGTGAATTGAGCAGAGTAGAGGTGCGGTAAATAAAATACCCCTTAGGCCTGATATTTGTTACACCACTAGACACTGACCATCTCTCCCTCTCTCTCGCTCAGTGGTAGGGTTCATTGTTTTTGGCAAAGGACAAGCGTAATTAAGAACAGAACAATAAACAGTAGCACTGGGGGTCAATGACTGGAGTGAGGTTGAAACAGAGAGAGAGAGAGTGCCTAGCCCTAAGCCTATAAGAAAAAGGGGGAGAGAGAGGGGGGTGGGAGGGGGGAGAGAGAGAGAACCAAAATAATAGTGAGTTTAGGCAGAGCTCCACTGTGGAGATGAATCACGGTGACAAATGTGTTTAGGCAGCGAGACAAAGAGAAGGGAGTGGACGTAATATACAGTATGCACATCTCAGAAGTATTCATTCAACTTTATATGTTTTGAGGGGGGGGTTGCACCACTCAGTTCACACGGGTGTGATTTATTTTGCTTCTAAAGCAGTTTTAGATGCAGTACCACAATGTCCTGAGGTGGTGGGGTGCTGAAATGCAACTTATTTAATATTTGAACCATTATAATAATGGTCCTTTAAAACCCTTTTTTCTCTGAATCCTTTCTTAGATTGAGGGGTTTGATTAGAATGCATGATGTTAGCGGCTCATTACTAAACCGTCGCTACCTCGCAGTTATAATATTAGGATTTGGATGACTTATTAGGCTCTGCTATTTTTGAACAGCTAAAGTTCAAACCCCAAATAGCTTTTAACCACTTTAAACACTAAGACGAAACAAATGCATCAGGTGCTCAGGTCTAAATGGATTAACTCCCACCTGTGTATACCTGGAAACCAAGGCTTCAAACTTCATTCTGTTCCAAGTGTTGCTTCCATTTGTACACTGGCTTGTAGTGTGTGTAGTTTGTGACCTGCTCTATAAAAGGCTTGAATAAAACACATTCTCAGCTTTTTTTCATTGTGTCAATATCACTGTCAGATAGTAAATATGTAATTGACAGCGGTTTTGAAGTTGTTACAAGGTGACAAGATATTCCATTTGACGATGGCACTGCTTTGAGCCTGTTGTTTGTGTCAGACTTCATGTGGCTAGGCATGCACACTTGTTTGTTAGCGCATGAGGCCACTCGATAAGATTCTCCTGAAAGGGAAGCAGTGTTGTGTTCCACACTGTATGTTGTGAGTTATTTTTATATTATTTTATTTCCCCCTCACAAAGCTGAATATGGAGACACTACTGTATTGTTGCTGTCGGCTGGAATCCATTGTATTGTTGTGTTTTCGTCTTCTTCTTCTTATTTATCTTTTTTTATTCAGGGATTTCTTACCCTGGATAACCATCTGACTGCTTGGATACTACTCAATCAATGCTTTATATGTCAGACCCCGGGAGATCCATATCACAGAAGAATACAATACACAGTGGCGCAACTGTTGATTGAATTGAACGCCAGGGGTGGGGGGGGGGGGGGTAGCCGGAAAATCCGTCCCCCCACGGGAAGGGGGGGGTCAGACCACCAAAACGTGGGGTTATGGTTAGGGTTTGGCATGTCATGTGTACGCTCTCAGAGTTAAATTAACATTATCAATTGGAGTCCCACAGGCAGAAATGGCATTAAAAGAGTAGCCTAATGGCAATGCTTGTCAAATTGGGGGTCCTTGAAATTAAACGGGTTGAGAATCACTGCTAGAGCCGTAGAAATCTTCTCTTATGGGGTCCCCGGCATATCTCCTCAAATGGGGGGGTCCGCGGGCTAATAAGTGTCCAAGTGGGGGTCCTTGACACGAAAAGGTTTGGGAACCACTGTACTAGAGGATAAAGTATCCATTCATCTCCTGATCTACACAGGGGACCTGCCCCCCCCATCCCCTACCCAGTTGCGCTCCTGACAATACATATAAAACAGTACAAATCACACAAAGTACAGTACAAAACTAAATAAAAATACAGTCTTTCAATGTCTAACATGCAGACAAGTCCGCCAGTGCTTCCACAATTTGGAAGATAATCTATACGAACTGTATACAGGGTTAGTCACAGCAGTAATGATCATTTTCTGACTCGGTTGCTCTGCACATACATTTCTTAAAACTTCAGGGCAAGTTGGAACCCCGACACTTCCAAACATATGGCTAGCACTGGAGCTTCTTGGAGCTCCTAGCAGCAGTCTCATACTATCATTATTATGTGTGGGCGTGCCGATTTTGGGTGTGGGGGGTAGTTTTTGTGGGGTCCGGCCCTTGTGTCATTTCATGTCATTGGACAGTAAAATAAGCAATAGGTTCTCATTAGTCTGAAACTAAAACTGACTGATGGCAGCCAGCACATTAAAAGTATAATTAATTATGATAGTGGAATTATCATTACTGCCTTTATTGGGCCCCCCACACAAGCCCTTATTGGCCCGCCACATAAGCAATTATTTGGCCCCCCACACAACCCCTTATTGGCCCCCCACACAACCCCTTATTGACTGAATAATTAGAGTACCGGTATATAGAATGTCTAGAATAACGTATTATCACCTCATGTCTATTCAAATCCATTCTCTCTCTCTCTCTCTCTCTCTCTCTCTCTCTCTCTCTCTCTCTCTCTCTCTCTGTGGTATCTCCTCTCTAGTTTGCTTTCACCCATTGTCTTTAACATTATTCTATCTGTGTGTTATTTCAGCTTTCTAGACTTTTCATGTATCCCTCTCTCCCTGTTTGAGTGGCTCCTGACCTTTACTGAACAACACACACACATACTAGGAAACACGGAAGTAAAACTACTGACAGGTTAGGGAGCGCTTGCTTTTTGTGACCATGACCATGACCCGAGTGAGGCGCTAGCCAAGCGAGGCGCCGTGCCGAGTGTTGCGACGGCCACTAGAGCCGACTTACCGCCGTTTGAGTTGTGCACTGATAGGCACAGAATAGTACATATTAGTCCCCCCTACGATGTAGCCTCATCCAGCAGGGGGAGTGGTTTACCAGGCTATGTCCGCACCGCCATGCATGCATGCAGTCCAAGTGAACACAGTCGAGCGCCATCACTGAAAACAACGTCAACGTCTTGATAACGGTTGATAATGTGTATTTAATGCAGAGATAACATATGAATCCGTTGGGGTGCATGGGGGTAAATATAGACATACAAGCACTGTGAGGCGTGGAGGAAATTATTATTTACATGCCTTGCTGAAACACTTTGTGTGTGTGTGTGTGTGTGTGTGTGTGTGTGTGTGTGTGTGTGTGTATGCACTACAGATGTAGCCTATGCATGCCTCTAATTTTCTTGGAAGTCTGACAAATGGGTTGCTTGATACCACAGCATTTCCTGCTAACATAAACAAGGCTTTTAATGTCAGGATATTCAAATGAGTTTGCAAGCACACACGTACCGCATGCGCGCACGCGCACACACACACACACACTGCTTTTTAGTAATAAGGTGTTTTTTTCTGTTTCTATGGGGTTTCAATTGCATTTTACAATTTCCACGTGCCATATTTCTTATGCCAAGAATGTCTTTCAAGCACACGCACGCACGAGCACACAACACAGTCATCAGCCTCACATGTAAAACAGATTGTTCTCTGCAAAATGCTTGGCTGGATACAGAAGGCAAACCATCATTTAAAGTTGACATGGATTTATTTACCTGTGTGTGTGTGTGTGTGTGTGTGTGTGTGTGTGTGTGTGTGTGTGTGTGTGTGTGTGTGTGTGTGTGTGTAAGAGACATACAGTAGGTTCCATTCGTCTCTGTTAAACCAATGATCTGTGTCTGCTTTTCCGGTCACATAACTAGAATGTGGGCCTCTAATGAAAACATGGAGACACAAACACACACACGCGCGCTCTCATGCACACGTGACCACACACACACACACACACACACACGTGCGCATGGCTACATCTTTTTTCTCTCACACATTTCTCTTGTTCTCCACACACGCGCACACACACACACACACACACACGGCTACATAGACTGGTGCTTCATCCTCGCCACATTAATGAATGGAGGTCCAGCATTCTAATCTATCAGATTAATTGAAATTGCCTGCCACTGGATTGAGGAATTTTTCATCCCTATTTGTTTTTTGTTTTTTCTTGCTCACAGCTTCCATCTGTAATTCCTATTCATGTGGGAGAAGTTAACATGCAGAGAGGTGTGTGTGTGTGTGTGTGTGTGTGGGGGGGGGGGGTCCTTTGTTATTGTCCATTGAAAATGCAATGTTGGTGAACATGGAAGTATAACAACACAGGAGCGGAGATAGAGGCGTTTTAGAAAATACTGTATGAGCTGTTTTTCTGGTTATTGGTTTTTCTGGTTTAAAATTGGCTATAGTATGCATGTGTGAGGGTCGCGTAAAGGCCCAACCCTCTAAATAAGTAAGTAAGGTCCAGAGAGAGTCTTATTGTTGTTATCAGCTAGTAACGTGCGGGAGTCTGTCCCCGTTACAATGTGCTAGACCCCTGGGAGATGGATGCTGAGGTGGAGATCCACACCTACCATCAGCTCTGAGTACCGACCGCACAACTTATCACACCCAAGCCGTGCTACTCATACACTGAGTTGGCAGTGCCCGGGGTCGTACCTATGGCAAGAGCTCTACTGACTGCTCTACCAGCTGAGGAGCAGGAAAATAGCTACAATTTAACATCATTCCGAACTTCAGAAAGGCGGTCTCAGAACTTTTCCTTTGGTACCCTCAGATGTCCAGACTTCCCTAAGTAACATACAGTTACCATGTAGTTATCCAAAACGGAAGGTTTCCTGACGTCAAAAGGAACATGTATTGGCCTTGAGTCAAGTGAGTATATGTTCTGCCAAGGAGTTTAGAAAAAGAACAAAAATATGGCCCTGGTGGTGGCGTAACCGTCTGGGTACCCGACTGGTAATCCAGTCGCAGTGTGCTGCGGGTTCGACTCCCGAGCCCGACACGACCTTTACTGCATGTCATCCCCCCATCTCTCTCCCGTTTCCTGTCAGCCTACTGTCTGTCCCTTCAAAAAACCAATAAAAGGCGTAAGCCGCAAAAAATAAATAAATAAAAGAACAAAAATATGGATAGGTGTGAACAAACACAGTTACAGTACCTGGCTGGTTAGCTATAAAAAGCATTTCAAGGTTTTTATTTATTTCTGGTTAATACCTCATTCATTCATTCATAATGTAATGTCAAATGGAAGACGGCGCATTCCTGTAAACAAAGGTCCTCACTGTAGCACCAGTTTTGAGCACAGATAGGAAAAGGTCATTATATTCTGCTCAGAAAGGTGCTTGTGTTTAATGGTCAATAAAATCATCTTAAAAAAGATTAAAAGTATACAAAAAAACTAAAACAGAAGCAACAAATGGGGGACCGCATGTAATTCAGATAGGGCATTAGTCCGACATGCGACTAGCGTCTTCTCCCGTGCTTGCGGTTATGGTTAGGTTAGGAGATGAGGTGGGATGTCATTTGTCGGACCAATGACTAGTCTGGACAACGTAATGCACCCCGACAAATGTGCTTTTCTTTGAATGGGCAAACCGCCTCGCAAAACAAACAACATCCGTTCCCATTTCCCCGGCTCTGTGTCGTGAGCTCTCAAGAGTAAAATCGGTTTCTCCTTTGACTGCGCCGCCGGACCCGAGACAGAACCACTTTTCTGTTCTCCACAACCCCCTCCGTTCAACCCCCCTCCCCTCCCGCCCTCCATCCTCCTCTGGGTCGTCTGGCGTTTGAATTCTGAATCGTGAAAAAAACGTTTTGGACATACTGTGTACAAGATTTCTAACCCAGAGGCCAAATGTTGTCCCTCGCTGTCTTTTTTTTACGCTTTCCTCTCATACGCACGCACGCAAGCAAGCACGCATGCACGCACGCACGCACACACGCACACACACACAGCAGCTGCCTTGGCTATTAGATATGGGAGTCGTTAGCATTGATTTGTTCAATATGCTCTTCTCCAATAGTATATGGCATTCTGCTGGAGGGAACGTTTACCAGCTTCAATAGATGACTGTCTGTGCAGAACAGCTCTGCTACTGGACTCAACTGATAGTAACACACTCACACACGCATGCATGCATGCACACTCACTCAAGCACGTACGCACACACCCTCACTGAATCAATGACTCATGCACGGACACACACATTTGTTTTACTATACATTTTAGGACAACAACTTTATGCTGTTTTGCATTTTATCCATAAGACTAAATGTTCTGTTATTCAGTGCACGACACCATGCACGCAACTAAGGTATGAATCAGATATAACTCTAATCCTGACTCTTAAACCTAACTTCCACAACCAACCTGAATCATTTTCTAACTGACTTTTTAACCATAAACCAACATTTTAGGACCTGCAGGAAAATAATCCTCACAACTTATTTGTCAAATTCTACTATATATTTGTGGGGATGTTCTCACAAGCATAGTAGCATGCATGACGCACGCACACATGCACGCTTGATCACATGCGAACACATGCAAAATGACAGACTTCAAGCATTCATATACCCATGTGAAGCTTTCTGAACACGCCTAGTTGTAGTAGTTGCGACCGTACAGTACTATGCAAAACCTGCCAGTCCGTCAGTGACTCAGTCACACCACCATATATGGTCGCGAAAGTGTATTTTCAGACATGTAACCACTTAAACCCTGAATACTTATTGCTTAGTAAACCGGACCTTTGCTTGTAGATCTGCTATTTTCGGCAAATGTTCCCCACAAGAATAGCCTATGGATGCTTGGTTTCAAGTGATGAAAAAAAAACATACACAAATATTTGGCCACCTATAGAGGGTATGCGCATGCTTGAAGTGAATGGCACATCGAGTGGCAAAGCAAAAGTGACATTAACATTAACATTGTTTAATGTCGTTTAATGCAATCAGATCAATTGGATGTATGGGCTGTCAACGCCAGAAAGTAGTTTTTTGCCACTCAGTAGGCGTTCCTGCATAACTCCGGGTTTGGTGATGATGTCACGCACATACCCTCTATTGGGGTCCCAGAAGATTAATGTACAGTACAACTAGAAATAGCAAAAAAACAAGCAATAGGGTAATGTTAATGGAAACTATAAATTGTAAAGACGGCAAATGGATTATAGAGTATAGCTGTGTGTGTGTGTGTGTGTGTGTGTGTGTGTGTGTGTGTTTGTGTGTGCATGTGCGTGCGTGCGCTAGAGGTCCACTGACCTCTCCGCCCACTCCGTGGAAACAATAGCAGTTGTGCACGCCCACACACACACTACATGTGACTCACATCCCCTGCCTGTTTCTCACAAACACACACACACTTGAATGCACAAACTTGCACACATGCACATGTACACACATGTACCTACACACACACACACACACACACACACGTGTGCGTGCCTGCACGCACGTGGTCTCTCACTCTAATAATTTTACACCCATATGACAAATTCTCACACTTACACAGGGAACACAATGCACATTGCTATACGCACAAATGCATGCCTGTCGTGTTTAGATATCCTGGCTTGTAAATAAACGCACGCACGCATACACACACTCACACACACACACAGGTGCGCACACAAGCAAAGCCTGTGCCGTGTGCAGAGATATCATTTAATGAAATGAAGTTCTCACCGCCGCACTAGAAGCGAGATAGCATTCAGCCAAACACACACACCCACACACACACACACACACACACACAGACTGGACGTAAGCAAACGGGACATTTCATTCTGGTTCACCGGCCACAGGCAGTTTGTCCTCGTCCTTTAAGTGAAGAAGATAGCATTTAAATGCCAACTGCTCCGCCTGGCCTCGGTTCTTTTGTGTGAGGTGGTGGCCGGGCGGTACGGTACGGTACGTCTTGTGACCGCCGCAGCGCTCTGCCGAATGCTCTTTTGCCCGAGACGCATTAATTTTGTCTGGAGAAGTTGTGACCTCCCGTCTGGGGCAGATCTGCAAAGTTTCCACTCTCAGCAGTGGTGCAAGAAATGCTCATATTATTAACTTTTTTATAGAAGTAAAAGTATCAATATCTCAAGTGCTCTGTTACAAGTAAAAGTCCGGAAGTATTGGCATCAAAATGTACTAAAAGTATCAAAATTAAAAGTTTGAAACCATGCGAAATGGCACATTCTGCACAATGGTACTTTGAGTATATTTTGATCCCTATATACTTTTGTACTTTACCTGAAGTTACATTTGGAATACATACTTGTCGGTATATATACTTTTACCTAAGTAACAACAAGATGTCTCTGTCGGCTGGAGCCCTCATTATGTCCAAAACAGTTACTGGATTCAAATTCACGCAGTGTTTTAGATCTGCTACTTTTGATGCTTTAGATTAGTGTTGAGTGCATGTTCCTCCACTGCCCACACTCATCTCTCTCTCTCTCTCTCTCTCTCTCACATTACAATGCATATCTGTCCAATATGCGGCGCTTTGACGATTGCAATTTACACATTTTTAACAAATTGTCTTTGTCTGTCTGTCTTCCAGAGTTACATCCACGGCAGCAGCCAGGCTCAGTTTGTTGCAGAGTCTCACATCATCCTGCTCCTGAGTATCCTTTGACACCACGGACTCTGTGTGTGTGTGTTTGTGTGTGTGTGTGTGTGTGTGTGTGTGTGTGTGTGTGTGTGTGTGTGTGTGTGTTTGTGTTTGTGTGTGTGTGTGTGTGTGTGTGTGTGTGTGTGTGTGTGTGCGCGTGCATGTGTGTGTGTGTGTGTGTGCATGCATGCACGCGTGCGTGCGTTACCACATGTCAAACTTACACACCTGCATTCCGAAGCCTGCCATTCCGACTTGCTAACCCAACATTTCTTGTGCATACTGCCGTTAGGACACCTCCAGTATTTATTTTGTTATGCATTTTGTTTTTTTCACCTTTATTGAACCGTGTCTATAGATTAAAAAACTCTTCTACAAGGGAGTCCTGGCCAAGACAGCAGAATAAAAAAGTTCCACATAAAAAGATCACAATATAAAAACGGCATCATAAAAGTTATTTTAAAGGGAAACTCATAAACGGTAATAACATTACAGTGAAAAGTGATTTACTGTTCAGAAGCACGACATGAGCATCTAGTGGACAAGTAGTTCTCAATACTGTTTTTATAAACTTCCATGCTTATGAGTTAGTCTAATACAGTGGTTCTCATGCGGGTGCGGGAACCCCCAATGGTCCTTGAGCGGGTACCAAGGGGGCCCCAGTTATAATAGCGACACGATAAGTATAACCACTTTAACTCTATATGCATACAGGCTATTTCTTTTAACATGTTAACACACAAATAATTTCAGATTTGGGGGAGGTTCTGTGGCCAAATACATATTTGGGGTACAAAAAAATAAAAATAAAAAGGCAACAAAAAGAGAGATTGAGGAATTGATATAAAACTGTCAAGCATCCTTGGCAACATAAAATTCACCACACAGTTGGTTAATAAGGCCTTTGTCAGGGCAAACAGTCTGTTGGCTGAAGAAAGTTCTTTCTTCAGGTGTATTTAATTATTTCTCCCTTTTCCAGATGCAGCTATTATCCACAGGACTTAACGTTAAAGGTTAGTTTACAGGGTTAGTTTTTGGATGCAACAGATGCAAAGCCACACTAGTACACCTAGTCACAGACAGTGTAGTCGTTAAGCAGCAGGAGGACTCCACTCCCACTGGCAGCAGGTGTCCGTTTATCACTAGCATAACAACAAACACATATGAATTACTCACCTAATGCTGCCTGCAGGTTCCATGTTTAATTCCAGTGTGTAACCTACATTGTTTAAGTGACAGATAGTTTTCATATTGTAAATATGGTCGCTAACGTGGTTTAGCGACTAGCACTTTGACAGCATAACTTTCCCTTTCCGTTTACAAAAAACTGTCATCGTAGCTTGTTCACAAATGTAAAGGGACTTCCTGTCCTCTTGACTTCCTCATCAATTAAGAGCCACAAGTCTACTTACAGGACGTCAACATCTCATTTGAGTGCCTTTTGAGTGCCTGTCAGCATTCTCTAAATTCCTGTCTCTCAGCTGTTGGTGCGCAAATGCGCCTTGCATGCCTTTGATCTACCGCGCAGCCAACGTATTGATGACGCATGCGCACTGTAGGCGCACCGCTTGTGTGCACCTCCCTGAATAACCTGTAGGCGCACCGCTTGTGTGCACCTCCCTGAATAACCTGTAGGCGCACCGCTTGTGTGCACCTCCCTGAATAACCTGTAGGCGCACCGCTTGTGTGCACCTCCCTGAATAACCTGTAGGCGCACCGCTTGTGTGCACCTCCCTGAATAACCCGGAGAGGAAACAAGGATCCTAGAGTTAGAGCGGACGGCCACCCGTCCGCTCTTAGGTGTGCGTATGCTGCCACCTAGAGGCAGCAATAAAGTTAACCAGTGGTCCCCAGCTAAAAAGAGTTTGTAACCAAATGGACCCTTATTAGATATTTAACTCTTGAGAGTGTAAGATGAGACCAAATGGACCCTCACAGGTCCATTTGGTTTCATTTTGCGTTATCAAGATTTAAATTATTGTTAAACATCTGCATTACTTAATGTAGTCTTTGATCATCTCTCCTATGGCACCAACATCAATACAGTATGGGATTGTGGATCATTGTATCCAACAATAACAAAATATTCTAATAGTCTGGGGGTCTGAGAGGCTAACTGTCATCAAGTGTTGGTCCGTACGTAGCTCAAACGTTGAATAAATAATGTGCCTTGATATGAAAAGGGTTTGAAAACACTGCTATAGAGTTCAAGTGGTGAAGTGCTACAGTATACAGAGTAAAAAGCATCTACCTAAACCAGAGCTTCTCAACCTTTCTTCTGGATCAGGGCCCACTTGAACATTTTGTAGTGTTCATGGCCCACGCAGTGCAGCACGCTGCTAAAAAACATAGTTTGTGTGCATGTCTGTGTGTGCGTGAGTGTGACTGTGCATGTGTGTGTGCGTGCGCGTATTTATTAAAAAAAAAATTGGAACAGTGTGTAACTCATGTTTTCACCCAATGATCAATCAATCTAATGTGTTCTGACTTTGACTTCATTCAATTTCCATTTCAAATATAGCAATAGTAGCAGATCTACAAGCTTAAACTGTGACACTTCACGCACCCTACTTGATCAGTATGAACAAGTAGGGTATTCATTTACCAACACACAGATACCGATTTATGTGAAAAAAACGAAAACCTAAAAAATGTAGTTAGGTGGTTACCTGACGGCCCACCAGTGAGCTCCTGCCCATATGTTGGAATGTGGTGTGTGCGTGTGTGTGTGTGTGTGTGTGTGTGTGTGTGTGTGCGTGGTGCGGGCATGTACACTGTATGTGTGTGTTGTGTTGCCTTGACAACGGTGTCTCAGACGCAGCGATCACCATGGGGATGGTTCTACTTAACGAGGCAGCTACCTCCAAGGGAGACGTGGGCAAGAGGAGGAGTGAGTACAGTAATGCGCACGCACTCACGCACTCTCTATATCATCTATCTCTATCCATCTATCTCTATAGACACGCACTATCTCTATATCCATCTATCTCTATAGACACGCACTATCTCTATATCCATCTATCTCTATATCCATCTATCTCTATAGACACGCACTATCTCTATATCCATCTATCTCTATAGACACGCACTATCTCTATATCCATCTATCTCTATATCCATCTATCTCTATAGACACGCACTATCTCTATATCCATCCTCTATCTACAGTAACGCACTATCTCTATATCCATCTATCTCTATATCCATCCTCTATCTACAGTAATGCACTATCTCTATATCCATCTATCTCTATATCCATCTATCTCTACATCCATCTATCTCTACATCCATCTATCTCTACATCCATCTATCTCTACATCCATCTATCTCTATATCCATCCTCTATCTACAGTAATGCACTATCTCTATATCCATCCTCTATCTACAGTAACGCACTATCTCTATATCCATCCTCTATCTACAGTAACGCACTATCTCTATATCCATCTATCTCTATATCCATCCTCTATCTACAGTAATGCACTATCTCTATATCCATCTATCTCTATATCCATCTATCTCTACATCCATCTATCTCTATATCCATCTATCTCTATAGACACGCACTATCTCTATATCCATCCTCTATCTACAGTAACGCACTATCTCTATATCCATCTATCTCTATATCCATCCTCTATCTACAGTAATGCACTATCTCTATATCCATCTATCTCTATATCCATCTATCTCTACATCCATCTATCTCTATATCCATCCTCTATCTACAGTAATGCACTATCTCTATATCCATCCTCTATCTACAGTAACGCACTATCTCTATATCCATCCTCTATCTACAGTAACGCACTATCTCTATATCCATCTATCTCTATATCCATCCTCTATCTACAGTAATGCACTATCTCTATATCCATCTATCTCTATATCCATCTATCTCTACATCCATCTATCTCTATATCCATCTATCTCTATATCCATCCTCTATCTACAGTAACGCACTCTCTATATCTATCCGTCAGTCTTTTAATTTCTGTCAGTCTGTGTGTGTGTTTGTCCCTTTCTCTCGCAGTCTCTTCAGACTGGTCTGTTTGTGTTTTTATCTTTTTTTGTTCCCTCTTTATTTGTATGTTCTTTTATTTTGTTCTGTATTGTGGGCGGGTTTGAAAAATGAAGTGCCCCCTTTTGAAAAAAGCATGCCCCCCTGCTGATTTGTGCCTGGAGACGGCACTGTTTCTACGTATGAAAAGTGCATAAAGCTCATTGTCATTAATCATTCCACTGTCTCAGAAAGTGTGAGTTGGGGGCCTTTCTGTGTGGAGTTTGCATGTTCTCCCCATGTTCCTTAGGGTAGGTTAACCTGACGCTGCCAGATCCAAGAAGCTGAACTGAACTGAACTGAAATTGGGATGTGGGATCGCGGAAAGCAAATTCGATGACGGGGCTGTTCCTTTTTTTCAAGATACATGGTAGATGATTGGATGGGACCGTCTGTCTATCACCGTGTGGGCGTGCAAACACAACCAATCATATTGACGTGTCTGTATAGCTTCACATCCGGTTTCGCACATATCCCGCCCTTAGCTCACGCTGATTGGTTCGGTACGGATCGGTTCGGCGTTAGCTCAACTCCCTGCGAGATTCCAGATGGATGTGGTTTTGGGGAACATGGTTACCCAATACCGCCCCCAGCTGGCAAAGTCAGGTTAAGGGTAGGTACCCTTACAAAAAACATGCAGTAATCCTGGTCTCTATACTGCCTCCCCCTGGTCAGACAGGTCGCCTGATGGAGGGGAAAGGAACTGTTTGGAATAACATGTTCCTTCCACCCGTTACATCCAACCGGGGAAACTCCCCCTGTCAGGTGAAAAGAAGCGGCTTGTACTCCTTAGACAACTGACACTGGGTGAAAAAAAATGGGTTACAAAAATCATGGGATATAAGTTTAAAATCACACCCGTGTGAACTGAGTGGTGCAACTCCCCTCTCCCCCCCCCCCCCCCCCCCCCCCCCATCTCTCCTCTCTCTCTCTCTCAGTAGCAGGCAACAGTGCAGCACTAATACTATCTCTCTCTTTCTGTTTCTGGCAAACAGCGCCCCTACTGGTACTAATAGTCATATACTGGTGCTCATGGCCACATATAGGTGAACACGGACATTGCTGTTCCTTGGAGTGGTTGCACCACTCAAAAAAAGAAAGTGTCAGTTTGGCGGGCGGGCAGGCAGCCAGCTATGTGTGTAGGGAGATCTTGTAGGCCAGGTTGACATCTTATATCAGATAGTAGATGTTGACATTATTGTTGACACGGATCACTCAAATGCATTGAATGAATGACAAGAGGAAGTGATGCCCCATAATTCACGCAAGCCCTCATGGGACAATGGGAACTTGTGGATAATGAAGATGATGGCATTTTATGACAGAGCCCACACACAGGGTGGGTGGAGAGGGTGGGGGGGAAGCAGAGCCCTGGGGCAGCTCACAGGAGGATGGAGCAACACCAGGCAACACCATCAGATACAGTAGTGGGAAAGTAACTAAGAACATTTACTCAAGTACTGTACTTAACTCATAGAATGCTGAAAGCGTTTTTAAACGTTTTATTATAGCCAAGCGCAAGAAGCGCATAACGTTTTTATACGTTTTATGGTCCAAAAAACGTTTTTTTATTGATTACTATAGTTCAACTATATTTGCGCCCGGACAACTCATAATGTAACACCGATCGGCTCTAAAAAGAGTTAAAACCCCCCCCTGCTGAAAAGAGGTGTTGGTCTGAGAAGCGTCTGGCACCGCCTATTGGTTGGTCTATGCGAGGACGTACGACGTATTGGAGACGGCCGTCCGGCATAGACCAACGCAGATGTCAGGGGATCTAAAATGGATGGGACAATGCTCTTGTTTGTGTGAATACACTCGATTCCCCCTCCCCTCCTGTTTCTACATGGTTTCTCCCGAGGGAGAATGGTGGGGGGGGGGGTCTCTTCCTCTTGGATCGCATTGGCAGTTCCCCCCCCACTCCCGAGTCCCCACTGCTTTCAACTGCAAGGCTTGCACTCACTCTCATTCTCGGAACAAGATACAACGCGATTTGCTCTCTGCCCGTATATAAACCTGCAACGATCGGCATTTGATTTCATAACGTAACGTTTGCCAGACACATGTGGAGTTAGTCATGGACAGATTGCACATCATTATCGAGGGCCCGCCATGATACGTTGGTCGCTGATCGCAAGCCGTACTGCTGCTGCGCTGCTCGCATCCAACCATCCAATCCATCCCCCTTTCTCGTTACAACAGGCTATTATAAACTCACCGTCGAGCAGCCTGCCCTGCACCTAATGTGATAAAATGAACGGCAGGACAAAATCGGATCGATTATTATCTGTCTATCAGCAACATACGGGTGTTTGTCTTGCAACGACAGGTGGTGCTTTCTCGTTTTTTTTCTTCCAAATACGTTGACGTGCTGCTTCTGCTGCTGCCGCATCCATCTCGTTGTTTTTCTTGTTTTTTTTCCCAAACATGTCCAGACACAATCCGATCCAGTCTCGCGTCTCACCTTATAGATACGCGAGACTGGATCGATGAGGTTAGTGGTATGTCTGGACATGTTTGGAGCGGCACACGACAATCGACAATAATGTTGATTATGCAAGATCATTTCCTCAAAGCCTAGTTGCCCCCCCCCCCCCCCCCGTTACTGCGATTGTTTGTAGCTCGAATCACAGAATGAGTTCAATGAGCGTAGGGAGAGGGCACATATGGGGCTACGATTGAAGAAAGTTTCCAAGTCCGTTTTATGATCAGATAATGTGCATCAAGACTCTCTGCTTTCATAAGAAAAAAACTAATACTGTAATTGCGAATGCAATGAGCACTTACTATGAGACCTAGCAGATCACGTCTGTCTGTCTGTCTGTCTGTCTGTCTGTCTGTCTGTGTGTGTGTGTGTGTGTGTGTGTGTGTGTGTGTCTGTCTGTCCCGCTTACTGTATATGTGGACCTGGCCCTTTTGTGCCCATATATGGAGCTGAGTGATTTGTGAGTCATGGTGACATGAGTGTGATGGCGTGGTCCTGCTTTGGGGACTCCTTATATGGTTATGGCTGAGTCATGGTGACATGAGTGTGATGGCGTCTTTTGTGACCATATATGGAGCTGGCGTGGTCCAAGCACTAACTATGACACCCTGCAGATCATGTCTGTAATTTATTCTAATTGTTATTGCAATTTACGATCTGCGTTCGCCTTCCGCGTTCGCGCGTCTTACTCGTAATAATAAAAATCACACCCCTGTGAAGTGAGCAGTGCAATGTTGTGAAGTGAGCAGTGCAACATTGCACTGCTCACTTCACTGGGGTGTGATTTCTATTATTATTACAGTATTAGTATTTTTCTTATGAAAGCAGAGAGTATTCTGTTTCATACGGTATATAGTATGTACATGTCGCTATAGGCCTTATTTTGTGAATATTTAGTTGTTAGGTCCATGCTCTCTAAAATTATCTTTTTCAGAGAACTTTAGAGATGGCATGGGCCTGAATAACTATTATTCACAAAATAAGGCCTATAGCGACATGTACATACTATATACCGTATGAAACAGTCGACTCTCTGCTTTCATAAGAAAAATACTAATACTGTAATAATAATAAAAATCACACCCCTGTGAAGTGAGCAGTGCAATTGCACTGCTCACTTCACAGGGGTGTGATTTTTCTGGGTGGTATTTTTCTTATGAAAGCAGAGAGTCTACTGTTTCATACGGTATATAGTATGTACATGTCGCTATAGGCCTTATTTTGTGAATAATAGTTCTTCGGGTCCATGCCTTCTCTAAAGTTCTCTGGTGGGCGCAAGCTGCATTCAATAGCCAATTAGTGACAAACTGTATATGTGTACAATGTGTACTGTTTTCCTCCTAAAAGTAGACATTCAGGGCTTTCATTCGGTATATGGTTTGTATAGGATATTATTTGTGCTCAATTTTATATCGGTCTTTTGAACAAAAAAAACTGAACTGAAATGTCTGTCAACTTCAGGCCTCCATATCTCTGTTGTTTTTTTTCACAAGCAGCGTGCAGGCAAAAGCAGGTGTTAGAAAAAGGTCAATATCTCCAGAATGGAAGATGGTAGAATCATATTATTTTTTTTAAATTGAAGTGGACAAGTTGGGCTTTCTTTTTATTTATGCGATTGTGATTCTCGCTATAAGAGGCCCCTCGCTGTGGGCCCCCCAAAAAGTTCAAAAAGCCCATGTTAAGCCTTCAGCACCAGTAAGCCAGGGTCCGCTAGAACCGTCTATGTGTTAAAAGTTGGGTTATGTAACTTTTGTTATTCGTCAATGAAATGCAGGGGGGTACAGTGCCCGGTGTCGAGTCGGTCGGACCCACGGTTGTCCAGAACCGCCCCAAAAAGGACTCTGCCCAGGCTCCATATTTAACACTCGTATAAACACTTCATATTTGGGCATGCCTGACACAACTCCATATGAATAAAGGGACACAGAGAGACACATACAGAAATCTCCACAGATGGGCATAAAACATACTGGCACACAGCCAGATGCGTGTAACGGTTACTCTGCATTTCTGGTTGTCCAGAACCAGCACATTTGGCATGCTTGACAAAGAATTCCATATATGGGCATAAAAGGGACATATACTGTACATAATAACTGGGTGGGGCATGCATTTCCGGTTGTACAGAACCAGAACAAAAGCCTCTGCCCGGGATCTGAACTTGATCACCCCTATATCCATATATGGATCTGAACTTGATCACCCCTATATCCATATATGGATCTGGACTTGATCACCCCTATATCCATATATGGATCTGGACTTGATCACCCCTATATCCATATATGGATCTGGACTTGATCACCCCTATATCCATATATGGATCTGGACTTGATCACCCCTATATCCATATATGGATCTGGACTTGATCACCCCTATATCCATATATGGATCTGGACTTGATCACCCCTATATCCATATATGGATCTGGACTTGATCACCCCTATATCCATATATGGATCTGGACTTGATCACCCCTATATCCATATATGGATCTGGACTTGATCACCCCTATATCCATATATGGATCTGGCCTGTTCTGACATCACAACATGGGCACCGCTCTGGATCAACATAATTATCAAATAATAGATAAAGTGGTTAAAATGATTGTGATGTCCTGTAGTGTAGCTGGGGAATCCCTAGTCTCCATGTTCTTCTATTTACATACATGTGGATAATGATATGTGCACAGTAGGTTTCAAAATTGATTTAATGTGATTCATGACGACATATGGCCTTCACAAGTATAGTTATACAATTACACACACACACACACACACACACACACTGTGAGCATAATAACACCACTGTCATTGTAGCATGAGGGGTATTTAGCATAACTGTCAATTAGACAGAGCAGCTGTGATGATAAGGAGCGCTTGTTTCTCTCCAGTTAATAACCAGACTGACCCCTCTCACCCGGCCCCATTATTACTGCATCTCAATGTGCAGCCACAGTTTTTACATTCACATCAATTAGTTATTCATCGTACGGTATTATACCACAGGTCAAAAATATAGTGGACACTATTCAGGTCCATCGACACCATGTAGATCAGTCGGTTCTCAAGCGTTTTCATATCAAGGACCCTCAAATTGAGGGCCAAATGTATTTAGGCTGTGGACCCCCATCAGAATCAGAATCTGAATTATTGTCACATCACAGTAAAACAGTTGATGACATTTGTTTCTGTGCATTGTTATGTTATCATTGTTATGTTATGTTCCCATCGTGAAAAACAAAGAAGGGCAAACGAGAGACGGGGGGTGGTGGGGGGGGGTTAGGAGATCAAGGCAAGAAAGAAAAATGTAGAAGCTCGTTCCGCACACAAACAGCACACTCGTGCTTCTACATTTTTGAAAAGGTGTTGTGCCAGGTCCTCCCAGTAGAGATGAGTTATGTAAAAACTAAAAAAGGAAGAAAAGGGATTGACATTTTTGAGTTACATGAGCTTGTAGATCTGCTATTTTTGAATAGCAAACATCCATACCTCCATACTTGGATGAAGTGGTTAAAATGATTGTGCTGTTGACCCCACTTTGAGAAACACCTACAGTATGTAGGCTAAATCAAATGAATCATGCTTTATAGCAGACACATTCCACATGATTTAATTTGTTAAACCACTGCACCTGATTGCTGACAAGTTATAATTATACTAAAAGGTGCTGCAAATGATGTGTCTTTTGGTTTATAAAATAACTAAGGCCTCATACACTGCACGTATGAAAAACGAAAAGTGTTTGGTGGTGTTTGATACCTGTGTATGAGGTGTCGGTTAAGCAACAGGTGTCTCATCATCTCTCATCTCTCCAGCTCTTTAGTAGACGGAAAATACATTTTCAGACACCAATTGTATCTAATCAGGAGAGACGAGTCATTAATCAGCTTACATTTTATAGTCCTTTCACTTCCAATTCTGTCTGATCTTTTTATTTTCTTTATTTCATCCCATCCATTCTACTTGGTTCTCTCTCCTGATTGGATGGACAAACTGCAAATGTCTTTTCTGTTCACTAACGAGATGGAGTGATGAGGAGACCTCTATTATGGAACACTTCATGGCAATGATTACTCTCAGACTGGAGCTATTTAACACGTATTTCCCCCCAAATCACATCACTTGAAGCACCTCTTACTTAATGTGGTGAGCGATTACACAAAACAATTTAGTTTGATAGACTTGTATGTTCGCCATCTATCTTTATTGTTTTGTTGTTTCCTCTTTCCAGTTATGAAATAGCTTTTCCAATGCATGATGGTATATGTAGTATGTAGGTTCCTGTAGGGCATTGACACGACGGTAGACAGGAACGCCCACAAACGCCACATCCGGTTTTAGCCCATAGAGTTATAATAGCGTACGTTCCTTTGGATCACTTTCAGAGCGATTTGTTGGATGATAGAAATATTGACAACCAAGAAGAATCCATCAGAAGGACATCTGGAACGCAATCGTTCAGTTGCCCTCGGAATGTTGACTTATTACGTATACGAGATGATTTAGCCATGGTTCACATGGTGCTGGTCTGTCATGGCTGAACTTCAACCTGTTTTACACACTTTTCCCATTTAGAACATTAACGTCTACATACATGTTTAGATTTCATATATATAGTGCTCGCTGCACGCTGCCGTTGACTATCATTGCGCCGTTTGCACGCGTTCACGTATGAAACATTCGTTCACGTACCGTTGACCCAATAACATGAACGTGCGCAATGATAGTCAACGGACCAGCGCTGGCGCGATCTGCAATGTCAAATTCGGCCACTATGTCCATTTCGCCTCAGGGTTTCCTCCGGGTGCCATCTCTATTAATACTCTAAGGTATGTCCAGGTACCCTCATGGTTCCCCGAGGGGGTTCCAAATGGCCCTTTGCGGTTGTGTAACTGAGAGTGTACACATGGAAAGTACATGTGTACAAAGTCCTTTACAAGTCCAAATGGACTTGTAAAGGTCTATTTTAAGGGCCCATCCTTGAAATTAAAAGTTTGAGAACCACTGAAAAGAAAAGAGCCTTAATTTGTATAAGTGGTAAGACCTCTGAAGGAAGTAAGGAAGGTGCCCAATTTCTTTCCAATATGGCTGCATAGAGGCTGTTGGTAGTGATCGCTGGTGGTTTGTGAAATCAGCTGGGACACTTTGTTTCTGTCGGGTGGGAACCTCATATGTAAAAAGGACACTTTGTTTCTGTCGGGTGGGAACCTCATATGTAAAATGACACTTTGTTTCTGTCGGGTGGGAACCTCATATGTGAAAAGACACTTTGTTTCTGTCGGGTGGGAACCTCATATGTAAAATGACACTTTGTTTCTGTCGGGTGGGAACCTCATATGTGAAAAGACACTTTGTTTCTGTCGGGTGGGAACCTCATATGTAAAATGACACTTTGTTTCTGTCGGGTGGGAACCTCATATGTGAAAAGACACTTTGTTTCTGTCGGGTGGGAACCTCATATGTAAAAAGCTGTTACTTTTCAGGATTTAAAGTAGCAGATCGACTAGACTTTTGAGACTTTACGCCCTCGAGTAGGGCATAAAGTTACGAAGAAAACACAAACAAGTTTAAAACTCCATTCAAAGTGAAAAGTACTTTGATTTTCCACCATTTCTTTTGTTTATTATTATTGCTTTTTAAATCCTTTCACGGGCGGAATCACAAATCAGCGACGCGAACGTGTCATTTAACAGTTTGACGTGAATGGGGAACCATGTGGCCTTTCTGTGATGAGCCTCGTGGAGTGCTGCTACAATGGGAGTTTCGTGAGCTCCACTGCTTCTCTAAAATGCCAGAGTAGCGCAGCTGAAGTGCAGTTGTCACCTAGCAAACACAACACCGTTCATCATCCCAGCTGGAGTCGTGCTCAACCTTTATATTAGCTGCTCTGGAGGTGGCGTGTGTGAAGAAGTATGTACTTCCTCCCTTTTTTTGTTCTCCAGGTGCATTCACAGCAGTGATGGAAGAAATACAAGTAGCAATACCACCACAGTATATAAAACATCTATTATAACGTTGCTGTTGGGCAGAAACCTTCATATTAATCTTCATATTTTAACTTTTTGTGTATTATTTTATATATCTCTGCTGTCGGACAGAAACCAGCTAACTAACATGATACTTTTGATGCTTTTGTATGATGTTGTAGTGCTGTAGTGCGCTTTGAGGACTTGAAAAAGCACTATAAAAATGCAATTCATCATAGGGCGTTAATTTTTGAAATAACAAAATGTTAGAATATGGAGATAAGAGGTTTCTGCCCGACAGCAACAATACTGTACGTAGTGTTCTGTATTTAGTCCGTTCCTTTTCTTATACACCAAACCTCTTTTGGAAATAGCTGATCTCCAAGCTCAGCGAGCTTGGGGGAAAAAGCATAAACAAAGCCTTTTTAATGAGGGAACATCTTTGAAGCCACACATACACCAACACACAAGCTAAGGGATTAACTTTTCAAATCTTCATACGCACACACATGCATACTGAATGTGCACAGCGTTTTCTCCTTGAGAAGGCAACATGTGGCAATTAAAATGATAATGATTTCATAATAACTTCAAGCCGTGTTGCCTGGCATCTTTGCATGTGCCTGAGAAACACGCATAACACACACACACACACACACATCCACACTTGTAATTATCGCCTTCACACAATGGCAAATGATAAATTAATATGACGATTTCCACGTCTGCCGACATCATCTAGCTTGTATTGTAGACTGAAGTAATCTGCTAATCCTCTCCGTCTCTCTCACTGCCTCCAACACATAAACAGACAACGCATATCCTCATTTATAAGCACTGCTTTTATATGGATTCAGCCACCTACCTCGTTTACTTGCCGATGGCTAATTTAATTAAACCAAATATATGAAACAGATTTGAGTTTTACTGCTCGCTAATATTTATAGGAGTAAAAGCGCACACACACGCACAACTTAAACACACCCACCGCACTCCTACACAATTCAGTAAGACAGTGCGTGTGCTCGCGTGCAGTCACACACACACACCAATGCTTCGCATACGCACAAAGGCTCATACTCCTTTGTTTTAATTTTACTCAACAGAGAGTACAAACATGTTTCACTCTTTGAAATTAAATTAACAATGACATTAACACTATTTTACTGTGTACACAACCGCCACTCTCCCACACACGCACGCACGTGCGCGCGCACACACACACACACACACACACACACACACACATTAAGGATGTGAACATATACAGTACATTAAATAATGTGACGTTAAAGCAGCACAGATGACAGTCGGACTGTAATGGGGGTTTTGATTGATTGTGTGTGTGTGTGTGTGTGTGTGTGTGTGTGTGTGTGTGGGGGGGGGGGGGGGGGGGTGTCCGTGCGTGCGTGCGTGCATGTCTGTGTGTGGGTGTTTTTACAGTACAAGTCATTCAAAGGCAATCTAAAAGAATAACACAAAAAGGCGCACACAAACAAACAAGTACTACACAACCCTTTGTTGCTGTCACAAGAATGATGCCGGCAAAAGGATTTGCCCGGACCTTTCCTGGTGGCCTGCCGCCTACGGTCGCGGCCCACCGGGAATATGACCGGTACGTCCTATGGCCAGTCCAGCCCTGTGTTCAAGGAGTGAATTATGTTGTTCACCCTGAATAGAGATTCTAGGATTCACGTGGTTAACAATCCTATTTTAATGTAAAAATGAATAAAAATATTATTGAAAAAAACAAAAACAATCCTATTTTAAAATTGGCTAATGGGAAGGGATTGGATGGACCTCTTGGTCAGTGCAGCGTAGATGTGAGGTCTGCGTAGATGCCAGAACACTAGATGTGAGGTCTGCGTAGATCTTACAGTATATATGAATAGAGAAGGCACCCAGCGGAAACCCTGAGGAGAAATGGACATAGTGGCCGAATGAAGGTATTGCAGCCTGGCCCCAAACACATGAACGCGCTGGTCCGTTGACTATCATTGTGCACGTTCACGACGGCAGCACGCTCGTGCGCGTTCGTGCACGTTCAACGGCAGCGCGTTCATGTGTTTGGGGCCAATCCATCCCAGAATGCACTCTGTTCCTACGCGGAAGGAGGAGTGAAATCGCCTCATGCGCTTTTGAGCAACTTAATGCAAGTGGATGGAAGGAGAACTCGGATGCCGTCTCTATTCATATATACTCTAAGGCGTAGATGCCAGAACTCTAGATGTGAGGTCTGCGTAGATGCCAGAACTCTAGATGTGAGGTCTGCGTAGATGCCAGAACTCTAGATGTGAGGTCTGCGTAGATGCCAGAACTCTAGATGTGAGGTCTGCGTAGATGCCATAACTCTATATGTGAGGGCTGCGTAGATGACAGAACTCTAGATGTAAGGTCTGCGTAGATGCCAGAACTCTAGATGTGAGGTCTGCGTAGATGCCAGAACTCTAGATGTGAGGTCTGCGTAGATGCCAGAACTCTAGATGTAAGGTCTGCGTAGATGCCAGAACTCTAGATTTGAGGTCTGCGTAGATCCCAGAACTCTAGATGTGAGGTCTGCGTAGATGCCAGAACTCTAGATGTGAGGTCTGCGTAGATGCCATAACTCTAGATGTGAGGTCTGCGTACATGCCAGAACTCTAGATGTGAGGTCTGCGTAGATGCCAGAACTCTAGATGTGAGGTCTGCGTAGATGCCAGAACTCTAGATGTGAGGTCTGCGTAGATGCCAGAACTCTAGATGTGAGGTCTGCGTAGATGACAGAACTCTAGATGTGAGGTCTGCGTAGATGACAGAACTCTAGATGTAAGGTCTGCGTAGATGCCAGAACTCTAGATGTAAGGTCTGCGTAGATGCCAGAACTCTAGATGTGAGGTCTGCGTAGATGCCAGAACTCTAGATGTGAGGGCTGCGTAGATGCCAGAACTCTAGATGTGAGGGCTGCGTAGCGGCCCGAAACTCTAGTAAAATGAAGTTCCACACAATGATTTGGCGGCCCCGTGTTGTAACAAGGATGACTATGGTTCCCGGACCACCTGTTGAAGACCCAGAGGTGCTTACACACCAAGGGTGTTTTTCTTTTTTTTTTTCAAACTGTGTCATGCAAACATCCACAGAATATGTTGCCTGAATAGAATAGAATAGAATGCTTTATTTGTCATTTTTTAACAACTGTGAACAACTGTGAACAACTGTGGACAGCAGAAAAAACGAAATTGCGATGTGCTGAAGTGCACGGGCCGCAGCAACTTGGGTCGCGCCGCCACAAACTTTTTCTTACATCATAGAAGAAAAGAATAGGGTGGGGGGGGGGGGGGAGCATGGAGTGGGTTAGGGGTATTGACAGAGAGGGAGGGGGGGTGGGGATGAGGACATCATATCACATACAGTTGCATTGTGTAGGCACGGGAACTTGGGTGGGGGTGGGGGGTTGGGTTAAGGTCAGAGGGCAAAAAACACACTGTACTTCACACAACGCTTCATGGTCATCACACTTCACAAATGTTCCATGGTCATCACACCAC
Organism: Protomyctophum bolini; assembly: GCF_963924005.1. Lineage (NCBI taxonomy): Eukaryota > Metazoa > Chordata > Actinopteri > Myctophiformes > Myctophidae > Protomyctophum > Protomyctophum bolini. The sequence continues at coordinate 33,068,027 of NC_137864.1, forward strand.
AAGAAGCACTGTCTGAAAACAGGAAAAAAAAATCTCACAACCGGGCAGCAGGTTGGGGGGGGTGCGGGGTGAGGTGGGGGTTGGGGGTGGATAGGGAGAAGGCGGAATGTGGTGCGGGATGTGTGTGAAATGTCTTGTTAGTTCATTGTATGTGTTTGTGTATCCTGAGCGGCTCCCGGATCTGTGTGTCCCAGGGTCACATAATCTCAAGTCCAGATAGTGGGAGGTAAACACAGCTAGCTGTGCAGACTGCGGCCTTGGTTCTCAGTCCAAAAACACCCTCAGTTGGCTGTGTGGTGGGTGCGGGCGGGGGGGGGCAGGGGAGTGGGTGCTCGTGGTTTCTCTCAACTGTCTTTTCCATCTGTAAGGGAAGCCGGTTTAATGGCCCGTTAATCAGGATTTTTTAGCGAGGAGACGAACTTTTACTCATCTTCTTCCCCTCTCAGTTGTGCCCGCAGCAAAATTCCTTGCAGTGTGGTCAAACGCTCCAGGGTGATATCCATTTTCCGGTCTTGGGCAATGAGTCTTTCAGAAAGTCTAACGAGGGTGGTATCCAGCTTCTGATTAAGCTCAATTAATGCCGCAGACTGAGTGTCCAGCTTCCGATTGAGCTCCACTAGGGCCGTAGTCTGAGTTCCCACAACTCTGCACAGGTCGTTTGCCACAGAGGCCAGATTTGGAGCGCCCTTATCCGCTCCTTTCGAAATCTTCCGGTAGATCAGGCCCAGTCCTAGGCCCAATATGGCGAGGCTTGTCACCAAAAATCCAATGATGTAGATGTCTTCTACATCTTCCACGCTGAGTATACTTAGGCATAAGATCCCCCATTTTTCGTAGTAAGGGTCTTTAACATACCCAGCAGCAAATGTCCCCGCCGGGCAATCAGCCTCGCCAGCTCCGGCATGCCTTTCTGAAAAAATCTTGTCAAATGCGCTCAAGGACCAACTAATTAATTCCATATTTGGCGAGAGATTTAGGTTTTAGACGAGAGAGACGGTGTAGAGAGACACGAGCAGAAGCAAGCAGGAATACAGATAGGGAGGAGGAGAGAGAAAACGTGACCGCCCTCTTCGAGTAAGAAACTTACGAGATCAATTTGTCACTGTGAATAAAAGCATCAACCACAGGAAGATTAGTTGTCGCTAATGGGAATCCATTTAATAAACAAACAATGTATGAATGAATCATCAACTATGTGAATAGTTCTGATGTGAAATACTCAACCGCATTTTTATTAAATTTTATATTCCATTTATTCATCGCACCCAGTTATGTAAAGACGTGTGTACGTGATTTTGTTTTGAGTAATACCTCTATATTCGCATAGTAATCATGTTCAGTAACGGAAGTGTCTGCATCTCTCCAGCTCTTTAGTAAATAAAAAAGCATTTTCGGATGGGTATGCCAATTTCATGAAATCAGCAGAGACAACTCATACAGAACACACGATAAACAAGTGAAATTGTAAGTGATTAATGAAACGACAACAAAACAAAAATGAGCAGACAAATTTGATATTGGAACACTTTACAATTGAGGCTGATGCATGGGTCTTTTCACAAGATTGGATGAAATTGGTGACCCACCTGAAAATGTGTCCTGTTTATTATAGTGCTGGAGAAACGGGGAGACTCCTGTGACTGAACAAACACTCTGTAGACTATAGCAATGATTACTAGCAGAATGTAGAGGCTTTTTCTTTTTAACAAAAAAACTAAAAGATCAGTTGAATTCTAAAATAGTGCCTTAAAAAGCAACAATTAAGTTAACACTTACAGCGCTAGCATTTATTGATAAATTATGATCTAATTCACAACAGAATTTTTCCCAGTTGAGCTCTTATTTTGAAAAGTCACATTTCCAGACTACCGGAAGTGAACATAACCTAGTAAGTGGAACAGGTCCTGGACAGGCCTTGTTTACAAGATGGGTCTATACCGGGGCACTAGAGGGCTCCACATCGTCGGCTCTGTGCCATCAAAGAAACGTTGTTTTGACCAAAAATGCCACCTGGGACAAGGAATAGGAGATACAGGCGATTGAAAGAAACAGATAGAATGGATTATTATGGCGAGGACGATCTAAGATGGGTGATCCATTGTCATGACAACAACAGGTTGCTAACGCAAGTAGCATTTTGGCTTGATCGATCGAAAGCGCTATAAAAGTTCAATTGCCATTGATCTACGCCAATGGCGGTAAGCGTAGTATTAAATAATAGGCTTCAATTGACCGCGCCAAGGAGGGTGTTAGGAGGGTGTTAAGCTCACTTTCTAAGTGTATGTCACTTGCCTAAAAATCACCCTATAGCAGTAGCCTATCTCGCACTCTTTTTTAACAACCACAAGCTGTTTTTCAGATGAGCTCTCGCTACAAAGTGATTTGACTTGGAGCACACTACTAACAGGGGTGTTTGATGAAATGTCACACACCACGTGGCGACGGTGGCTCAGGGGTAGAGTGGCTGGATGGTAACCGCAAGGTTGCCAGTTCGAACCTGGGCTCCCCAAAGAGTTAGTTTCGAAGCAAAACACTGAACGCCTAATTGCTCCAGTCCCGATAGTACCTTGCATGGTTTCCGCCGCCATCAGTGTATGAATGTGTGTGTGAATAGGTAAATGTAATGCACAATCTATGTAAAGCACCTTGGATAAAGGCGCTATTATAAATGCACCATTTACCATTTCACACACTTATTGCTTCATCAAAGACAAGCATAAACACCTGGTGTTCATGCATGTTACTGATCTATTATGCAGGGATGCTACATTCAACTCACGCAAACATAATTATCCCTGCATTCCATTCCCATCAAGTCTTGCAAGATACTTTGTGTTCATATCGTGGTAGTAGGTTATAAGTTCTAAATAGTCAACTCAGCATAATATGTGCTATGTGCTAATATGGTACTTTATGGTACAACGTTTCGACCCATGTGGGGCGGCGGTGGCTCAGGGGTAGAGTGCCTGGATGGGAACCGCAAGGTTGCCAGTTCGAACCTGGGCTCCCCCAGAGTTACTGTCGAAGTGTCCTTGAGCAAGACACTGAACCCCTAATTGCTCCCGATGTGCTAGTGCCTTGCATGGTTTCCGCTGCCATCGGTGTATGAATGGGTGAATGTAATGCACAATCTATGTAAAGCGCCTTGGATAAAGGTGCTATATAAATGCACCATTTACCATTTACCATGTGTGTCACCATACCAATACCTTCCTTCATCATTGTATGTTTTTGATCAGTTTGGCGCCGCTGACTGTGTGTGTGTGTGTGTTGTCTTCTCCTACTAAACTACACAGTTTGCACACATCTCACCATGCACAACAGCAACAGCTAGCCTGTCCACACATCAACCACTACTTTGCATTCATATTCATGTCATATTTACAGTACTACGGCCTTCACAGTGACCGGGATATTTCCAACCCCCTCAAAACTCGCTGATCTGCTCCACACCACCTCAGGCCCCTCCCCCTCTGGCTGCTGTCCTTTGCACGGACAGGCGATTGAGGCTGGCGAACACTCTACCTTAGTAACAGTAGCCTACGCATCAACACAATTACTACATACAACAAACAACATGCCACGAAGAACAGCCTCAAGGACCCTGGCACATCAGGTTAAGAATGAGATGTTTTTTGTGATTTAGGAATGTGTCGTTCCTGAGCTAAGTCATTGCATCTGTCTGTATGTATTTTGTCATTGTGTTGTTCCGAAGGCACGGGATCTGTCTTCCCCTTCCGTCGAGTGGTGGATTATTGATATGTTATGATTCAACAATTCAATAATGTAGCTGTTGGTACTTCCCTGTCCGGGTGGACAAACCCTGTTGTTTTTGCGTGCTAACGGTAGGCGGTTAACAAAACGTCTCCATTTATACAGATAAATGTGTGATTGTGCTGTTCAGTGTGTGACGCTGGGTGTTCCACACACTGAACATATTGTGTGATTGTGCTGTTCAGTGTGAGACGCTGGGTGTTCCACACACTGAACATATTGTGTGATTGTGCTGTTCAGTGTGTGACGCTGGGTGTTCCACACACTGAACATCATTTGCTGTTCATATATTCAGAACGGGTAAGGACTAGTGTAAATAATTCAGCACAGATTGTTACACCCAGAGAGAAAATGATTGACTTCTGGTTGAGCTGACCTGATTGCAGACGGTTTGTGTTTGTGACTCATGATGCTGTTCCCTAGAGATAGACTCTCAAACTTTCTTTTCATTTCAAGGACCCCAATCTGATTATTTCTGTTGTCTCCGGGAACACAATCTAAATGGTAAATGGTGCATTTATATAGCGCCTTTATCCAAGGCGCTTTACATAGATTGTGCTTCGTTCATTACATTCACCCGTTCACACACACCGATAGCGGGAGCATTTAGGGGTTCAGAGTCTTGCTCAAGGACACTTTGACACAAACTCTGGGGGAGCCCGGGATCAAACCGGGATCCTCGCAGTTCCCATCCGGCCACTCTACCAGCCACTCTACCCCTGAGTCACTACCGCCCTGTAATTATAACAATTACTACTATAATATAGAGCTATTGAACACACACACACACACACACACTAACAAATAATATATATATACTGTATACTCCATGCCAATGCAGGTGGCAAGCTATTATTATACAAACTATATGATTATAGCATTAAAAAAGGCAAAGACAAAGCAAAGACTTTCCGACTAGCTGGTGCTACCTTTCGTCCTCCTCCCTATAATCCCTGATTAACGAGATCCATCCATGTTGACAGTTTAATTGAATGCACACAGTGCCTACAGATTAGCCTATTCATTCACATGTACACACTCTCTCCTGTACATCCCCGTACATTCCCCACCACACTCCGAGGGATTAATACGGTGAAGTATGTAGCAACGCACGCACGCGCTCACACTCCCCACAAGATCAAAGATCATCCGTGTTTATCACACTCGAGGCTAACAGCTGAAGCTATAAGCTGATGACAGTGGTAAACATGCACACACGCATGGACACACCACACACACACACACACACACACACACACAGTGCTGCGGCTGATAGTGTTAGAGGTGTTGGCATAATACTTGAATGAAAAAAACAAGTTGTTACATTGCCCAGTACTGTTAACTTTTGTATGGACTTCACAACCCACTACACTGTCTTGGGGCAGTGGTTGCCTAAAGGTTTGAAGAGTTTGTAACCGGCGACTCCCAGGTTTTCAGTGGGTTGGGTGAACGGCATATGTACATGTGAGGGATAGACACACTAGACACGCACTGTGCAGAGATGTATCAGTGCTTCTCAAAGTGGGGTCTGGGGACCACCAGGGGTCCTTGAGGGGGTTCCATTGTGTTTCCAGCTAAAATGTTTATGCCTATAGCACAGCAGACAATTGTGACGCGTTGGGAGCTTTTAGGTCTCCTAGTTTTTGTGTGTGTGTGTGTGTGTGTGTGTGTGTACATAATATACAGTAATGTACTCGGTGTGTGCGTGTCTGAGTGTAGTGTATACACGCACATTACTACATTATGTTTACCTGATGTGGTACTTTAGGTTTAGTGATGCAGTGATGGTATATGTATTAGCATTCATGTGTTCTCTTTCTGTGTGTGTGTGTGTGTGTGTGTGTGTGTGTGTGTGTGCAGTCATATGTCTGGTAGGTTTGGGTCTGGTGGTTTTCTTCTTCAGTTTCCTGCTCTCTATCTTCCGCTCCAAGTACCACGGCTACCCTTACAGGTAACTATAGCAACCTTGCATCCACTGTAAACACCACGCATGCACGCACGCACACAATGAGACGCACGACTGCCTGCAATCTAGATGAGCATGAAACTTGCTGAGTTCATATGCATACTCCCCAAATGATGAACCCTGAATATGTGAGTGAGTGACCCCATGACCTTTTCTTCTAGTGCAGTGGTTCTCAAACTTTTAGATTTATTTCAAGGACCCCCAGTTTAATATGCACCAGGCCCATTTGTTACAAGTGTCTATCTCTGCCTCTGGGACCGCAATATGCTATAAATAACTCTCAGAATTTACAGTGCCCTAAACTCCTCAAGAGCCCCTGGGGGTCTGTGGGCCCCAGTATAAAGAATACTGTTCTAGCCACACTGACATGGTCCCTTCTGGTTTCGGTGACTCCATGCCCTTTTATCACATGTGTGTCTAAACTGTCAGCCTGACCAATATTGAGCTTTTGATGTCTATTATCTTTCCAGATTAAGCTGTTCCCCTTCATGACTTTTCCTAAATATTTAATCCAAAATGATCTTTCCTTCACCTGAGTGAAATATGAAATGAGGCATCTTTATACCATCCCGGACGTACATTTCTACCTAAATTGACTGCTCTCAACGCATACAGAGAATGAGAGAAGGTCTTCACACCTTCAGACCACCATCATTGTTCTAGTTAATGGGATCATTTGCATGTCACTATCAGCTCAAAACTTGGCAAAGCAAACTCTCTCCTCTAATCCCCATCTCACTCACTCACTCACTCACTCACTCACTCACTCACTCACTCACTCTCACACACACACACACACACACACACACACACACACACACACACACACACACACACACGCACACGCATTTTAACCATTTATTTATGTCCACACAAAGGATATGCGTACAAGGACACAGATATTATAGGTGCATTAGAGTTACATCTGCAAAATCATGGCATGTGTTTTCATAATACAATAGGCATGTCACTCAGTACTCTATGGGTCTAAGTAACAGCGTCTCCGCCATATATGACGGCTGCCAATTATAGCAGAGACACCACAATACTTTGCCAGCCTTTTTGCCTCCTTTTTGGGCATCCCAAGTTGTTGGAACCCTCTAACAACACACACACAACGCTGCATGTTGTAAAATCGTAGCGTGGCGTATGCGGAAGTACCTTTTAGACCTCTGTGGGCTATAGGTCTGTTTGTGGTGGTGCTGCGTCACATACTTAATCTATGGGTTCACAGCTACAGCAATCACGGTGCTTCATATGTCTGTCATATTTATTTACATCAGATCTCACAGTTACCATTACTAAAGGAGCACACTTTCCCTCATCATATCCATGCCGTAGAGTTATATCGGATCTACGCTCTTCAGTGTGATATGTTTTTTCTAAAAAGTGTACAGAAAGTGTTAAAATGTTACCAGATCTGACTGAGAGACTGCCATTGGATGTTTTTAAAAAAATTAGTTTTTTTCTTGTGGTATGAAGGCATGGAATGATAGCTTCAAATTGACATATTGGTTGTTCAGGTTGACCCACCAGTTTTGGAGATATATGGCTATAATGTCTTACAGAAAACAGCGAGTTGAGAAAACAGGCTTGAAAGGTTCACTTCTGTAACATTACACCTATGCTACCTAGCATTTATTTCAATTTCAGCTCTGACATTTATTTTTAGACATGCTCTAGTATGTGAAGAGTCTGCCTGTGCTATTAACTCCAGCTTTTCTCCGTGAAAAGCTGGAGGCTCACTGGCTCAGTGGCGAATATATCGACGGTGCAACCGGTGCAATGCACCGGGCCCAGTGCCCCCAAGGGGCCCATGAAGGGCACCGGGCCCAGTGCCCCCAAGGGGCCCATGAAGGGCACCGGGCCCAGTGCCCCCAAGGGGCCCATGAAGGGGGAAGAAGAAGAAAAAAAAGAGTCAAGACGACGGTGAAAGCCTGGTTTCAGAGGCTACTCGATCGCAGGAAGAGTAACACCAAGGATTTGTCAGTGATGTCACTGTTTATAAACAGCTTCAAGTCCATACTACTTCCGTTTTGCATAACAGTGACATCATTGCCGCTCCTTCTTGGTATCTTTACCACAGCCTTGTTTCAACGTGTGTGTTACTGTGTTCATGCGCTGCCTGTCAGCAGCACAACATAGCTCAGCTCAGCTGTAGCCTATTTTGTCACGTTCTGTCGCGCTAATGAAACACTAGATGGGGTTATTATATGTCATGTCAGCACTATCAGAAGGTGTAACCCAGGTAAAGTAATGTCACTCTGCAAGTTTAACTAAAGTTGTTCCCATCTATCCAAAGTCTGCAGGCTGCAGTCCTGCACTTAGACAGACATTACAGAAAACAGATACATACAGATTGATTGAAAGTGAAACATACATACAGATTGATAATATTTCATTTTTTAGGGGGCCTAAACTAAATATTTGCACCGGCCTATTGCCAGGTCCATTTGCCACTGTGGAGGCTGCACAATGGCAGTCCACAAGAGATTCAGTCTGTTAGATATGAAGGAACAAAAGCATATCCAGCACTTTTTGTTTACCATAGCGTGATGAAACAAACACATGGTCTGTGTTGAATGACCATACAGAGGAGACTGAATACATAGGGTCTGTGTTTTTTCTTGTCTTTTTGTCAGTTCAGTTGAAACTCATAATGTAACACACCCATTTAAATCACATTAACTATTACGGCGTTACTGAATGGGAAAAGGAAACTAGTTACGAAAGTCGTTGCATTCCAAAAAAAATGTCCATGTAGTAGTTGCGTTAAAAATACAATGTCCATGTTTCCTCCTTCTGATTGCTACGGCCGATCATGTGCAGACACGCACGTCAACACACTGCAAGGCATGCTGGGTTACAGGAGACGTGATGTTTTTAAGTGTTGCAAGAAGTGTGTGTGTGTGTGTGTGTGTGTGTGTGTGTGTGTGTGTGTGTGTGTGTGTGTGTGTGTGTGTGTGTGTGTGTGTGTGTGTGTGTGTGTGATTATTATTATTATTAAGTCAGTGACCAACCAACCAATTTGGAAGTATTATGGAAACTGGCTGCCCTGGCAGTCCATCCTGAAAAGTAAATATTTTGGACACAGCTGGTTTCTGCACGACAGCAGAGATTTATATGAAAAAAACACCTGATTGTGACAGCCATACTTGAACAAGCTCTTTCTGTGTGTCTCTTTTTCAGCTTCCTTATTAAATAAACACTCCAGAAGAGATGGTTGGAGAGAGCTGAGCGCACGATACTGGAGGAGGAACAAGCATGATGGCATACTGTACTGTACTGTAGTTGAACTTATAGTCTAGAGTGCATGGTCTTTTTACAAACTACTGAGTTGGGTTATCACCTTTGCAATCTGAATATGTAATAAATTATTCTGTCACGAGTGCGAATAAAGTCCTGATTTTGAACAGTACTGTTGATTTCTGCCCACAGAGTTGTGTGTGTGTGTGTGTGTGTGTGTGTGTGTGTGTGTGTGTGTGTGTGTGTGTGTGTGTGTGTGTGTGTGTGTGTGTGTGTGTGTGTGTGTGCGTGCACGTGTGCATGATTTTATTTCCGTGTCTAGCTGCCTTTCGCAGCCCATCATCATCCCTCATGGACACACAATACATTATATTTCCTGACACCAAAATATTATTGTGATTGTGTTGGTGTGCTTTCTACAGAACTACAAAAGGTTCTGTTTTTGATACCGCCACTGCCAGCTCAGAGTGTGAGTAGCCCACTTTTCAACCTATCTTCATATAATTGGTACTCACTAATGTTCATGATAAATTACCAAAACAGATTTTTTTTTTTCAAAAGATATTTAGATTTCTGTTATCGTGAGAACGATGGCCTCCATTACGCATAGAAAGCCTTCAGTTTATATAGCGAGTATGCAATTGCACATGCATGATTTTCCCATCGGGACACGCCCCCCTCATCTAGACAGAGTGGCAAAACATTGAGCAGCATGGAGTGTTGGAGTTTGGAAGCACTCGTTGGAAATCACTCAACTGACCTGCGTACCACCGTTTCTAAATGTCACATAATGCAGGAGGCAGCAAAATGTTGTGTTATTGAAAACAAGCACTTCCAAACTCGGACACTTAAAAAATATTCAAATGCAGGGCATATTTTTGTTGGGACGTAACATTTGCCACATTGTATGTGGCTCCGTCTGTACATGTTGATGTTTTTTGTTGTTATATGAAAGACAGTGAAAGACCTTGCTCAAATATGGAGATGACCTACATCATACATTTGTCCAGCACCTGGGCCAGAGTGGATGTGCATGCTACTATTACCTTTGCTACATCATAACAGGACACATGAAGTCCGAGATCTACATGGAAGACTGTCTGTCTGCCTTTCATGTCCATAAATGGAGTTCTGTATCGGCCTTGCCAAAATATGAACAGGCCAATCTGTGATGTCAGTACTATGACACCATCAGGGTAGTTCCTATAGCCTGTCTGTCTCTCTGCCGTTAATGTGGACTAGAGCGGCCTACTTGGAACGATGCAAGTTGCAAATGCATGCCCCACCCAGATATTATGTCTCTGTCTCTTTTATGCCCATATATGGAGTTCTTTGTCAGGCATGCCCAATTATGGAGTATATGCAGATGTCAGAATGATGTCAGAACACCGGCCACTGCACCCCCTGTGGTAGTGTGGAACATGCGTGTCGAATTTGAAGTCGGTGGGGTGAACGGTTCTCGAGTTATGTGGATTACACACAGACGTACAGAGACTTGATGCATTTATAGATAGATAGATAGACCCTTGATCTTCTAGAAGGCTCAGCCGCCTACAATGCCACAACGTAAAGATTGGTCAAGTTAAAAACCTTGCACCTTGCATTGCTATTTAGATTTAAACAGGTCTCATTTGCAGTGATATGAGTATTCCTCAAGAAGGCTTGAGTAAACCCCACCCGACCAAAGAACAAGAAAAACAAGAAAGAAACATCCAAAATGTGCTTAAGTGTCTATGCACTTAGCGTTGCCGTTTTCTGTGTCTTTTGTGTTTCTTCTTGACGGTACATTTAACACAGAACCACTGCTCATTGTCTGGTGGAGCTGTCAGAATTCCAACACAAGGCAAATGGTACCAGTCATCACAGACATCACAACCTATCATCAAGCTGCCGTCATCGGGCTGGTTGCAGCCAGGACAGGCCCAGGTCTCGTTTCCCCATGTATCTGGGACCACAGCGGTGCATGCTGGTGTTTCCACTGTTTCTCCCATACTGATGGCCTGATCTACAGCGGCCTCATCTACACCGGTGCATATGGGCATTTCCATGGTCACCTCATCGGTACCGAGGGCCTCATCTTCTATTGGTGTTTCCAAGGTGCCTGGAGTGGACAGTAGAGAGGTTGGAGGAAGCATGGGTGGGGGGGAAGCAGAAGGGGGAAGTGGCGATGCAGGCGGTGCCAGAGAGGGGACGGGTGGACTGAGAGATGGGGCTCGCGGCGGTGTCAGGGGGCGCTTTCCAGGGCCAGATTCTGACTCAGAGGTCTTAGGCAACGGTGGTGTTTTGGGCTCCAAGTTTGGGACCACATTGCTAATAAAAAATGTGTCAAGTCCAGCTACCACGCTGAGGGTCAGACTGGGATTGACTGGGGACAGGACAGCCACTGGGGTGTCCAATTTAACTTTTTTTAAGGAAATATTTTCTTCATTCTCTTTTTTGATATCTTCTCCCCTCTCTCTTTTCCTCTTTTCTTTCACCTTATCATTCATCTTCTCCTGCCCCTTTGTCTCACTCTCCTTGTCCGTCTCCTTCTCCTTGTTGGCCTTCTCTTTCCCTTTTTTCTCCTTCACCTTATTGTCCATTTCCTTTTTCTCCTTGGCCTTCTTCTCCCCCATATCCCTTTTCTCCTCATCCTTTTCCTTCTCCTTATTGTCATTTTTATTTGTGGCCTTCTCTTGCCCCTTTGCCTCCTTTGTCGCAATACTGCCCTTGTCCTTTTCCTTCTCCTTACTGTCCTTCTCCATCTTCGCCTTGTCCTTTATCTTCTCCTTGGTTGTCTCTTGCCCCTTTTTCTTGTTCTCTTTGTCCTTTTCTTTCTCCTCCTTGGCCTTCTCTTGCCCCCTTTTCTCCTTCACCCTGATGTCCATTTCCTTCTTCGCATTTGCCGTCTCTTTCCCCTCTTTCTCCTCCTTATAATCCTTTTCTTTTTCCTTCACCTTTTCTTGACCCTTTTTCTCTGTTGTCACAAGTTTCACCTTTTCCTTCTCCTTCTCATCCTTCATGGCCTTCTCTTGTACCTTTTTGTCCTTGTCCTTTATCTTCTCCTTGGTTGTCTCTTGTCCCCTTTTCTCGTTCTCCTTGTCCCTTACTTTCTCTTTTTTCTCTTTTCCTTTATCTATCTCCTTGGCCTTCTCTTGTCCCTTTTTCTCCTTTGTCTCCCTTTTCTCCTTGTCCTCATCCTTTCCCTTCTCCTTATTGTCTTTCTCCTTCTTGGCCTTGTCTTTTCCTTTGTCTCTTCTTGGCCCCTTTTCCTCATTCTCCTCCCTCTGCTTTTCCTTCTCCCTTTCCTTCTTCTTCTTCTTCTCTTTCCTGTCTTTGTCTTTCCTCATTCCCTTCTCCTTGATCTTAACTTCCTTGTCCTGGAGTATTGGAGGCAGTATGGAGGGGACTTGTGAGCAGGTGGAAGGGCTGGAGAGGGGTGTGACATTGCCCAGGCTGAATGAAGTGAGTTTACTCCTGTCCTGTTTCTCTTTGTCTCTTTTGCTTCGCTCTTTATGTTTTCTCTTGTCTCTACTCCTGTGTCGTTTCTCTTTATGCCTTTTACTGCGCTCTTTATCGTGTTTGTGTTTCTCTTTCCTGGACCGATAAGCATCTTTGGCCTTCACAGACCCAACAAAGTCATGCTGATATTCCTCATCCTCACTGCCGGAGGGGTTGAAGAGAGGCGGAACATTGTCCAGATTTAATGGAGTGAGGGAAGACACTTTTGGCCTGTCATCATTCCTCTTGTTTTTACTCTTGTCTCGTTTCTCTCTGTGCTTTTTACTTCGCTCTCTATCTTTCTTCTTGTGTTTGTGTTTCTCCTTCCTGGACCCATCAGCATCTTTGGACTTCACCTTCACAGACCCTTCAGGCCCGACAAAGTCCTTCTGACTGAAATGCTCCTCATCCTTACTGGCAAACTCCTTCCAGGGTATTTTGCTCTCCTTGGTGAAGTCCTTGCTCTTGTCCCTGCTCTCATGCTTGTTCTTTTCTTTGAGCTTGCCCTTGTCCTGGCCTTTGTATTCGGCCTCATCCTTGGCCTTCCTTTTTGTTTTGATCTTTGGCTTCATCTTTATGTCTGCTGATGGAACGGTCCTGTTCTCCTCATCTGCCTTCGGAAGGGGTTCAGGAGTGATTGGTGGAGCTGATCCTGAAGACTCTCCTTGTTTTTGTGGGTGTGCGTAGGGCGTAGGGGGCCTTCTTGGTCTGATGACCCTGTTAGTCTCAGACTCTGAGCCTGAGGAGAAACCAAACAGGTCTGGCTTCTGCTCAAAACATACTCTGGCAATCACAGCATCAATAGAGTCATCCATGGCAGGGTCGTCACATTCAAGTTGAGTCTTAGGTAACTCTTCACCATCCATACTTGAACACATGTGGATGTTCTCCTTGCCCTGGGGCTGAGATGCTTTGGCATTGTCCAACTTTGGCCTCTTGTGGCTTTTAGGACTCTTAGTTCTGACCACTGGTTTTTTCCTCTTTTTTGAAGATGTCAGAGAGTCAGAGCCAGCATCGATAGGTGGATCATTGACCTCTTTCTGGGATTTAGTCCTTAGTCTGCTGCGGGTGGAGACCTTGGGCTTTCTTGTGATGGTGCCATTGGACTTGAGCTCAGAATGTGTAGGTACTGCTGGAGTTGATGATGTTTCAGGGGAAAGGGTGCGAAGGCTAACTGGAGAATCTAGGCTGCTCAGTGAGTGTGTCTCCCTGTGCTCACCCTCCCATTCTGGGCTGAGGCTAGTATCCAGGCGTGATCTCTTGGAAGTGGGCATCCTACCCATAGTTGAATCAGGGCTATCAGGGTGCCACTTCAGTGGGTGGTTCTCATCTTCGAGAGCCTCGTCTTCCTCCCTTTCCTCGTCATCTTCTAGTGGCACATGCATAGCTTGAGCTAAGGTGCCCATGTCAGATAGAACCCCTTCTTCCTCTTCTTCTGGTAACACAAGAGGTGGCATATAATCAGGAATGTAGTCCTTTCTCCCATCTACTTCCACAGGCTCTGGAAATTGCAGGTTGTTGTTTTTGCTGACAGGGAAAAGTGGAATTCGATGGCCAAATGCCACAGGCTCCATGGTGTGGACGTAGTCCTCCAGTTCATTCAAACGCACCCCTAGCAGTTTGAAGGCCTGGCCAACATCGTCCAGCACTGGGTCCGCCTGTGGCCCGTGGTGCCGATGCTCAGCGTATTGATGGCAGGCCCTGGCCAGGCGATGGATGTATCGCTGCAGGACATCCGACAGAAGGTCGCACGCGCTCAGCTGCACGGCATCCCAGCCCATAGCCTGGCAGATCTGTGCCACCGAAACATGCAGCAGTGAGCGGGCATAGCTCTCGGACATCTTGCAGACAAGTATAAAGTTCCTTAATCCGGTCAACCCCGGCTCCAAAACATGTCCCCAGTCAAGTGTACGTTGAAAGACACGACAAAGAACTCTGGGGAAAAAGTATATAGATGCAAATACAAAATGTGCTGGGGAAGATTAGTCGGTTGATGCGGAACAGCCTTTGATATTGTAATTCAGTCACACCAATTGCTTGTTTTTGTCTCTGAAATCTCTTAACTCTGCTGTAGCAATCTGACAGCTGTGGTGCTGCACGATTAAACAAGACAGGATCTAATATCCATATTTAATCCCTGTCATATTGATGACGTAGATCATACTCTATGATGACGTCAGTCATATATGACATCACTACTATAATGACATCACTGTGAGTATACTATAGATGAATAACAGTTTAAGTCCAAATTTTATTCTGACCCGTCCACCAAAAGGCCTCGTTGTCCTGACCCCTTATCCATCATTTATACATTATGGATAATGAGTGTGGACTTAAACTGATATTCGTCTATAGTATTTCGGAGAATCAGTCTGACATTGTGAGATGGAGGATGACTGGTTTAAGCAGTCACACCTGGCCTGAGTCAAACTAGAACTGGACTCGGAGCTGGGTGTGGCTGTGCACCTGTTGTGCATGGACTTGATCAAGGCACAACAGGATATATCAGTCATCTCCACAAACACTCGAGAGAGCCTCTGTCCGGACAGTGGAGAGCTATCGCCTCTCCTGTGTTAAATGTCATATGTTGTGTTATTCCTTGCACATGGAGGAATAAAACAGTCTACTTAAGAATTCTGCCCTGTGTTGTGTCCTTCCTTGCCCTGGGTGGTGACTAGTCGGTCACAGACATCAATCCGTTATGGTACTCCATATTTGGGTATATTGAGAGAGATGCAAACAGAGATTTTTCAGAGTTGACAGCTCATTGAGTCTCATCATCATTAATTTACTCTCTTCCTGTCATCTGTCTCTTACTCTATCATACAAATGAAGACAGTCTGTAGCGTTTAAATACAAACACGGTCTTGAAGTATGCAGAGTGCAATTATGTGCACAGAAACATGCTCTCTCTCTCTCTCTCTCTCTCTCTCTCTCTCTCTCTCTCTCTCTCGCTCACACCTTCGCATCTAGCATACAACATTAATGCATGCTAGATGTATGAAAGGGTTTGTTTACAATGCCCCAATGCATTTCCAATGGAAGTCACATGCAGGTTTGACACAACATTTGTGCTTTTACGGCTTCCGGCTGTGTTTCGACCCCTCATACAACAAAAATGTTGTGTCAAACCATGTGACTCCCTTTGGAAATGAATTGAGATCTTGCAGTGTCATATAACAAGCATACATCAGTCTGTTGTAAAGGTGTGAGTCAGGCCTATGGCTTCACTCACACGGTCACAACAGATAGTTGTATAGCTGCGAAGCTGTGAGTGAGGCCTAAGGCCTGACTCACACCTTTCGATCTAGCATATACAACATTGATGCATGCTAGATGTATACAAAGGGTTTGTTTACATCTTGCCCCAATGCATTTCCAATGGAAGTCAAATATACAAATTCACCCTAAAATTAACACAATAAGCATTAGAAACGAGTCAAACAACCCAGAGACTACATTTCCAGGTAGGCGGGTGGCTGCATCTGCCCGTCGCACAACAGAAACTGAATGTTAATTACGTTTATTTTTATTTTATTGATATTTAATGTTTCGTCGAGTCACCACCAGCTGAGCTTACGTCAACGAGGAATCTCAGGAACGCAATGTGTTGACAGCGACATTGCCTTCATATGTAGTTTCAAGGCTTTTGCGGCCACGTTAATTCATATTTCTCCAGAAACTGGCTGTATCAAATATGAATGGACATCATTAATGATGCACAGCCACTCCCCTGACAGAAAGGCCGGGGTGGTCGGTTTATTCTTCAAACACAGTTCTTATATGAAGCAACCTAAAATCCCCCTATGGAGATTACAATGCAAATAAAAACAATACATGAACCTGTTTATTGGCGCCCTCTACTGAAAGTGGCGTTAGACTTCGGTGCTCTATAGTGACTAAGTACATTTACCTACCCAAGTACTGTATTTAGGTACAATATCATTTTGAGGTATTTCCAAGTTTTTATATTCTTAATTCTACTACATTGCAACTCAGAGGTGAATATTGTACTTTACTCCGCTAAAATTATTTGGAGGAGAATAAATTATTAGTGCCAGGACGCGGGGCCTTAAAGACAAGGGGACGACAGCTGTCAACTTTCAAAGAAACTCATTTTGGCAAAGTCAACTTGACACAATGTCATGATAATTGCTGCGGGCCGGTGACACATCCCAGGCTTCGGTATTTGTTCTTTTTAGTCACCTCCTCTTTACAATATCAGGAGCTAAGAAACACCAAACCTCCTGCGATACCTATACTCTCCCATGGCATATATTCAAGGAAACTCATTTTGGCAAAGTCAACCTGACACAATGTCACAATGTCACAATGATTGCTGCGAGCCGGGTACTCAGTGTAGCTTTCCGCTTTTGTTTCCGAACGTAATCATCAAGATTTGGAGCAATCATAGTTGCCTTAGTTCAGACTTCATTGGGAGAGAGAGAGAGATGGAGTGAGGACAGGGTTTTAAATGAAGGATAAGAGAAATGGTAGTTTGAGGATAACACCGTAGCTTGACAGCTTGCCAGGTGTGATCTGCAGAAGTACTGCATCACACATCGCATTAAGGCTGCTTCCCACAAAACTCATTCTGAGGAGCAATATTTCATCTCTGATGAAAAACAGACACTAACTAAAAGCATGACAATCATCTCATGTACCAGTTAGTATACCGTATGGAGAAAAAAAATACTTACTTATAAACATTAGTTACAAAGTTCTGTAACAGTTTTTCCTTTTTACAAAACAAGTTGAACTTGTGTCTGATAACGCTAACCTATAGACGAATCCATGGAGCAGTGCCCTGTAGGCCAGGTGTAGGCAATCAATACTGAGGTGTTAAGCACACACCTCGCACACACCTCGGCTATGGCTGCGCTCAGGGCAACCCTTTATGGATTTTACTATACGACCAATATGCACTCACAGACAGACAGACAGACAGATAGAGGGACACTTGAAGAGCCACAGTCAAATCGATACTTCCTATTGAGTGATGCCAGGACAATGTCAAGACAAGCTGCCATCGCCATGGTAACTGGTCTGACCACTCAGAGCTGACTGTGAGCATGGTGTGTGTGTATGGGGGGGGTCCTCATGTCAGAAACCTTTACTTTTCTAGATTCAAATTAAAAAAGAACAGATCGACAAGCTCCGTTCGAGCTTGTACAGATATTTTGGATGCTTTTGTGTGACGTTGTAGTATTCACCTGTTTTTGTTGACGTTGTAGTATTCATCTGTTTTTGTTGACGTTGTAGTATTCATCTGTTTTTGTTGACGTTGTAGTATTCATCTGTTTTTGTTGACGTTGTAGTATTCATCTGTTTTTGTTGACGTTGTAGTATTCATCTGTTTTTGTTGACGTTGTAGTATTCATCTGTTTTTGTTGACGTTGTAGTATTCATCTGTTTTTGTTGACGTTGTAGTATTCATCTGTTTTTGTTGACGTTGTAGTATTCACCTGTTTTTGTTGACGTTGTAGTATTCACCTGTTTTGGTTGACGTTGTAGTAGCCTATTCATCTGTTTTTGTTGACGTTGTAGTATTCATCTGTTTTTGTTGACGTTGTGGTATTCACCTGTTTTTGTTGACGTTGTAGTATTCACCTGTTTTTGTTGACGTTGTAGTATTCACCTGTTTTTGTTGACGTTGTAGTATTCACCTGTTTTTGTTGACGTTGTAGTATGATCAAGTAGGGAGTTAATTTGCGAATGATTCCAAATGCTTCCATCATACAGGAAGCGCTGAACATTTGAATCCCGCAAAACTGTTTTGGACTTACAGTATGAGGTTTCCTGCAGCCGACATTAGTTGCTGCGAGAGTGAGGTCTAGCCAAAACCAACTCGGGATTCCTGGATCGCTGCCCTCCACAATTTCCTATCCAACCAGTGGTGTGTCGTCAGGGCCAGCAAGGCCTTCTCTGCCTTCTCTGCCGGCCCTGCACTTGCCTGACGCAGAAATTTATATTTTATAAATATTTATTTTTCGAAAATATATTGTATTTATTTTGCTGCCATCATTGCACTGTCTCTCATTCAGACAGGCTGGACGCTTCCATTCTGTGCAGGTACAACAGCGCTTGTTTTTTTTCCTTGTGTTGTCTCCGGGTAAAAATCTCCACCGTGAGGCCTGCAGGCTGTTGAATTGAATGGGAGCGATATAGAGATTGACAGGTTCCTTAGCCAATCAGATTTCGAGTTTGCCCTGCTGGGCGTTTCATTCAAGTGCCACAGTACTCTAGCTGACCTTTGATGACGTTAGCGTCTTGCCTGTATCCCATCGCTGGGGAAAAATTATGTCCAATGAGAAAAGAGAACTGGTGTTTAAAACTTTCTGCGCGAGTTACCCATCTATGGGTAGACTGAGGAGCTAAATTAACAGATTTAACATGGATTTAACTCACAAACAAACGCGGAAAGCGTCTGAAGGAGGAGAAGAAACAGATTTAGTGGTGGATTTACAGTCAAAGCCTTTTTCGAGAATGAAGGACTTTTGTGTTTTTGTGTTTCGTGTTGCATAAGAAGATATGATGCTAAGGTTGTTGTTATGTAACGCCGTTGCCATTGTGTGTGAGTGAGGGGGGGGGGGGTTGAAGGCCTGGTTCATTTCCGTCTACTCTACATGCTTCTTTCCCCTACTGGCTTTGCCCTGGGTTGGCTCCCATAGGGCCAATTTACTTGTGGTGTGACCCAAATGCACAACAAGGAGAGGCAAAGCAGAGTAAAGCCTAAGGGGGGGAGATGCAGGGTCCGTAGGCTGCTCCACGCCGCCTCTTCTTCTCTCCTCCGCCTTTAGAAACATGTCTGAACTCCCTGAAACACTGCCATCCTCCCGTTTCCTTCTTCTTCTCTCCTCCGCCTTTAGAAACATGTCTGAACTCCCTGAAACACTGCCATCCTCCCGTTTCCTTCTTCTTCTCTCCTCCGCCTTTAGAAACATGTCTGAACTCCCTGAAACACTGCCATCCTCCCGTTTAGAAACATGTCTGAACTCCCTGAAACACTGCCATCCTCCCGTTTCCTTTAGAAACATGTCTGAACTCCCTGAAACACTGCCATCCTCCCGTTTCCTTTAGAAACATGTCTGAACTCCCTGAAACACTGCCATCCTCCCGTTTCCTTTAGAAACATGTCTGAACTCCCTGAAACACTGCCATCCTCCCGTTTCCTTTAGAAACATGTCTGAACTCCCTGAAACACTGCCATCCTCCCGTTTCCTTTAGAAACATGTCTGAACTCCCTGAAACACTGCCATCCTCCCGTTTCCTTCTTCTTCTCTCCTCCGCCTTTAGAAACATGTCTGAACTCCCTGAAACACTGCCATCCTCCCGTTTTCCTTTAGAAACATGTCTGAACTCCCTGAAACACTGCCATCCTCCCGTTTCCTTTAGAAACATGTCTGAACTCCCTGAAACACTGCCATCCTCCCGTTTCCTTTAGAAACATGTCTGAACTCCCTGAAACACTGCCATCCTCCCGTTTCCTTTAGAAAATGTCTGAACTCCCTGAAACACTGCCATCCTCCCGTTTCCTTTAGAAACATGTCTGAACTCCCTGAAACACTGCCATCCTCCCGTTTCCTTTAGAAACATGTCTGAACTCCCTGAAACACTGCCATCCTCCCGTTTCCTTTAGAAACATGTCTGAACTCCCTGAAACACTGCCATCCTCCCGTTTCCTTTAGAAACATGTCTGAACTCCCTGAAACACTGCCATCCTCCCGTTTCCTTTAGAAACATGTCTGAACTCCCTGAAACACTGCCATCCTCCCGTTTCCTTCTTCTTCTCTCCTCCGCCTTTAGAAACATGTCTGAACTCCCTGAAACACTGCCATCCTCCCGTTTCCTGGGAGATGCTTCCTTAGCAACCCCTGAGGCCTCTGCAACGGAGACAGCTGGGTTTTGTGTCCTCGCTGGTAGAAACCTTTCACCAGTGGTGGTACTAGCATTTCTTGCTTAAGTAAAAGTAAAACATTAGCCTACTTGAGTAAAAGTAAACTATTGGCATCATAATATAGTATAGTGCCAAAGTAAGAATGATAAAAAAAAATTCAAATTTAGAAAGTAATTATTAAATAATGTTCGTTTTGTGTGTTACAAATACGAATTTGCATATCACCTGTCATTTTGTTGTCAACGCTGATGAGGAGGAAGAACTAAATCTGATTCATCACCTCTATACTTTATAGCACAAAATGTTTATTATATTATTCAAAAACCGTCCCCGATCTGGTTGGTGCACTCCTCATTAGCTCATTTCTGACATTCCTCACAGGCTCACACCATATGTTCCCTCCACTGACTGAGAATAAGTACTAACAGGCATGCATCCTCTTCTCCCACAGTTCCTTAGTCACTCTTCGTGCTTCTTGGAGCAGGCCTCTTCTTCACAGACCACTCGTTGGTGGGCTTTGTGTTGCTTTGGTCATTTTCTCTTCTAAATCCTAACATTTTTCTGAAAAAACATTATGTTATGAGTGGTGCTCAAACTTTTTCATGTACCTCAAGGACTCCCAAAATGTAATTGACCGCGGACCCCTATTGGATCCCCAAAAGCAAATATTTGAGTTAAAAATGTTAAAATACATATACTGTATATATTCCGTATAGGGCATTCACAGATTAGCGTGAGACATTATTAACACTCTTAAATATAACACCAGGATTTATTAATAACTCTTATAATTCATGCAGCATTTTCCCCCGTTCAACCCTTATTTTAAAGAGCAAAAAGTGTAACTAGTGTGTGTGTGTGTGTGTGTGTGTGTGTGTGTGTGTGTGTGTGTGTGTGTGTGTGTGTGTGTGTGTGTGTGTGTGTGTGTGTTGTCGCATATCACTTCTGGACTGGTCTGTTTTGACCAGAAATGCCATCTGGGACAAGGAATTGGGGATAAAGACGATTGAAACAGATAGAACGAGCATGGGTGCGTGCGCAGTTCAATATGGCGCGCTCCAGTGTTATTGACAACACCAGCTAGCAACCCAAAGCTAACGTGAGTAGCATTATGACTTGATCAATCAAAAGCACAAGGCCAATTGCTGAAGATCTCCGGCAATGTGATTGTTGACTATTGTGTGTGTGTGTGTGTGTGTGTGTGTGTGTGTGTGTGTGTGTGTGTGTGTGTGTGTGTGTGTGTGTGTGTGTATACTGTATATATATAATGGCTTGTATTGTATGAACTGAATGAATATAATAGAGACGCTAAATTTATTTTCAACCAGAGCCGCCTGTCAGCTTCAGTCTCACCGACAAGGCAACATACTATGCTGCGTCGTAGAAAAGTTTTCCGCATCTAGAAAATAGCAGATTTACAAGCTCACAACGCTTCCATCTGTGAGGCATAGTGGACTTGTAACTGAGTTTAGTCCAATTAGAACGGCAGCTGCTGTTCACCGGCCCCGCCTATAAACCCGTTACTCGCTGGTTCATTTCAAGCGAGCTTCCAACACAGTGTTTTAATAATTGTATTGGATGAAAGAATATGATATTTTACTAGTGTTGTAGTTCTCGAGACATGAGGTGAATCTCAAACCGGAGCGTGGACACTGGACAGGGTGTATTTCGGCGTGTGTGACGTCACAACGGTGCGCGACAGTACTTCCCAATCCACAGACCACAAAAAGACAGGCGCTGACACTACACAGGGCACCGCACTATTCTCCCCCGTGCGAGCCCGTTTTCAAAGTCCAGCTCGGATGTACCCTGAGCCATGCAGGGTATATCGCCACGGCGCAGCCGTACTGCGCAACCCCATGGATCTTTCCCTTTTCTTCCAGCAGCCAGCAGACAGCCCTCGCAGGGAAAAAAATGTCCGAAACTAGTAAGTTTTATACTCTTTTAAAAGTGTTGTTGTGTCACGGAAGGTAATTGTAATATGTTTTGGGATAGTATTTAGTTGTTTAAGCTATCAAATGTATCATGATAGAGCCAAATAAAGAAAATAAAAAATGTTTTCGTCGGAGATTTTGAAGTAACGTTAGTCACGTTAGTCTACGTTAGTCACGTTAGTCCCCCGGTGCATTTCCCACAAAACAGCAAAACTAAACATGCGTTGTTGTCACGACGAATTTTAATATTTTAATATCTTTGGGATAGTATTTAGTTAGTTGTTTATGCTATCAAATGTATTCATGACAGACGGAGCCAAATAAAAAAGATCCACTGGCAGCCATTACTGTTGTGGTTTTTAAGCGGAATTTACTTTCAAGTTATTTTCGCGGAGTATTTAGTTGTTTAAACTTCATATATGTGGTCAATTAATCATTATATTAGATTATAATTAATCATGTCGGAGAATTCGAGGACCGTGTCGTCTCGCATTGGGGCGGCCACAGACGAGATGTACCCGTGTGAGAACTACCCTTTTTCGGCGTAGCCCGAAGCAATTCACCGCTGTATGATATGAATGATCCGTTGTAGATATGTACAGCCTAGGCTACATGCAATTCGTTTCTAATTGTTTTATTTCCCCAAATGTCAAGTGCATTATAAATAACCGCTATTATATTATTGTTATTATTACTCAGAGATAGATTGTATAAATGGTACAATCTCTTAGTTGAACCCCGTTCCATTTGTACACTCTGATTTTACAATATACATTGGGGTCCCAGAGATAGAAATGCCATTATGGGGGTTCATAGCCTAATTCAGGTCAAACTGGGGGTCCCTTGAAATGAAACTGTTTGAAAATCACTGCTAGATCTGTAAAAACATTTTTATGGGGGGGTCTGTCCCTGGCATATCTTTTCTAATGGGGGTACGCAGGATAATTAGTATCATTTTGGGGGTCCTTGACATGAAAAAGTTTGGGAAGCACTGCAGAGGACTAGAAAAGTCCACACCAAAAATAGAAGATATACAAGCTCCCAACACGTTGCAGTGCGACATGTTGTGACTTCTGAGCTTGTAGATTGGCTATTTTCAGTCATTTATTAATTCATGTTATTATAAGGTGAAAGTGATCAAACTAGCAATAGAATACAACCTGGCAACCTGTTGTAAAGTCATCATTGGATCACAACAGAACATATTACCCAAGCACAAAAGCCTTTTTTTTTTAACAATAAGGGAATTCTGAGTTGTAGCACTACTGCCATACAAATAACCTGTTAAGCCAGTGGTTCTGAAACCTTCATTTTCCACTGCCTTAGGATCCAAAGACGGGTGAGGAGGTGGCCTGCAGCGGCGGGCCTACAGCAGCACCACCACGTGAGACTGCCATGTCTGGAAGTCTCTGGAGCGGAGCCGGACTGCTGGCCTACAGCACCACCAGGCCTAGCCGAGGCCATACCAGACCATAGTGGTACAGCTGCACTGGGGTCTGGAGCAGGGTCAGGAACACCAGGGCCCAATGTGCAGGCTGGCCCGAAGAAGAGGGGGAGAGTAGTAGTAGTAGTAGTAGTAGTTTACATTTAAATGTAGTAGAGACTCTAGAGAACAGCCAGTTCATCCTCTCTCTGCAATGTGTAATGTTCATGTTCAGTGCAATCTATTTTCAGTTCAGTGCAATCTATTTGTTTGTGTTTAATGTTCAATGAATGTACTTTTTATTTATGTATTTGTGTTAATTTTCTACTGGAATGACTTGATTTTGACGTTATTTTTTACATGATTGAGTCTGAGATACGGTATCCTTGTTCAATGTTCATTCATTTTTATACTGAAGACAAAATAACAATAAATACATTTTGTATTTACAAAGTTGAATTGAACTATTTACATACCGGTACTCATACAATATGCACCGAAAGGGAAATTCTTGGCCGAAACTGCAGTGAATACCGAATATAGGAAACAGTTGGCCCCCCGAAAACCGAATATCCGAATATGATTAATATTATATATATTTTTTCCTACCATTGCTGTCATGGCCGTACCTTAAAGCTATCTGATTTATGGCAAAATAAATGGGTATGGCGAAACAACTTAAACACACAAACACATTAATCATGTTACCCAGATTGCCTTTTTTCACCTTAGAAATATTGCACGAATCAGAGCCTATTTGTCTTTGGACGATGCAAAAACGCTAATCCACGCCTTTGTTTTTTCTCTGCTTGATTTATACTGCAATGCACTTCTTTCAGGACTGCCTAAGAAAACAACTGACAGATTACAACTTGTCCAAAATGCAGCAGCCAGAGTTTTAACTAGAACTAAGATGAGAGAACATTTTACTCCAGTTTTGGCTTCACATGCACTGGCTTCCGGTTGTTTTTAGGATTGATTTTACTTGTGTATAAAGCTCTCAATGGTCTCGCACCTTCCTACCTACATGACTGCCTTCCTAAATATGTCCCAAACCGCCCCCCTAAGGTCTTCCACTGCTGGCCTGCTCGCTTTGCCTAAAAAAAATGGCAACTAAAAAATACGGGGAAGCAGCTTTTTGCTTCTACGGGCCGTCGGCATGGAACAAACTCCCACTGTACCTTCGACAGGCAGCCTCTGTAGACATTTTTAAAGCACAGCTCAAGACCCACTTCTACAACATTGCTTTTAATTGATCTTTTATTTTTTGTTATTCATGTCCTCACTGTATTGCATTGCATTACTACTTGTTTTTTAATGTCGTTGCCTTGCTTTTCTTCTTTTTTTCTCCATTGCTCTGTAAAGCACTTTGAGCTGCATTTCATGTCATGAAAGGTGCTATACAAATACAGTTTTATTATTATTAAATAATCACTAGGGTCCATAAAACATTTCAGCTCTTTTGAATGCATTAATTGCATACACTATTCAGTGATATATTTTCTGCCTAAATTAAATAACTGAGTGACAGCATTTGTAAGATTTGTGTTAGATTACACAGTAAAATAATATTGTGATAAATGTAGCCTATCCATTTGGAGCTGAGAGTTGGCCTGGTTTAACCTTTTCATTCATGTAAATGCAAATGTGATTAACTGATTAAGAGTAGCATTCTGATTAATGAATTTCTCTCAGTTGAATTAACAGTTTATACTCACTTTACAGTAGGCTATATAGGCCTATATGTGGTTGTTTTAAATGTAAAAGTAGACCTATATTGTCAAAGTTAAATGTCATTATAGCAATAAACTTAGCCTATATGAAAACGAACTAGCTGTTAGCTCTAACTTAGCTGGCTGTAAAGGTATAGGCATACACAAATTAACCATGAACTTACTTAGAAGATCTACAAGCTCATAGCGTAGATCAGTGATTGATCGGTGCCTGCTAATACAAATCAAACAGCAGATGCGACAATAGTCTGTATTCTATCCAAATGTAAAAACATTTATCATTAAGTGAATAGGCTATATATATGCAGGTTACAGGTAGCCTATATCCTTCCTTTCAGCAACTCTTTGCACGGAATCAGGACTCAGGTTAAATCAGATTCGACCATAGACTCGACGTAATAATAATAACAATAATATAATAGCTGTTATTTATAATGCACTTGACATTTGGGGAAATAAAACAATTGGAAACGAATTGCATGTAGGCTGTAAATATCCACAATAGACGGGCATGGGTCATAATTTCGTTCCGTAGGAGAAACAGGGGAAATTGCTTCGGCCTATGCCGACAAAGGAGAGGTAAACATGGGTACGTCTCTCTGCTGGAAGCCCCCAAGGCGAGACAACACGGTTCTCGGATTCTCCGACATCGTTGTTTGATATTTTTAAATAGGATCTTTTATGATTAATTGACCACACATATGAAGTTTAAACAACTAAATACTACCCAAAAATAACTTGAAAGTAAATTCCGTGGGCTAAAAAAGTAGTTTCTAGACCTTTTAAAAACATTGCGGTCAGTGCGGAGAAAACAACAATGGCTGCCAGTCGAGAAATCTGAGCTCCGCTTGGCTCCGCCCAGCTCCACTCGGCTCCGCCCAGCTCAGTGTCCCAATCCACAGGGTACACTATTCCGTGTACCCTTTGCCACCTACACAGGGCAGTGCCCCCGTTAGTGCCAGTGCAGTGACCACCCTATTCTACCTAGTATCGCCCAAGAAGTGTGTGCACCGCCAATTGAGATCCACCTAAAGGTCTCGTCTCGAGACCGGTCTCGAGACTAAATTTTCGTGGTCTCGGTCTTGTCTCGGTCTCGCGCTTCTCGCCTTTTTTTGTCTTGTGGTCTCGTCTCGGTCTCGCCTCTCATTTGTCTTGGTCTTGTCTCGGTCTCGCGCTTCTCGCCTTTTTTTGTCTTGTGGTCTCGTCTCGGTCTCGCCTCTCATTTGTCTTGGTCTTGTCTCGGTCTCGCGCTTCTCGCCTTTTTTGTCTTGTGGTCTCGTCTCGGTCTCGCGCCTCATTTGTCTTGGTCTTGTCTTG
The DNA here is from genome assembly GCF_963924005.1 of Protomyctophum bolini. Classification (NCBI taxonomy): domain Eukaryota; kingdom Metazoa; phylum Chordata; class Actinopteri; order Myctophiformes; family Myctophidae; genus Protomyctophum; species Protomyctophum bolini. The sequence continues at coordinate 33,094,800 of NC_137864.1, forward strand.
GTCTCGGACTTATTAGGTGAATCTCAAACCGGAGCGTGGACACTGGACAGGGTGTATTTCGGCGTGTGTGACGTCACAACGGTGCGCGACAGTACTTCCCAATCCACAGACCACAAAAAGACAGGCGCTGACACTACACAGGGCACCGCACTATTCTCCCCCGTGCGAGCCCGTTTTCAAAGTCCAGCTCGGATGTACCCTGAGCCATGCAGGGTATATCGCCACGGCGCAGCCGTACTGCGCAACCCCATGGATCTTTCCCTTTTCTTCCAGCAGCCAGCAGACAGCCCTCGCAGGGAAAAAAATGTCCGAAACTAGTAAGTTTTATACTCTTTTAAAAGTGTTGTTGTGTCACGGAAGGTAATTGTAATATGTTTTGGGATAGTATTTAGTTGTTTAAGCTATCAAATGTATCATGATAGAGCCAAATAAAGAAAATAAAAAATGTTTTCGTCGGAGATTTTGAAGTAACGTTAGTCACGTTAGTCTACGTTAGTCACGTTAGTCCCCCGGTGCATTTCCCACAAAACAGCAAAACTAAACATGCGTTGTTGTCACGACGAATTTTAATATTTTAATATCTTTGGGATAGTATTTAGTTAGTTGTTTATGCTATCAAATGTATTCATGACAGACGGAGCCAAATAAAAAAGATCCACTGGCAGCCATTACTGTTGTGGTTTTTAAGCGGAATTTACTTTCAAGTTATTTTCGCGGAGTATTTAGTTGTTTAAACTTCATATATGTGGTCAATTAATCATTATATTAGATTATAATTAATCATGTCGGAGAATTCGAGGACCGTGTCGTCTCGCATTGGGGCGGCCACAGACGAGATGTACCCGTGTGAGAACTACCCTTTTTCGGCGTAGCCCGAAGCAATTCACCGCTGTATGATATGAATGATCCGTTGTAGATATGTACAGCCTAGGCTACATGCAATTCGTTTCTAATTGTTTTATTTCCCCAAATGTCAAGTGCATTATAAATAACCGCTATTATATTATTGTTATTATTACTCAGAGATAGATTGTATAAATGGTACAATCTCTTAGTTGAACCCCGTTCCATTTGTACACTCTGATTTTACAATATACATTGGGGTCCCAGAGATAGAAATGCCATTATGGGGGTTCATAGCCTAATTCAGGTCAAACTGGGGGTCCCTTGAAATGAAACTGTTTGAAAATCACTGCTAGATCTGTAAAAACATTTTTATGGGGGGGTCTGTCCCTGGCATATCTTTTCTAATGGGGGTACGCAGGATAATTAGTATCATTTTGGGGGTCCTTGACATGAAAAAGTTTGGGAAGCACTGCAGAGGACTAGAAAAGTCCACACCAAAAATAGAAGATATACAAGCTCCCAACACGTTGCAGTGCGACATGTTGTGACTTCTGAGCTTGTAGATTGGCTATTTTCAGTCATTTATTAATTCATGTTATTATAAGGTGAAAGTGATCAAACTAGCAATAGAATACAACCTGGCAACCTGTTGTAAAGTCATCATTGGATCACAACAGAACATATTACCCAAGCACAAAAGCCTTTTTTTTTTAACAATAAGGGAATTCTGAGTTGTAGCACTACTGCCATACAAATAACCTGTTAAGCCAGTGGTTCTGAAACCTTCATTTTCCACTGCCTTAGGATCCAAAGACGGGTGAGGAGGTGGCCTGCAGCGGCGGGCCTACAGCAGCACCACCACGTGAGACTGCCATGTCTGGAAGTCTCTGGAGCGGAGCCGGACTGCTGGCCTACAGCACCACCAGGCCTAGCCGAGGCCATACCAGACCATAGTGGTACAGCTGCACTGGGGTCTGGAGCAGGGTCAGGAACACCAGGGCCCAATGTGCAGGCTGGCCCGAAGAAGAGGGGGAGAGTAGTAGTAGTAGTAGTAGTAGTTTACATTTAAATGTAGTAGAGACTCTAGAGAACAGCCAGTTCATCCTCTCTCTGCAATGTGTAATGTTCATGTTCAGTGCAATCTATTTTCAGTTCAGTGCAATCTATTTGTTTGTGTTTAATGTTCAATGAATGTACTTTTTATTTATGTATTTGTGTTAATTTTCTACTGGAATGACTTGATTTTGACGTTATTTTTTACATGATTGAGTCTGAGATACGGTATCCTTGTTCAATGTTCATTCATTTTTATACTGAAGACAAAATAACAATAAATACATTTTGTATTTACAAAGTTGAATTGAACTATTTACATACCGGTACTCATACAATATGCACCGAAAGGGAAATTCTTGGCCGAAACTGCAGTGAATACCGAATATAGGAAACAGTTGGCCCCCCGAAAACCGAATATCCGAATATGATTAATATTATATATATTTTTTCCTACCATTGCTGTCATGGCCGTACCTTAAAGCTATCTGATTTATGGCAAAATAAATGGGTATGGCGAAACAACTTAAACACACAAACACATTAATCATGTTACCCAGATTGCCTTTTTTCACCTTAGAAATATTGCACGAATCAGAGCCTATTTGTCTTTGGACGATGCAAAAACGCTAATCCACGCCTTTGTTTTTTCTCTGCTTGATTTATACTGCAATGCACTTCTTTCAGGACTGCCTAAGAAAACAACTGACAGATTACAACTTGTCCAAAATGCAGCAGCCAGAGTTTTAACTAGAACTAAGATGAGAGAACATTTTACTCCAGTTTTGGCTTCACATGCACTGGCTTCCGGTTGTTTTTAGGATTGATTTTACTTGTGTATAAAGCTCTCAATGGTCTCGCACCTTCCTACCTACATGACTGCCTTCCTAAATATGTCCCAAACCGCCCCCCTAAGGTCTTCCACTGCTGGCCTGCTCGCTTTGCCTAAAAAAAATGGCAACTAAAAAATACGGGGAAGCAGCTTTTTGCTTCTACGGGCCGTCGGCATGGAACAAACTCCCACTGTACCTTCGACAGGCAGCCTCTGTAGACATTTTTAAAGCACAGCTCAAGACCCACTTCTACAACATTGCTTTTAATTGATCTTTTATTTTTTGTTATTCATGTCCTCACTGTATTGCATTGCATTACTACTTGTTTTTTAATGTCGTTGCCTTGCTTTTCTTCTTTTTTTCTCCATTGCTCTGTAAAGCACTTTGAGCTGCATTTCATGTCATGAAAGGTGCTATACAAATACAGTTTTATTATTATTAAATAATCACTAGGGTCCATAAAACATTTCAGCTCTTTTGAATGCATTAATTGCATACACTATTCAGTGATATATTTTCTGCCTAAATTAAATAACTGAGTGACAGCATTTGTAAGATTTGTGTTAGATTACACAGTAAAATAATATTGTGATAAATGTAGCCTATCCATTTGGAGCTGAGAGTTGGCCTGGTTTAACCTTTTCATTCATGTAAATGCAAATGTGATTAACTGATTAAGAGTAGCATTCTGATTAATGAATTTCTCTCAGTTGAATTAACAGTTTATACTCACTTTACAGTAGGCTATATAGGCCTATATGTGGTTGTTTTAAATGTAAAAGTAGACCTATATTGTCAAAGTTAAATGTCATTATAGCAATAAACTTAGCCTATATGAAAACGAACTAGCTGTTAGCTCTAACTTAGCTGGCTGTAAAGGTATAGGCATACACAAATTAACCATGAACTTACTTAGAAGATCTACAAGCTCATAGCGTAGATCAGTGATTGATCGGTGCCTGCTAATACAAATCAAACAGCAGATGCGACAATAGTCTGTATTCTATCCAAATGTAAAAACATTTATCATTAAGTGAATAGGCTATATATATGCAGGTTACAGGTAGCCTATATCCTTCCTTTCAGCAACTCTTTGCACGGAATCAGGACTCAGGTTAAATCAGATTCGACCATAGACTCGACGTAATAATAATAACAATAATATAATAGCTGTTATTTATAATGCACTTGACATTTGGGGAAATAAAACAATTGGAAACGAATTGCATGTAGGCTGTAAATATCCACAATAGACGGGCATGGGTCATAATTTCGTTCCGTAGGAGAAACAGGGGAAATTGCTTCGGCCTATGCCGACAAAGGAGAGGTAAACATGGGTACGTCTCTCTGCTGGAAGCCCCCAAGGCGAGACAACACGGTTCTCGGATTCTCCGACATCGTTGTTTGATATTTTTAAATAGGATCTTTTATGATTAATTGACCACACATATGAAGTTTAAACAACTAAATACTACCCAAAAATAACTTGAAAGTAAATTCCGTGGGCTAAAAAAGTAGTTTCTAGACCTTTTAAAAACATTGCGGTCAGTGCGGAGAAAACAACAATGGCTGCCAGTCGAGAAATCTGAGCTCCGCTTGGCTCCGCCCAGCTCCACTCGGCTCCGCCCAGCTCAGTGTCCCAATCCACAGGGTACACTATTCCGTGTACCCTTTGCCACCTACACAGGGCAGTGCCCCCGTTAGTGCCAGTGCAGTGACCACCCTATTCTACCTAGTATCGCCCAAGAAGTGTGTGCACCGCCAATTGAGATCCACCTAAAGGTCTCGTCTCGAGACCGGTCTCGAGACTAAATTTTCGTGGTCTCGGTCTTGTCTCGGTCTCGCGCTTCTCGCCTTTTTTTGTCTTGTGGTCTCGTCTCGGTCTCGCCTCTCATTTGTCTTGGTCTTGTCTCGGTCTCGCGCTTCTCGCCTTTTTTTGTCTTGTGGTCTCGTCTCGGTCTCGCCTCTCATTTGTCTTGGTCTTGTCTCGGTCTCGCGCTTCTCGCCTTTTTTGTCTTGTGGTCTCGTCTCGGTCTCGCGCCTCATTTGTCTTGGTCTTGTCTTGGTCTCGGACTTATTAGGTGAATCTCAAACCGGAGCGTGGACACTGGACAGGGTGTATTTCGGCGTGTGTGACGTCACAACGGTGCGCGACAGTACTTCCCAATCCACAGACCACAAAAAGACAGGCGCTGACACTACACAGGGCACCGCACTATTCTCCCCCGTGCGAGCCCGTTTTCAAAGTCCAGCTCGGATGTACCCTGAGCCATGCAGGGTATATCGCCACGGCGCAGCCGTACTGCGCAACCCCATGGATCTTTCCCTTTTCTTCCAGCAGCCAGCAGACAGCCCTCGCAGGGAAAAAAATGTCCGAAACTAGTAAGTTTTATACTCTTTTAAAAGTGTTGTTGTGTCACGGAAGGTAATTGTAATATGTTTTGGGATAGTATTTAGTTGTTTAAGCTATCAAATGTATCATGATAGAGCCAAATAAAGAAAATAAAAAATGTTTTCGTCGGAGATTTTGAAGTAACGTTAGTCACGTTAGTCTACGTTAGTCACGTTAGTCCCCCGGTGCATTTCCCACAAAACAGCAAAACTAAACATGCGTTGTTGTCACGACGAATTTTAATATTTTAATATCTTTGGGATAGTATTTAGTTAGTTGTTTATGCTATCAAATGTATTCATGACAGACGGAGCCAAATAAAAAAGATCCACTGGCAGCCATTACTGTTGTGGTTTTTAAGCGGAATTTACTTTCAAGTTATTTTCGCGGAGTATTTAGTTGTTTAAACTTCATATATGTGGTCAATTAATCATTATATTAGATTATAATTAATCATGTCGGAGAATTCGAGGACCGTGTCGTCTCGCATTGGGGCGGCCACAGACGAGATGTACCCGTGTGAGAACTACCCTTTTTCGGCGTAGCCCGAAGCAATTCACCGCTGTATGATATGAATGATCCGTTGTAGATATGTACAGCCTAGGCTACATGCAATTCGTTTCTAATTGTTTTATTTCCCCAAATGTCAAGTGCATTATAAATAACCGCTATTATATTATTGTTATTATTACTCAGAGATAGATTGTATAAATGGTACAATCTCTTAGTTGAACCCCGTTCCATTTGTACACTCTGATTTTACAATATACATTGGGGTCCCAGAGATAGAAATGCCATTATGGGGGTTCATAGCCTAATTCAGGTCAAACTGGGGGTCCCTTGAAATGAAACTGTTTGAAAATCACTGCTAGATCTGTAAAAACATTTTTATGGGGGGGTCTGTCCCTGGCATATCTTTTCTAATGGGGGTACGCAGGATAATTAGTATCATTTTGGGGGTCCTTGACATGAAAAAGTTTGGGAAGCACTGCAGAGGACTAGAAAAGTCCACACCAAAAATAGAAGATATACAAGCTCCCAACACGTTGCAGTGCGACATGTTGTGACTTCTGAGCTTGTAGATTGGCTATTTTCAGTCATTTATTAATTCATGTTATTATAAGGTGAAAGTGATCAAACTAGCAATAGAATACAACCTGGCAACCTGTTGTAAAGTCATCATTGGATCACAACAGAACATATTACCCAAGCACAAAAGCCTTTTTTTTTTAACAATAAGGGAATTCTGAGTTGTAGCACTACTGCCATACAAATAACCTGTTAAGCCAGTGGTTCTGAAACCTTCATTTTCCACTGCCTTAGGATCCAAAGACGGGTGAGGAGGTGGCCTGCAGCGGCGGGCCTACAGCAGCACCACCACGTGAGACTGCCATGTCTGGAAGTCTCTGGAGCGGAGCCGGACTGCTGGCCTACAGCACCACCAGGCCTAGCCGAGGCCATACCAGACCATAGTGGTACAGCTGCACTGGGGTCTGGAGCAGGGTCAGGAACACCAGGGCCCAATGTGCAGGCTGGCCCGAAGAAGAGGGGGAGAGTAGTAGTAGTAGTAGTAGTAGTTTACATTTAAATGTAGTAGAGACTCTAGAGAACAGCCAGTTCATCCTCTCTCTGCAATGTGTAATGTTCATGTTCAGTGCAATCTATTTTCAGTTCAGTGCAATCTATTTGTTTGTGTTTAATGTTCAATGAATGTACTTTTTATTTATGTATTTGTGTTAATTTTCTACTGGAATGACTTGATTTTGACGTTATTTTTTACATGATTGAGTCTGAGATACGGTATCCTTGTTCAATGTTCATTCATTTTTATACTGAAGACAAAATAACAATAAATACATTTTGTATTTACAAAGTTGAATTGAACTATTTACATACCGGTACTCATACAATATGCACCGAAAGGGAAATTCTTGGCCGAAACTGCAGTGAATACCGAATATAGGAAACAGTTGGCCCCCCGAAAACCGAATATCCGAATATGATTAATATTATATATATTTTTTCCTACCATTGCTGTCATGGCCGTACCTTAAAGCTATCTGATTTATGGCAAAATAAATGGGTATGGCGAAACAACTTAAACACACAAACACATTAATCATGTTACCCAGATTGCCTTTTTTCACCTTAGAAATATTGCACGAATCAGAGCCTATTTGTCTTTGGACGATGCAAAAACGCTAATCCACGCCTTTGTTTTTTCTCTGCTTGATTTATACTGCAATGCACTTCTTTCAGGACTGCCTAAGAAAACAACTGACAGATTACAACTTGTCCAAAATGCAGCAGCCAGAGTTTTAACTAGAACTAAGATGAGAGAACATTTTACTCCAGTTTTGGCTTCACATGCACTGGCTTCCGGTTGTTTTTAGGATTGATTTTACTTGTGTATAAAGCTCTCAATGGTCTCGCACCTTCCTACCTACATGACTGCCTTCCTAAATATGTCCCAAACCGCCCCCCTAAGGTCTTCCACTGCTGGCCTGCTCGCTTTGCCTAAAAAAAATGGCAACTAAAAAATACGGGGAAGCAGCTTTTTGCTTCTACGGGCCGTCGGCATGGAACAAACTCCCACTGTACCTTCGACAGGCAGCCTCTGTAGACATTTTTAAAGCACAGCTCAAGACCCACTTCTACAACATTGCTTTTAATTGATCTTTTATTTTTTGTTATTCATGTCCTCACTGTATTGCATTGCATTACTACTTGTTTTTTAATGTCGTTGCCTTGCTTTTCTTCTTTTTTTCTCCATTGCTCTGTAAAGCACTTTGAGCTGCATTTCATGTCATGAAAGGTGCTATACAAATACAGTTTTATTATTATTAAATAATCACTAGGGTCCATAAAACATTTCAGCTCTTTTGAATGCATTAATTGCATACACTATTCAGTGATATATTTTCTGCCTAAATTAAATAACTGAGTGACAGCATTTGTAAGATTTGTGTTAGATTACACAGTAAAATAATATTGTGATAAATGTAGCCTATCCATTTGGAGCTGAGAGTTGGCCTGGTTTAACCTTTTCATTCATGTAAATGCAAATGTGATTAACTGATTAAGAGTAGCATTCTGATTAATGAATTTCTCTCAGTTGAATTAACAGTTTATACTCACTTTACAGTAGGCTATATAGGCCTATATGTGGTTGTTTTAAATGTAAAAGTAGACCTATATTGTCAAAGTTAAATGTCATTATAGCAATAAACTTAGCCTATATGAAAACGAACTAGCTGTTAGCTCTAACTTAGCTGGCTGTAAAGGTATAGGCATACACAAATTAACCATGAACTTACTTAGAAGATCTACAAGCTCATAGCGTAGATCAGTGATTGATCGGTGCCTGCTAATACAAATCAAACAGCAGATGCGACAATAGTCTGTATTCTATCCAAATGTAAAAACATTTATCATTAAGTGAATAGGCTATATATATGCAGGTTACAGGTAGCCTATATCCTTCCTTTCAGCAACTCTTTGCACGGAATCAGGACTCAGGTTAAATCAGATTCGACCATAGACTCGACGTAATAATAATAACAATAATATAATAGCTGTTATTTATAATGCACTTGACATTTGGGGAAATAAAACAATTGGAAACGAATTGCATGTAGGCTGTAAATATCCACAATAGACGGGCATGGGTCATAATTTCGTTCCGTAGGAGAAACAGGGGAAATTGCTTCGGCCTATGCCGACAAAGGAGAGGTAAACATGGGTACGTCTCTCTGCTGGAAGCCCCCAAGGCGAGACAACACGGTTCTCGGATTCTCCGACATCGTTGTTTGATATTTTTAAATAGGATCTTTTATGATTAATTGACCACACATATGAAGTTTAAACAACTAAATACTACCCAAAAATAACTTGAAAGTAAATTCCGTGGGCTAAAAAAGTAGTTTCTAGACCTTTTAAAAACATTGCGGTCAGTGCGGAGAAAACAACAATGGCTGCCAGTCGAGAAATCTGAGCTCCGCTTGGCTCCGCCCAGCTCCACTCGGCTCCGCCCAGCTCAGTGTCCCAATCCACAGGGTACACTATTCCGTGTACCCTTTGCATGCAAAACGTTCTATTATATCAACCCGATCGCAAGGACTGAGAGAGTGAGATCGAGGAGCCCATTCACATTAATGAATTAAAGACAGCTGTTAAGGAGAACAGCGCTGCATGACGTTCATACAGGTCCAAAGAAGAGCACATGTTGATGTTATTATGATCATTCTATCATGAAATTATATCAGCCTCAGGCAATGGGCTTAAATAAATAAAGTGTCGGCCGGGAGGCGGAGAGTTACGCACGGCATTGACGGCAATACGCATGCAGCGCCCGGCATACAGCCTGGCATTTTCATTTCAATATATTCTACCAACAGTGCAAGACTGCAAGCTTTCTTTTTGTGTTGTAAGTTGTAACTTGTAGCCTGTAGTCGTTTTAATAAACGAGGTTGAGCGGTGATCTGAATACTGATCTGAAAATAGCCAATCTACAACTATCACAACGCGTTGCACTGCAGCCGTGCAGCGCGACCGCGACATATGTATGAACTATGAAGCATCGCCTCGGTTTAGTTTCATCATGAGAAGAGTAAAGAACCACCACCTACCTGACGTTACATCTATACCTAAAGTAAACTAAAATCCATCCATCGTCCACCTTATGTGATCATGTCTTGTCAGGCTATAATAAAAACGATGTGCAAATCCTTTGTTGTATAACATGCATGCATGCCTCATTGACATTGTTGGTTCACTACCGATTTATTTACTAAAAGGCTCAAACAGCAGCAACCAAAACCAACTAATAAACTATTGTTTTAATTTGAAGGTGAGCCATAGCCCATAGCCATTAATCTGAAAGGTTTTGGTCGGAAACTGTCAAACTGACAGTGACGGACAGTGTGATAGGTGAGGTCACAGTTCACAGGTTAATTCAGTGCATGCGCAATGCACATGGTTTAATTTGGGGGAACAACAAATGTACTGGTCAATAAGATGTCGGCTAATTCAGCTGTTCAGCTGCTTTGTGGAACACAAAAATTACATTTGCAAGGATAATGGGGGGAAAAAGCACAGTGCAAAGTGCAAGTTTTGTGGAAAATCATACTCTGAGACGTCAGGAACAACATCCACGTTTTCCCGTCATCTGTACCTAATAATACTACCTATCAAATAAGAGGGAAAAATAGTCTTGGTCTTGACTCGGTCTCGCCTCGCGGCAGTCTTGGTCTCGGTCTCGACCCTCCTAGGTCTTGGTCTCTGCCCCCTAGGCTCGCATCGGTCTTGGTCTTGGTCTTGGTCTCGACCCTCCAGGTCTTGGTCTTGGTCTTGGTCTCGGCCCCATAGGCTCGCATCGCTATTGGTCTTGGTCTCGGTCTCGACCCTCCAGGTCTTGGTCTTGGTCTTGGTCTCGGCCCCCTAGGCTAGCAGCGGTCTTGGTCTTGGTCTCGGTCTCGACCCTCCAGGTCTTGGTCTTGGTCTTGGTCTCGGCCCCATAGGCTCGCATCGCTATTGGTCTTGGTCTTGGTCTCGACCCTCCTAGGTCTTGGTCTTGTCTTGGTCTCGCTTTAGGTGGTCTCGACTACAACACTATATTTTACCAATGAATAATTGTCTCTTCGACTCTAATTTCAACAATCACTATTGTTGAATGCCCTAATATATTCAAAGATTTGCAGTTAATGAAATAGTGACACATTGGACACATCATTACTGGGTGTTTGCAGGTCTTCCAATTAAAAAATGAATACATTAAAATTATTGCATTACAAGGACAATATCAGAGGATAATATCAGTCACCAGAACCAAGGTTGTGAGTTTTCTTTCTTTCTTGCAGCCAGATCAGTATTAAAGACTCCTACACTTCTTCAGAGAACGTGGATGTTTTTGTGTGCATTCTTTAGAATCTGCACCCAGTTTAACCTCAAGACAATGTCACAATCCGTGGTACCTAGTGGTCCTTGTTCCTAGTTTTGGTTAATGTTTTCTGTTCTTGTGTACTTTTATTATGTAGTGATGCCCTATACTGTTTCCAGTTCTGCCTAGTTGTGATTGCCTGTCTTGTCTCACCTCCCTGTGATTATTAGTTTTCTCCACCTGTGTCCTGTTAGTCTCCCAGCCAATCCCTGTGTTGATTTGTTAGTCTTGTTCACCTGTGCCCTGTTATCCCTGTGTGTATTTATACTCTCCTGTCTTTTCAGTTCCTTGTGGGATCTTTGTTTAGACTGTCATAGTAAGTGTTCTGTTCCAGTCTCTGTTAAATAAACTATTTGCATTTGAGCTCTTCGGCCTCTCTGTCCTGCATTTGGGTCCTACCCCCTTGGCTCACCGTGACAGACAACACCTCCAGATTGCCCTTTGAGGTGATCCCTTGAAGTGAGTTTCAAGAATGGGTACAACGCGGCCTGGGTGACCCCCAAAGTGAAGGTCGTGACAAGTGGCTTGTAGGACAGCTGTGTGCATACAGACCCGGAGAGAGTGGCCGACAGCAACATTCTGACAAAGCTGAGATCTCCGATGGCTGATACTGCTCCAGAAGGCTGATCATAAGTAGAAAGAGCTCGACAACACAACAGGGTAAGTGTTACACACACACACACACACACAGGCAGGAAGGCATGTACACATAAACAAAACAAAGGGACGGAAATCTGCCTATAACCATAAATTAGTTCCTTTTGACAAATGCATGTACACAAAGAAATGTTTATGCATTATGAGTTGTCTATTATGTTAATCTACACTACAAAACAAAAAGCAGAAAAGACGATGAACATTATGTAGTCCTAGAATGGCTGATATTCCATACATATACAGCCATAGAACATCTGTGTCATGCTAATTTGTCACGCTCTGTGTGTACTCACCCAATGATTAATTGCTGGTATTCACAGCAGCACTAAACGCATACAATCTTCCTTCAGAAGCATACAATGCAATCACAAATTACCAGGTGTGATTGCAGTACAATTACCCAGCACCAAAGGCAAGGCATCTGTTAGGAGTGTGATGCTGCATGATGCTGTTTATTAGAATCATCATTTTATTTTTATTTTTTAACTTTTTATTGTTGTAGAATTAACTCGTTAAGAGCCAGAGTTAAAAGTGTCTATGCCAGCGATTTCAAGCATTTTTATAACTATAGAATATTTTTCTCTGAGAATCAGAGATATTAAAAGACTCGCGATGCTCCGTTCAATATTTATGGGTAGTTGAATGTGCCTTGTTTTTGCCAAAAAGCAACAGAAAGCAGAGACAAATAAGTAATTTAACATTACGCTAAACCAGGTTGAAAAAGAAATTTGGGGGTGTAATCTCCTTCATCACTCCTAAGATCATTCACAGGTTACGGAAGACGGAAGAGTGCCCTCTATCGTAAACATGACAGGACGGGTGACTCGTCATGCAATCACAAATTACAGAGGTTGGAATTAGGGTGAACATAACTTCTCCCTGATTCAGGGTGCTTTTGCTTTTCTTAGACTCGCTTCCCTATGTTGCCTACCAGAAATCTGAAGAATAATGAAAAAAAAATGTTACATTTTTCTTTGACAATGACAGAGTCTGTAGGCGTATGAACAATTTTGTACAGTTTGAGTGTTGGATTCATTCATTCATTTCAGTTTTCAAAGAGCTTCATGAAGGCAGAGCCGATCTCCTGGATCATGTCTGAAGTGGTTGTGGCTCGACCACGTTGGTGGAATGCTTGACGGTTGCACTGCCTGGTAAGGGAACAAGCCCCAAACGCTGCAACGACTGCTGGATTTACGCTTTGGAACATTCCAGCAGGTATAGCAAAGGCCCAGTGTGCGAGTACACCCAGGGATCCGGAGAGAAGATCACCTTGTCCTCCACATCGTCTGCCGCTGCCCTCGACGCCACACAGGATCACCTTGGTGCCGTCCGTGATTAGATCCTGTTCCCCTTTGAGCACCACGGTGAGGTTTCCCATAGCCAGGCTGAGCTGCATGGCGCTCCTCTAACGATCATTGATGTCCATAGGACCATGGTGCAGTGCCTCATATAGTCGCGTGAACTCCATGAAGTTAGGGGTGACAATCCCCTTCTGGTACCCCTGGATGACAGATGGCTGCTGTGCAACAAGCCATAGTCCATCTGCATCGATAACTATAGGAATATCTCTGGCTTTTGTCTTCTCTATAACCTCCATGGCTGTTTTCAGGAGTTGTTTTTCTCTCCCTAGTCCTGGGCCCACCACCAGGCTGTGCAGTCTTGGGAGCCATTTCTCGATCTCTTCCACTGCGTCGGGGCTGTCCAGCACAGGGTGCACTATGAGCTCAGGGCTGTATGATTTGATGACAGTTGCAGTTACAGTTACAGGGTGCACTATGAGCTCAGGGCTGTATGATTTGATGACAGTTGCGGCATCCCTGGTGCAGAATATATGAGAGGTCAGCGCCCACTTTCAGTGCAGAAATGGCAGCAAAATATGGCGCTCCTGTATACTCTTGGCAACCTCCAATAATCCCGATTATTCCATCTTGTCCCTTATGCTTTTTTGATGTCAGCGGGGGAATGATACCCTTCACCAGTGTGAGGATATCATCATCCATACTTCTAAGTCCTGCTGAAGTGACGCTCTGTGACTGCACTCAAATTATGGGTTAAAGCTGAAGATAGGACAACAATATTCTTCTTGATCATAAAGCAATTTGATGATAAGTCATCTATTGGTACTCTGAGAAAAGGTGTGGCACTCGTCTTCTACTCTATCTATGAATCCAGGAATCTCAGTGTATCTATATTGTGTCCGAGTTCCTCTATGCCCATGGAGATGCCTGGTGGAGATGTCTGAAACCATCGCTAGCCTCCAAAAATCTTTAACTCAGTATGGGCATAAATTAATGTCATCAATTAATGTATGTATGGCGATGTCTGATGTCATATGTCATTAATATGACGGCATGATAATGCTGATGTGGTCATTTTACCCCAAGTTAACTCTGATAACTGGTAATGAAATGCTTGTTGTGAGCCCCAGAAGTCAAAGTCGCAACAGACACCATCAGCAAAACTCTGTGAATTAAGTGCTCCTTCACAGCTAGCAGAAATGCTCTTTGTGAGCGCCCTGCCGCGGTTCCAGCTGGTGCTGCTGATGGGTTCCCCACTAGTCTTTGGAGTGGTGTACATATGTATCTGCAAGGCCATAGAGAAGCAGCGTAGTGTGAGAGGTAATGGAGAGAGTAAGACTCTTGAAGCCAGCATGAGCCCCTTGCAAGGCCAAGACAACAGCCAAGACAACAGCCGCGACCAGGAGAGCATGAGTTCCTTAGACCAGGCCCAGGCAGCAAAGAAAAAGGGCAACACATATTTCAAGGCTGGCAAGTATGACCAGGCTATCCAGTACTACACAGAGGCCATCACCCTCTGCCCCAACGAGCAAGGGGCCGATCTGTCAATCTTCTACCAGAACAGAGCTGCTGCTTATGAACAGCTGACACAATGGATGGAGGTGGTGCAGGACTGCTCTCAGGCCGTGAACCTTAATCCGCACTACATCAAGGCTCTGTTCAGGAGAGCCAAGGCTCTGGAGAGACTGGACAACAAGCAGGAATGTCTGGAAGACGCCACGGCCGTGTGCATTCTCGAGGAATTCCAGAACCAGCAGAGCATGATGCTAGCAGAGAAGGTGCTGAAGCTGCTCGCAAAAGAGAAGGCCGAAGACAAGTACAAGAACCGCAAGCCGGTGCTGCCTTCTCCTCAATTCATCAAGTCGTACTTTAGCTCGTTCATGGACGACATCATCTCCCAGAAGAAAGAAAATGAGGGTGAGTTAGCAGAGGCCAACAAGAGCTCTCCCTACCTAAATGCCAAACAGTACATGGAGGAGGAAAATTATGATAAGATCATCGGTGAATGCACCGAGGAGATTGATTCTGGAGGTAAACACACAACAGAGGCCCTGTTGCTGCGTGCCACATTCTACCTGCTGAGTGGCAATGCCACCAGGGCACAGCCTGACTTGGACCGCGTCATCAACATGCAGGATGCCAATGTTAAGCTCTGTGCCAATGCTTTGATCAAGCGTGGCATTATCTACATGCAGCAGCAACAGCCTCTACTCTCTACGCAAGATTTCGACATGGCAGCAGAGATTGACACACACAACGCAGACGTCTACCACCACAGGGGGCAGCTTAACATCCTGCTGGACCAAATGGATGATGCTGTACGAGATTTTGATCGGTTCATCCTGCTGAGGCCAAGCTGTGCTCAAGCCCATGCACAGAAGTGCTTTGCCCTCTACAGAAAGGCATTTACTGGAAACAACCAAGCCCAAGTACAGACGGCAATGGATGGTTTTGAGGATGTCATCAGAAGGTTTCCCAAATGTGCAGAGACGTATAGACTTTATGCTCAAGCCTTGATTGATCAGCAACAGTTTGGAAAAGCAGATGAGATGTATGAAAAGTGCATTGACCTGGAACCAGACAATGCAATTACATATGTACACAAGGGTGTGCTGCAGCAAGAGTGGAAAGAAGACATTGACCTTAGTCTGGAGCTCATCAGCAAGGCAATTGAGATTGATAACACATGTGACTTAGCCTATGAAACAATGGGACGCATTGAGTTTCAGAGGGGCAATCTCGACAAGGCAATAGAAATGTTCAACAATGCCATTAACTTTGCCAAATCAGAGATGGAAATTGTCAATTTGTACTCGTTGTGTGACATGGCCTACTCTCAGAAAGAAGTGGCGAGGAAGTACGGGCTCAAACCACAAATACCTTAATGTCTCTTCCAGCTGTAACCTAGACGAAAGGGAGTCTACTGGCACACCTCAGCCAACACGTAAGCAAGCCCAGTGCATCACAGGAGCAGGACAACACAGAATGCAGAGAAGGCACGAGCAACTCTGACAATGGAAGCCTCTTTACAACTAAGGATGTGTCTTAGTAATTCCGAGGCCAATACAATTAGTTACTGTTATAATGAATTACACCATGGCACTTATTTTCAGATGTGTCATGTCTTATGCTTTTGTCATGTCACATGCAGTAAGCAAGTGACGGCAGTGGGGGTTGTCAGTAGCAAGACAGCAGAAGAAACCACAGGGCAGATACAGCAGGGTATAACAATATACTTATATAGTAGCCTAATAGTAAATAATGATACAGATACAAAATATTTTAAATAACTGTGTCATCTGCTCACTCTTTAGACATGACAAATATAACCGCCACATGGGTGATTTTATTGATGTGAGAACATGATCAGTGGCCTGAAAAGGAATGTATGAAAACATTATGGAAAGTAGTGCTTCTGCAAACTTCCAAAGTTGCAAGGCCAATTGTTGAAACTGCGGTAGGCCATATCACGACTGGAGGTTGCAGAGCTGCTGTATTATACATGACAATGAAGGAATTAAGTGATTTGTTTGTTGACATGTTCGTTAAATGGGAGCAAGCAGAACGGGATAAACCTGAATAAAAAAGAGACTTTGCTCAAATAATTTATTAGGACCCGAGGTCTTCAGAGAATAACAGGAATGTAAAAAAAAAACGCAATATCTCTAAAAATCCCTCAGTTGTCTGGAATGAGGTATACTATACTCTGCCTTGTACTGAGTGCAGCCTGTGATGTACTTGCTCTCAAATGCATGCACTTTCTAAATGGGCTCTATATGCACAAATGCCATTTGCGAAAGAACTTGGGCCCCTTCCCTACTTCCTTCACAGGAAGGTGTTACCGCTCATACTAATGAAGGCTCTGTTCCATTCTGGTCTTGTGCATGTTGGCTCACTGGAAACACTGCTACACCAGTGGTTGTCAACGTGTCCTTGAGTGGGTTCCAAATGGCCCGTACCGATGTGTAACTCTGAGAGTGTACAAATGGAACCAAATGGACCCCTACCTTTTTTTTTTTATTAAAACAATTTCAGAACCACTGCACACACAAATGGAACAGAGCCTTAATTAGTATTATCAGTAACACCTGTGAAGGAAGTAGGCATGCGGCCCAGAAGTAGGAAGAGTTATTCTGTGTGCATACTGTATAGCCCATTGCAGTCTGTTACAACCATGTGACAGACTGCAGACCCATATCAAAATGCCATGCCTCTTCTCAGAACTGTGCCTTGCATTTTAACTCTCAGCAACTAGCATTTTTAGTTTGTTTATTTGTTTTGTATTTCGTTTTTTGGTTTTTTAAAGATTTTTGGTGGGACCCTATTTGGGTCAATTTTCCAAAAAAGTTTTGAAAATGTGAATAAAATACTACATGTACTACTAATAATAATATGAATTCAAAATTGTGAGGACATACTGAAGCTAGTGATCAAGATTCCCCTTCTGTTTGTTTCTCTAATATATTGCTACTCCACTTACTATGAGTTTCCTAAGAGGTTCTTTCACCCCTCCTCCTCCTCTGCCCTGTGCTGTATTAATATTCTGTAGATCTCCTCAGGGTTGACCCAAGGGCAAGACTCTAAAAAGATCTCATTTTCACTGGAAGCTTCCCATAATGCCCTCATAAAGGTGCAGAGTGGAGCCAATACATTTCTTTCGATTGGGGCAGAAAACAGAACACACCACATGCATACATGAAGGCATGGTGTGTGTGTGTGTGTGTGTGTGTGTGTGTGTGTGTGTGTGTGTGTGTGTGTGTGTGTGTGTGTGTGTGTGTGTGTGTGTGTGTGTGTGTGTGTGCGCGCGCGCGCGCGCGCCCGTGTGCGTGCGTGCGCGCGCGTGCGTGTGTGTACACAGAGTAACTCATTTAAGGCGAAGGTAATAAATCAATCTCTTTAGATGCAGTGCACGCTTACAGGTGCTTGACAGAATTTATTCAAATAATAAAGCGTATAAAGCAGATAATGGTTTAAGAAAGCCAGGCTGTTATCCAGGCCTGCTGTGCAATTGCTGTCTGAGCACCTTGGCTGCACAGGGTCTGCTGTCTGAGCACCTTGGCTGCACAGGGTCTGCTGTCGGAGCACCTTGGCTGCACAGGGTCTGTCTGAGCACCTTGGCTAGTGCACAGGGTCTGTCTGAGCACCTTGGCTGCACAGGGTCTGTCTGAGCACCTTGGCTGCACAGGGTCTGCGTGGAAAACAGCCAACAAGCGGCAATCCATATTTTGTCCAGGCTTTTCTTGATAATCATAGTGAAGGAGAGGGCAACAGAATGGGTCATAGCATGTAAGCATGGTCCATTCTGATCTCCTAAACCCACATGTAGATCCACAACTTGAAGATCTATCAGTCTTTGTTCTTATGGAAACTTCATGGGCCACAGAAGCAGCTCTACTTGTATCCCGTTTTTAAATATCTAATTAACTTCTACAGTACATTGGTATTCAACGGGGCTCTGAGCGGTCTGAGACCTTGCCCAATTTGGAGTCATACTGTATGTAGATACGTCATAGACTAGAGGACTGACGATTGATGTCACAGGCTGGCCAAATGAAGTCCAAGATCAATATTGGAGCCACGCCGTTACCATGTTTTGATCTATTTGTTAGTAATAATGGTGAGTAGGGGAGACAAACCAGTAGGATTATCTCTCTCCGCTCTGTTGGCCGGTCAGACTAGGAAAAACTAAACACACAGCTTTGTACCGGCCACCGGGAATCAGTGGCGGAGGAAATGTCCCACGGGCCCTGATGCGAGATTGACAGCCCAGATCTCCCCCCCATTTCCAATGCCACCTTTACTCCATCTATCTTGACCAGCTCTTTTGAAAGAGTCTGTGGTTATGGTTCTTTTCAAAACTCAACTTTACCAGGCGACTGCAGAGTCTGCAGCGCTAAAACGGTTCACAGTCAGCAACACCGGAGCAAATACGTCTGTATGCCTACTCTGTAACGCGCAGCCAGACGAGCCAGCCAGTAAGCAGACCAGTTCAAACACTCTCTTTCCGGCGGGCGCCGTGAAGGGCCCTTCACAATAAAGCGTCTCCCTTTACCTCCCAATGAGCTATATTTTACACTGGAAATGTAGTCTTAGTCGCGGTAACTTAACAGCTTGTGTTTGTGGGAGAGAGAGCCAGAGAGAGAGAGATAGAGAGTGGAATATCTATATAATGAGCTATGCATATACAGTATACTATGGTGCTGTGTCTACATAAGAAGCTATAAGTTACATATAAGTTGAGCCTTTGCGCATGCCTGTAAGGTGCCTGTAAGGCTGGTATACAGCCGGTGCATGTAATAATAATAATAATAATATATGCAATTATGCATCGGCTATATCTATAAGACTATAAATCACAAATCTTGTATATCCAGACCATGGGGTCCCCAGTACCCATTTTTTATTTTATTTTTTTGTCTCACAGCCAAATATTCATTTAGGTGTGATCAATCTGGGAACCAATTCAGTCTCTCTCTCTCTCTCTCTCTCTCTCTGGGGGTAGGTAATACAATACATTTAAATATATAATGTGACAGTCAATTACAGCCAATAGTTGTGAATGAACCCAGAAGATGAGGCGGCCCGTGTGTGTGTGTGTGTGTGTGTGTGTGTGTGTGTGTGTGTGTGTGTGTGTGTGTGTGTGTGTGTGTGTGTGTGTGTGTGTGTGTGTGTGTGTGTGTGTGTGTGTGTGTGTGTGTGTGTGTGTGTGCGTGCGTGTGCGCGTGCGTGTGCGCGTGCGCGTGCGCGTGCGTGCGTGCGTCACGTTAAGAGATGGTGGGCGGTAAAGGCGCGGGTCGTTTATTTAAAGAGCCTCTATAAATGTTGGGAGCAGTGATAATGGCCGCTGGGCCGGCGTGACATTTTGACAAACACTGCTTATTATAGAAATGGTTTTATCAATGTGTTTACGGTCCCGTCCAAGTGTGTGTGTGTGTGTGTGTGTGTGGGGGGGGGGGGGGGGGGGGGGTTGGGTGTTGGAGAGAGGATACACTGTTCATTTAACTCTTGAGCGTACACGTACACATGGTTGTGTGTGTGTTGGTTATTTGCAATTGTGTATGCGTTGTGTAGGCCTGTATATTTTGTTTCCATTTGCTGTGTGTGGCGTGGGTGAGTGTGTGAGCGTGTGTGTGCAGCTAGTACCATGGTTATATTGCTGGGACTAGAGAGCAAAGCGAGACAATAACTGCTAAATAATGTATGTTTGTTTTTTACTGTTTAAATGGGGGTGTTTGAGGGCAGAGAGACTGGGGAGGGGGTGCTCTCAATGGAAGTCTAATAACTTCATATATCTTCTTTCTCTGTCGCCCACTCTCCTTAATCTATACAAAAAACACACGCACACCCACGTGTGCACACACATACACACACACACAGGTTGTATTAATACTTGTGAGTGTGTCAACATTTTAGGACAACAATTTCACAAATGCCATTCATTATTTTACCATTTTTTACCAAGGAACAGCAATGTCCGTGTTCACCTGTACCTATGTGTCCGCCTATGTGTTAATGAGCACCAGTATATGACTATTAGTACCAGTAGGGGCGCTGTTGTGCCAGAAACAGAGAGATAGAGAGAGTGCTGTGAGAGAGAGAGAGAGAGAGGGGGGGGGGGTTGCACCACTCAGTTCACACGGGTGTGATTTTTAACTGTAAGCTTAGAGCCAGAAAATCTACAAGTAAATGTATGTCACGCTCCGGACTGCATGTGATTATACTTTTCTTTGTTGACATTATTCCACATTCCCAACCCTGTGAATAATTCAGAAAATAAATGGCACTGTTTTGGCTTTCACAATTATACTGTCTCAGTCTTGGTTTGGGACGGATCAGTTATCACTGATTGTGTGTGTGTGTGTGTGTGTGTGTGTGTGTGTGTGTGTGTGTGTGTGTGTGTGTGTGTGTGTGTGTGTGTGTGTGTGTGTGTGTGTGTGTGTGTGTGTGTGTGTGTGTGTGTGTGTGTGTGTGTGTGTGTGTGTGTGTGAGAGAGAGCGTGCCTGCCTGCCTGCGCACGTGCGTGTGTGTACATTTTAGTGTGTGAGTGTGCATCAGTCTGTCTCTCTCCCCTCTCTGTAGACCAGTCATCATATCAGTGCCTGTGCCTGTCACGTTGTGCATGGTCAGATGAAGTCCAACACACTCCGTCACAGGTGTTGGGCTCCTGACGCTGACAGCTAGACTCAATTATGACCATGTTTGCCCATGAGCTTCTCACTTAATCTTTCTGCTCTCTCTCTCTCTCGCTCTCTCTCTCTCTCTCTCTCTCTCTCTCTCTCTCTCTCTCTACACTTGTATGGTCTTTTCCTTCCTGTTTGTCTGCCCCTCTCACTTGTCTTTGCGCCTCTAATTCCCTCTGCATTGTCTATCCCTCTCTGTCATTCACATTGTCACTGTCAGATAGAAACCTTCTATCTCCATATAGTTCATATTGCTATGTTGTTGTTTCATAGATGCCATATGTCAACCATATGGGTATCAGGTTGAAAGTATGTCTGTCCTCTAATTATTTAACCAATTAAAAGTATTGAAAACAGCTTGTGACTAAATACGCGTGTTTATCGAGGATCGAATAAGAAAACCAACCAATTAATTTATTTTGTGTGTAACTGCAAGGCCATGGCAGTCGGACAAGTCCAACCAATGGAGAGACCATATCACCAAAGAGGAAGTGATGAGAAGGGCAGGGGTAACACCACTGTCTGACATCGTCTCTGAAAGGAGAAGGAGAATGGCTGGGCATGTACTCTGTCTGAGAGACCGGCAAGTGTGGCAATGGACTGGATGCCAGAAGGTGGAAAGAGGAAGAGAGGGAGGCCAAAGAAGACATGGAGACAGACAGCCAAGGAAGACCTATGCGAGATGGGACTGCTGGCACGGAGCAAGAAGGGTCGCTAGGGACCGGAGCAAATGGAGGGGACTCGTCGCCCAATGTTCCAATAGGAACGGGAGGAACTACCGGTAAGTCTAAGTAAGTAAGTAACTGCATAGTTACAATAAATACATAAACAAAACATTAAACCTTCACCATTGTATCCTTTGGAACAGGTTATTTTGTTTATTTACATTTCTTGAAAATGAACAGTTTTGGACATAAGTATTCCGCCCGACAGAGACGATAATAGGCTATGTGTCCAAAACTGTTACTTTTCAGCATTCACACAAATAGCAAACGTAGTAGATTGACAAGCTCAAAACGTGAAGCCACGCATTTTGAGCTTTCAGATCTGCTACTTTTGATGCTTTTGTGTGACACTGTAGTATGATCAAGTATAGGGCATTCATTTAGACATTTTTAATTAAAATGTAAATAAAAAAATCACACCGTGTGAACTGAGTGGTGCAACTCCCCCCCCCCCCCTCCTCTCCTATCTCTCTCTCTCTCTCAGTAGCAGGCAACAGGCAGCACTAATACTATCTCTCTCTCTGTTTCTGGCAAACAGAGCCCCTACTGGTACTAATAGTCATATACTGGTGCTCATGGCCACATAGATACACAGACATTGCTGGTTGTAGGAGTGGTTGCACCACTCAAAAAAGTTAGAATATGGAGATGAGAGGTTTCTGTGTTCATACACTTACTAGCAGACACACATACGCACCATCCACATTCAGCTCTCATACTTCCCCCAGAGGCTGATGGAAAACATAATCATGGTCTTCCCCTGTGGACCACTTACTGTCACTCCTCGTCTCATAAAGACAGGTGTGATATGAGTCCTACTTTATGTGTGTGTGTGTGTGTGTGTGTGTGTGTGTGTGTGTGTGTGTGTGTGTGTGTGTGTGTGTGTGTGTGTGTGTGTGTGTGTGTGTGTGTGTGTGTGTGTGTGTGTGTGTGTGTGCGTGTGTGTGTGCGTGTGCGTGTACTGGTGAGGGCCAAATGTCCCCACAAGTACAGGCCTACATACAAAAATAATGTACAATGCATTGTTAAAGTATAGCTTGTTGATCTGATATTAACAAAACTGTAAAAATGTGTGTGTGTGTGACTGTGTGTGTGTGTGTGCGTGTGCGTGTGCATGTGCGTGTGTGTGTGTGTTTGCGTGTGCGTGTGTGTTTGCGTGTGCGTGTGTGCGCGCGTTCGTGCGTGCGTGTTTGTTTGTTTGTCTGACACCTTGGTGAGTCGTGTTTGTCTGACACCTCGGTGAGTCGTGTTTGTCTGACACCTCGGTGAGTCGTGTTTGAATGTGCATTTGATGTGTTTCATTGAAAGGGGTATGATCTCATCAGTACCTCATCATTCAGCTGGATGCTTGGCAGCTGCTCCCTGTCTTCCCGGTCTGGTTATGAGACAGCCTTTCAAAGCCACCCCATTTACACCCATAGTGTTGCTTTAAGATTAGTTTTACATCCACTTATTTATGATCCACATGGCATTCAGATGTGCCAGAGTTGCAATAGCTTGCAATTTGCTTAGATCTCATGAGATGCAGTGTTAGACAAAGGTAGTACAGCCTCCCTTCCTCATCATCTTAACACTTAACAATAATAGTAATACTAGCATTTATTGAAATTTTTTGATCTAATTCACGCCAACTAAATTGGGACAAAATAGGGGTAACAAACAACAACAACAAGAAAGCATATTTTGAGCAGAGCGATTTTGATTTCATGTCTCACACAGCGCTTACAGATGCCAACCATTGCTGTGCACGGATGTCCTGCCATCTTATTGGCTGAACCTGAAACAAGTAAACATGGACTTCTCATGGTTGTGGTAACAATTGTCTGATCGTAAACTACTGGATAATCAGGAGGATTTACTTTTTCCCACATCAATTTAAATTTTAATAAAATATGCAAATTATCTAATTCAATATTAACAATACAAAAATGTACCAGCCAGACCAAGTACAGAGACAAAATTGAAGTTCTGTATTGTTCATGTGCGTTAATTTATCGGGATATTAATGAAATATGAGAAATTCATGTTTTCCTTGGGCCGGCTCTTCATGCTGAGGTTAAGTGATTTAAATAAAATCATATACAAATGTGGGAAAAGTGCTCAGAAGAAGTAAGTACGTTTGTAAGTGAGGTTTATTATTGCCGTGAGTCCATCGCTGTTTCATGAGTAAAAGCAGAAATATCACAATGTAACACTCTTTTACTTTTTTAATATATTTTTTATCCCACGATTTTGTAACCCATTTTTCACCCTTGTGTCAATCATCTAATGTGATCCTGGGCTCTACACACCCTCCACCAACCTAGTTGGCTTTTTACCAACCCAATATATATATATATATATATATATATATATATAAGTTCGGACTACTAGAACACATATTGATACAAATGACAGGACTTAAAAATAGTTAGTTACATAGATCACCCTGCCATTACATGTGCTTAGTTAATGAGTCAGCTCCTGGTAGGTGTCTTAAATGACCCCTCAAAGACAGTTGGCTGATAAGATGTCGCCCAACCCCCATTCAAGAGTTGCATGTGGGCCCATTGGAATGTGGTTAGAGACCAGTTTACTATTGAGAGTTACCTCTTTTGTCTCCCTGTCTGAGAGCACATGTTTAGATCCCATAACTTTAATCCAATACATTCTCCAATTTGTATCAATCCCGTACATCCATAATTGGACACGACAAACGTGGAACATCACTTTGTCAGACATTGACAGATTGAGCCCAGATAGTACCACACATCTACGTCTTCTTCAGTGACTCCGGCATCTGCGGTGGAGGGGGGCGGGGTAGACGGAAGTACACCTTAACGGAGTCGTAGATGAACCACTGCAGGGCAGTCAGAGTGCCCACCATGATGATCCGAGCCCCCAGACCCTTCCACATGCCTGTGGGTCCCAGCTTCTTGAGCACCTGCTTGACAGTGCTGCCTTTCTCCTTATTGAGCACGGAGACCACAGAATCGGCGGGATGCGACACGACGGCGCAGAACACGCCGGCGATGTAACCGGCCACGAAGGTCACTACCAGCTGCTCAGACTGGCTGCACTCGCTGCGAGGTTTGGGCACGACGTGTTTGTAGAGCATCTCCACGGTCCTCTCGAAGCAGGCAAACTTCATCATGGTGTAAGGAATCTGCCTCATCCACAGGGGGCCCAGTCCTTTGTAGAAAGCCCAGAGGCCCTCCTCTGTGTACATCTTAGGTGCACACGCTCTCAGCGTGTTGGCATAACCAGGCTGGGTCTGGATGCGTATTTTACATGCCTCCATGGGGGCCAGAGCAATGTCTGCAAAGAACTCTGCGCTAGCAGAGGCAGCCAAGTAGAGAGATGTCCTCCACAGGTAGGCATTCTCCTCTCCCAGAAGGTCACTGTAGAAGATTTTGAAAGCCTCGTAGAAGCCAAACTTGCAGAGACCTTGCATGGAGTATCCGATGAACGTGGGAGCCCAGCCCTTTGCCAGCCCACGGACACCGTCCTCTTTCACTGTAAGTGAGAACCCGTTGATGATGCTCTTGTACTTTGCAGGGTCCACCTGCAGTCTGCATTTGACCAGATCAAGGGGTACAACTAGTGTATGTGTGACTCCACAGCTGAGAATGCCCCCCAAGCCACACAAGGCATAATACTTCGCAGACCCAAAATCGCAGCTCACATCATCCCCTGCAGCAGCTGCTAGTTTCCGTCCACGTTCTGGTTCTGGCCGAGCACAGCTGCTAGTCTCCGTCAGGCTACATTCTGGTTCTTTTCTTTGTGTGAACTGTGGGATGTGGAATGGGTTGGCCCGGTTGTGTTGCAACAGCATAGTCGGATACATTGTATCCTTTGGAATCTGTGTCTTTTGACACTATGGGCCTCTGAGACAGGTTTGATGATACTTTCTATCAGTTGGCTGGACAAGTAGGCCTACCGCACTAATGCAGTGTTTCACAGGTCCGGTCTTTTGCATCTAATTATCTGTGAGGCAGGGCTAATTATAGTCAAAGAGTCTATGATGTCATTTCTTGTGATGTCAATCATCAAGGTCTGTTTACTTGAACACTTATTCCTGTCAGGATGGGACCAATGGTTCATGTTTACCTGTATGCCTGTATGTTGCCTGCATGTCTGTATGTTTTTCTCCGTGGTCGTGTGGTGTAAGGTCTGCGACTGAAGCCCAATCCCTTGAAGGCTTGAATTGGTTCATTGTTGGATCCCCAAATATGGATGTGTAGAAAAGTGCCGTATGCTGAGTAATACGAGTCACTGTTTCGTCCGAAATTGAGTAATTACCATAGTTAATCACTATAAAAACGGGAAAGAATTCTGACAAATAATTGTACATAATGTGTTGTTTCTATATGATTTGTATGTGCTGAATCCATTTCTGCCATATGCCGAGTGATACGAGTCAGTATAATTTTGATAAATAAATCTTATAAAAGCCCTGTGAGCCTGGTCTCCAGAGTAATTTGCTGCATTCCATGATTTGTTTTGTCACTTTGCTTGACAAAACCAATCACGGAACACAGTGAATCAGGTTGGGAACCAGGCTAGAGCCCTGGGGCTCTGGTGGAGATTCTTGCTGTCCATCGAGAAAGTGTTGTTCCTCAGCCCAGTGTTCTGGTGAGCTGTTGTGGTTCCAAAGAACTGGAACCCTCACTAGAGCCATGGCGCTCTAAGATGTCAGCCACACATCCGGATGTTGTGCTTCTCAGGAGCCATGACGTTCTGGTGACTCCTGTCATTCACAGAGTGAGAAATAGACCTCGAAGACACGTCAATTCACATCGTCAGAACATGGTAGCCAATAGCCATACTATACATCAAAGAAGTGCTGCTCTCACTCACTTTTTTAGATAGATGTCTCTGAGTCATGCATTTGGTTTACAACCAACCTAAAGTAGTGCCACCCTAACTATTTCACACCATTAACTGACCCCTG
Source organism: Protomyctophum bolini (assembly GCF_963924005.1). NCBI lineage: Eukaryota > Metazoa > Chordata > Actinopteri > Myctophiformes > Myctophidae > Protomyctophum > Protomyctophum bolini. The sequence continues at coordinate 33,121,655 of NC_137864.1, forward strand.
ACCCCTTCATGGAGCTCCATTCACTTTAATGTATTCACCAATAATACATTTTAGTCTATGGAACGGCATATTTTTAGGGGACTTCTGCTTCCTATAAAATGGCCAGAAACCATGCACTCACTGTCTTGGTTCTGAGCAAGAGCACCAGAGAGTAATTACAGTCTAACGTCTTTACACTTCAAAACATCAAAAACAATCTGCAATATTCTTAAACGGCTGATGAGTTGGGGAGGATGTTTTGATTGATTGGATATTTTATTTACAGTTGAAAAGGTACAGGCAGCACATAAAAAAGCCATGGATTAATCACAAAAGAGCCAAAAATACCTCCCGCCAGACATTTGATGCACGACAAACACACAGGTGTTGGGATTTATCAGTTGGACAACTGTATTGTGTCACTTGAAAAATAGCAAGCTAGAATGGGACTTAATTTACAATCCGCCACTACGGTGAGGTGACCCTTCACATTATTCTTATTATACTTTTTTTAAGAAAGAAAAACAGGAAAATGTTATTGCGAAGTTTTACAAATTGAATGGAGCTGTGACCTTAATTTGCTTGACTCTCCTTCTCTTTACACTCTTTGCACTCACTCTACCTCTCTCTCTCTCTCTCACGCACGCACGCACGCACGCACGCACACACACACACACACACACACACACACACACACACACACACACACACACACACACACACACACACACACACACACACACACACACACAAACACACACACACACACAAATCAACACATGCTCACTGTCCGACCCCCAAATTACACTTTAACACAGTAATTTAACTTGAGAGCTGTTTATTAACGAATATCCACAGACATCATATATACTAATTGGTGTGAAAAAGTGGCTTAATTTTAAAGCGTAGCAGATCTGAAAGCTCAAAATGCATCACAAAGCGACACATTTTGAGCTGGATATATACATTATATATAACTCTGGACCCTCTATCGATATTGCAGAGATAAAATCCCCAAAAATTGGCCAATAAGTGCATTTTATGTGTGGTGGAGGGCTCAGAGTGCCCACCGGGGAAAGTAGTCTTGACTAGTGGTTGGACGTGGTCTTCGTGATGAAACGTATAATTATGAAGTTCCTCTTTGTGCTTTTTATGCCCTGCCCGTATATGGAGATTCCAGTACTCTCCCCAAGCTGATTGGTTGAAACACTTGCCCTTATATGGAGTTCCCTGAACCCTTTCAAGCTGCTGCGTCATCGATATCTTGTTATTCTATAGTGTAGTCCAGAGCACTGGTGTAGTCAATGTCTTAGGTCATTTCCTTCCAAGATGCCAATACAGTGCAGCAGTTGCTCTGAAAAGCGCGCGGCACTGAGACGTCCAAAGACCGGCCATTCACTGTGCAAACAGTGCTTCTTTGGCGCCTTTGAGGAGGAGGTGCATCAGACCATTGTGGCGGCGAGGCTCTTCAAACATGGAGAGACTGTAGCGATCGGCGCCTCGGGCGGAAAAGACTCTACGGTGCTGGCGTACCTAATGAAGACACTAAACGGGCGATACAGATACGGACTCAATCTCGTGCTGCTCTCAGTGGACGAGGGAATCTCGGGCTACCGGGACGACTCCTTAGAGACGGTGAAGAGGAACCAGCGGCAGTACGACCTGCCGCTAAAGATCGTGTCCTATGAAGAGATGTACGGCTGGACCATGGACGCTATAGTGAAGCAGATTGGAGTGAAGAATAACTGCACGTTCTGCGGCGTGTTCAGGAGGCAGGCGTTGGACAGAGGAGCCATCATGCTCAAAGTGGATAAGATATGCACAGGCCACAATGCCGACGACGTGGCCGAGACGGTGTTGATGAACGTGCTGCGAGGGGACATTGCACGCTTGCGCCGCTGCACCGCCATATCCACGGCCTCTGAAGGCAATGGCGTTGTCCCGCGCTGCAAGCCCCTCAAATATGCCTACGAAAAAGAGATTGTGCTCTACGCTTACTTCAAGAAGTTGGACTACTTCTCCACAGAGTGCGTTTACTCGCCTAACAGCTATCGCGGACACGCTCGTACCTTCCTGAAGGACTTGGAGGCCGTGCGGCCTAGCTCCATAATGGACGTCATTCACTCTGGTGAGAACCTGTCGGTGAAGGAGGGGGTGAAGATGCCGGTACAGGGGACTTGCAGTCGATGCGGCTACATCTCTAGCCAGGCGTTCTGTAAAGCCTGTGTGTTGTTGGAGGGTTTGAACCGAGGGCTGCCTAAGTTGGGCATTGGAAAGCATCACCACCTCCATGACAAAATCCTCAACCAACAGCCTCTGACCGAAAAGGAGGAGAGGAAGTTGAAGGCTATTGACTTTTGAGATTTATCGGGAACTTTATTTATATAATATTTCAATAAAATAAATACATAAATAAAAAGTAATGGCACACCACTTGGCCACCACTTATTTTGCTAACTTAAAAGAGATGATTGCAATATTTACTGAGAATTAAAGACCCCTAATTTGTTATATTTTATTGTATAGGCAGTAGGCAGTGCAAACTCATGCTAAATGTTTAGAATGATATGTATTTATTACTCTAGGTTTATCTTAACATGTCTTAATGGTGAGACTATGTTCCCAATATAATTTCGTTTTTTGTATTATATTATTATAAATGCATCTTATAGAACAAAATGTATATACTCCAGAATTAATCAAGAGTTACTGTGTCTCTCCTCAGTTCAATTGATGAGATGTTGACCACACAAATAACATAAAATATAAGTGTTTGACTTTCTGTATAATAAAGTAATCAATCAATGTGTGACGAAGCACATTTCTATGTTTTTCTGCTTTATTTTCCATATCCATGTTATTGTTTATGAAGAGAAATGTAACGTGTGATGCTGATTTCTTTAATAGATAGTATTATTCTCTATTCAGTTTATCCACAAGAATGGTAATGGGCCTGTACAGGGGTGATTGACAGCTGTCACTGATTGATGGCAACACCCACACTAAGGTTTCATATGGAGGGAGTGGCACACAGGGAACAGGGGGAAAACTGCAAACAGAGGTGTAGGCCTACACAGGAGAGAGGAGCTCCAGGCGCCAGATACAGTTTAATTCATAAGTAGAAGTATTAACGTAGTGTCTGCAGCCGAAAAGAAGGACCGTCGAGGCCATCGGGAGAAGTGGTGAATCGGTCATAGTTTGGATTAACCGTTGCCGGCGAGCGTGTTATGTGGCGGAGCCGGTGCTAATGGTGAGCTCATTCCAAACTTTTCTGCTGGGATTGTGACTATAGGAGTACCCCAAACCCAACGTTTTTCGTTGGATTATTCGGAGCGGATATTTTATATTTCTTTGGACACCTATAGGAACTATCGAGGAACTATATTGTAAACGGCCGCGGGCGCGCGCTTCATTAAGGAAGAGGAGAGGACGAACGCGGACTTTATTTATTTATTTAATACTTGACTTTTGGGGGGATTGTTTATTGTTTTGTTTATTGTTTTGTTTGTTGTGGCGCAGCTGGACGCTACAAAGAGCGTCGGGACTTGTTGGGCGGGAGGGGTTTTGAAAGAGTAGGCTATTGTTTGTGGATTTCAGTTTGTTTTCCTGTTTATTTATATTATGTTATAGGGACAGGGACAGACGCACTTTGCCAAGAGCATAGCCCCTCTCGGAACCCCCTGGGTCAGCCCAATCCGAACCGAACCGGGCTGACCCGTAGGGTTCCTGGTCAAGCTAAGATTTTCCAATGCGATTGTTGGAACGCGGATATAAAAAACTCAACCTTTCTTCGATCTGCTCGCTATTACCGCGCTTTGTATTGTGTTTGATTACGGATGTGCGAACTATAAGTACCTTACATACCTCTGATAAAATCTCCTGTGTCGCGGAAGCCGTTAAGTATTTTTAATCCATGTTTGATTAAAAATGTCGCTTTGATTTCTTCTTGTTTATTTACCGTTTATTGTACCGCCTCCCGATGTGCGGTTGGCTTTGCGGGCAACGTCCCTGCCTTTGATCTGCTCCGTCATAGCTGTAGCACCACTAGCTAGCCAGATAGGCGGTACAATGAGGTGTCAATAAACAAGGTAGGAAGAAGCGACATTTTTAATCAATCATGGATTAAAAATACTTAACGGCTTCCGCGACACAGGAGATGTGTCGGTATGGTATGTAAGGTACTTATAGTTCGCACATTCGTAAGTCAATACATGAATAACCATGGTAAAAGCGCGCAGAAGTCCGTCTCATGGGGTGTTTACATTGTATTTGTTTGTGCGTAACTGGCGACAGCCCCACGTGAAGCAGGACCCAATGCAGTAAAGTCATAAAAGTGTCAGAAACTTTACTACATTCGGGTTCTGCTTGCGGGGCTACCAAGAGCATTGCTTTGATTGTACACCGTTTGTTTGACAGTATTGCTTTTCTGCCTCTCTATATAAATAACTTCAACTATATTCCTACGATCCTGTTTATTTTTCCTTAGCTAATGGTTTTCCTTAAGTGTTAAAGGGAAATTGTTACAAATGAATCAATCAATCAATCAATGGTAATCTTGCATGCTTGTGTTTGTGTCTCTTTTATGCCTATATGGAGATCCCCAAAATCTCCCTCAGCTGATTGGTGAAAAACATGCCCATGTGATCCGTAGGCTACAGTGGATTGAGACACCATGGCCCCATGGTCATTGTTCAGCTTTTTACCTCATTTTATTGTAAGCTTTCCTATGGTGGATGGATCATTCATTGAAATTTGACAATATTTGAAGAACATTTGATCGTTTGAAATTAGTTGAACCAGGAACCTGGGACACTGACCCGTTTTCCACCGGTTGGTTCACAATGGGAACCGGTTCAGTTATTTTTGGTTCTTAGTCCATGAGCCAGAGCTAGAGCAAGCATAGGCAATTAAGGCAAGAACAGCTTTTATACTTCTCAAGAACACCTGGCGCTCTAGGGAGTTATCTGTCTGAAATACATGTATACTTTGTGATTAGGGAATATGTTCGTTGGCTGAATATTTAACCCCGAAATGTAGTGTAGGGAAAATATATTTTGTTTTGTGTAGTTAAACCATGGTCATTCATTTTAAGGTTTTTTAAGGTTTGATCATAAGGGGAGCTGTGAGGAAAAGCATGTTGGCAAAGAACAAGTCAAGGTCAAGGAACATTTAACTTGTAAACTCACTAGAATATTGCGCGCGCTTCGGGCGCACTCATCCCAGAGCTACTTCGCCACACACTATGGGAAGAAATAAATTGCGGGAGTTGACTCCACATGTAGTAACGGATGGGTTATTAGTTATTATTATAGCACAATGACATTAGCACCCCTGGCTAGTTACAGTAGCTGACCACTTAAGCACCCTGACCACACACAGCACAATGACATTAGCACCCCTGGCTAGTTACAGTAGCTGCCCACTTAAGCACCCTGACCACTTCAACAATGACATGAGCACCCCTCCCCACCCCAAGGATGGTCTATAGGTGAGGAATGTTGTTTTTCCAGTTCTAGATGGGAGATCATTAAGATGCATCCTTACTTCCTTCCTTTCAAGCAATGGAATTTAATTGAATGCCTGGAAATGTACCATTGTTTTGTCTGTAACCATATACCCCCTTTGCCCCCACGGCCTGACTGAGGCGCTCCAACACAAACACATGAAGCTTCAGCTGACACAAAACAACACCACGCTGTTTTTCCAAAACACACAATAACTCCTCTCCCACCGATGTCATGTGTTATTGTGCTACCCACATATTGGTTCTGCATTTCACTTGAGTAATGTTGTGTTTTCACGTGTGCGCGCGTGCGGAGTAAGACAGAGTGATTTAATGAAACTGAAGATTAGTCCTGTATTGGTAGCCTATATTAGCCCAATATTGCCGTTACGCATTTCACTTGAATAATGTTGTGTGCGCACGTGCACGTGCTGAGAAAGAAAGTTATTTAATGAAACGCAAGATTATGACGTCTTGTCTCGCCGCCGTATAGCCTGCATGGCGATTCCTGTGTGTGTGTTTGTGTGTGGTGTGGCGAGAGAGATCGTGGTTTCCAGGTGTGCGTGTGTGTGTGCACGCCAGGCGTGCGTGTGCGTGCAGGCGTGTGTATGTGTACTGGGCAGTTGGCTGTCTGGCGAAAATAGCCAAAGTGATCGGTGTAATGGTGATATTTTGGCACGAACCAAGTAATGACAAAGAACAATGTTGATGTAACTAAGGGAATCGCAGAGTCATTTATTGTGTAAATACAGAGATTTAGAAGGAATAAGCAAAATAGCGAGCCTATAATTCCTCCACTTCCTTCTTTCTCTCCTCAATCTCCTGCGCGAGATGAGATTGTCAAGCTAGTGTGGGGGCGGGCCTGGGAAGAGAGGGCAGTGTTGCCAGGTTTGCGAATTGTAAGCGAGTTGTAGTGTATGTAAGTAGCGTGGTTAAAGGCCTTGTTTCTGGGCCTGTTGGGGCAACAGCATAGGCAGCAGTGCTTAGTGTTGCCTGGGGGGTGTGGGTGTTTGGGCCGAAAATCTGTGTATTAAACAAATGCATTGCCGGCGTGAGTGTGGAAGGGAGGCAGTGTTAGTGCCAATGCAAAGACTATTGTTTGACGGCTGGTGGTCTGCGTTGGCGTCGGCCGCGTTATGAGGAGATAGGTCCCGAACACTGCGAAGGGTAAGTGTGTGACGTCACTGCCGTGTGAGTGTGTGTGGGTGTAGTGTGTAAGATGGTGTTGTGGGTGTTGCAATAGCGACGTAGCTGTTGTGGCTTTGGGTTTCTTCAACTTTTTGGGTACCACTTCTCCAATGTATAATTAGATAACATGTCTACGGTGGATTTTTATGAAACAAATGTTTGCAGATTGAAAGAGGATAATTCAAGCTTGCCTTACAGCTGCAATTTTGGTGTGTTTCACACACACACACACACACACACACACACACACACACACACACACACACACACATGCACACGCGCACACGCGCACACACAGATGCACACACACACAAACTGAAGGTCAACCATGCCCAAACTAGCGGCCATCACTCCAAGGACTGCATCACAACTTTTCATGGCAGCTGTCCCAAAAGCAAGCATGCAGCCCACACACCCTGACATGTTGAATGCTCTTTCCATGCACTCGCATCCTGGTGCATCTGTCACGGCAGTGATCAGCCAAACGGTGCCTTCAACCTGCCGTTGGGGTTCGGATGCTGCCGATGATTGCCAGGTTTCACGATCTCCGGTCGTAGACGGGACAATGCATCACTGTGCAAGCAACAACACAGGAGAGAGAGACAGACAGAGAGAGAGAGAGAGAGAATCAGTCTCCTACAAACAGCTAAAGGCCAGCAGAAAGTAGCCATTTGCATTGGCCCCCCTACTCGCATAATCAACCTCTAATCAAGGGCTTATAGGATCGTTAGGGCTTGTTAGAGCTCGTTAGAGCTAGTTAGTGCACTGATTTATGCACTGTATGTGTGTATGGAGGGCCTCTGAGCCACACACCCCTGTTCACACACAGGGACATTAAGACCCGGACACTGACATTTGCAGTGATGCAATGCTCTCTCTTCTCTATTTCTGACACTCCGGTGAGTGTCTGTGTATGCGTGCGTGCATGTGTGCGTGCGCATATCGTACGTGTACGTATGTCCTCATCACCTGTGTTGAGGTTGCTTGAATCGCACACTTGATGTTTCCTGTAATCTGTTAATTATCATAATAACATTAGACACCATGAGGATAATTACACATGCACAAACACACACACACACACACACACACACACACACGCGCGCGCACACATTGATTGGATGGTGTAATTGTTTCTGCTGTGTGAATGGATGTCGTCTCATCTCCTCCTTTTTGTCTTTGGAGGAGACCAGACTGGGATGCTCTTGGCAGGTTTATAGCTTTGCTTTGCATCGTGTGTGTGTGTGTGTGTGTGTGTGTGTGTGTGTGTGTGTGTGTGTGGTGCGAACAGTGTCTACTTGTCCAAACTTTTCCCCCCTATATTTCACCCACCAAAGTTTGAACAATAAGTATTGTTTCACTATTCACAAGACAAACCGAGTCCGTTTGACAAAGTGCCTGTGTGTGTGTGTCTTGATTTAATGTCTCCTTACTGTGCACTTTCCTGCCTCTCAGTATTCTGTCGTCGGCATGGAAAAGCTCTCAAGCTGTGGGACAGAGCCTCACATCGCCTTTAAATCTAGTTTCTGTCCAATTGCCATTTTTCCATCACTCATTCACCTTTTCTTCTTCTCCTCCCCTCCCCTCCTCCTATCCATCACTCATTCACCTCTCTCTTGTTGGGGCTCTCTTGGCAGCATGCACGCCTCAAACGAGGTCGAACTGTTTTTCCAGCTAGCCGAAACCAAACAAGAGGACAAAAACTATGATGTGGCTCCTCCCTGTGTTCTGCACGTTTTACCCCTCCCACTGTTTTTGGTGCTGGTGATGTTAAAATGAGCCCTTTAGTTATTCCGCGGGGGAAGTTCAGTTGACAAAGTGCAGCACAGCAGTTAAGACACAGCTCCGGGTCAAGAAAACATACTGTAGATAGAGCGGGATAAAATACATCACACTCAAATAAAAGCACCATGGACAAAATATACAATATATAACAGTAAACACCCTCAACACAACAGTGCTTGCATAGTGCAGGATAAAATGCCCCGCAGCAGAGATCCATGTCGTCACCTGGATCTGTTTGTTTTCATCACACTCGGACCCGCTTTAAAAGCATCTGTCTGTGGGATTTCACCATTTCTGGCGACAGACTCAGAGGACAACGTGTGTGATATCTATCTACATTAATTAACTGGAACCTGCCTGTGTTTATAGTCCATCAGAGATGAATTATAGAGGATTACAGAGGTTATCCCCCCGGACATGGTCGAGGCAGATGGCCGACCACCAAGCCTGTGGGTCTGTGACACAGCCAAATAAATGTGTGAAGAAATGTATTTCCTGTTGATAGAAAATTTAACATAATAATCAATCTGGGTATAACAATGGAATATATTGGTTAAAATATGGTTGAATATGTGCAAAGAAAGTTCAGTGCAGGTAAAGTGCATCTTATCCGGGTCTTATCAATCCACACACGGAAGCTTCGCAAGCTTCCGATTTGCTTCCACTATGCTTCGCAAGGAATCTTGGGAAAATGTTGCCTTAAACAGAGACACACGCATGGACATATAACTCATGGACAGCCCTTCACTAAGGTGACCTTCACACCAGAAAGCTTTACTGCGATTAAAACGAATCCTGCTACACATTGTCGGAAAGTGTGCTTTGTTTGGCAGGTGTGAAGCATCATTCGAATCCTAATGCGCATCAAAGAACCGCATTCTACTCCGACCAAAAACTGGGGTTTCGCTTCACTTCCAATCGCACTTGATTATGATTCGGTGCAGGTGGGAATGAAATTCGCAGCAAATAAAGGAAATGAAACAAACAATGTGGCGGGTGAGGAGCTAAACACAGTTGGATATTGAATATTTTACGCAGCGCAAAGATGTCCCGTTACCGTGGATAGACGTGGTCGAAATGAGGACGAGTACATTTATCAATTGCTTAAGGAAACACTATAAAAACACTACGGTGTAACCTACAGAATATTCTGTCTGTCTGTGTGTAAACATGGAGTGCTGTCACTGTGTGGGGACTGGGTAGTAGGGACTTTAATCTCGATTAACATTTTGTGCTGCTGTCTGTTCTCAGTGCGCTCAGCGCTGTGCCTCCATGCCCAAAAGAACAGTGCGTGGCTGCGTGCGTATAGTGAGAGAGAGAGAGAGAGAGGTCCAGTCCCCGACGGCACGACACATGCACGTTATGAGTATCATTTTAACACCATATATTTCACTGCGTAGGCTAGTTTATGAATGGAACACATTGATAACGGTCCCCCCTGCTGCGTTTCCAATTGCTGCGGATGACAGGGCAGTGTGAAGGCAAACTGCAGCAAATGTAATATGCAAGAATCCCAAATATCCGCCCATTAGGTAAGAATGTGACCTTAGTCCCTCCCCAACCCATCCTTGTCCAATAGGCACGTTAGCAGCGAAGAAAGCTTGACCTGCATAGCAACCGTTGCTAAACTATTTGGATTGGCATTGGACAATCGCTTTTTGGGGTGGGATTTAGTTTCTTCCAGTTAAAGCGAGAGTTTTTGTTGCGACTGTAGCAAAGATATTGCTTGCTCAGGGTGGGACAATGTCGGTAATTTGCTCTTCATGTAAAGTGTCTTGAGACAACTTGTGATTTGACACTAAAATTTTAATAAACCCCAGCCTCTGTATTGTGGGGAAAGCTTTTGCAGAAAAAAATAGATGTTACGCAACGCGGCGTGTTGTGAGCTTTTCCATCTGCTATTTTCAGCAAAAGCTTTCCCCACAATAACCGAAAACAGAACAGACTATAGAGCCCTGGGGGACTCTGCTCAACCATATAGATTTAAGTGATTATAAAACGTACGGTATATGCAGCCCATACATTGTGCATCTCTAACTGAATGGGGTCGTAGCATTTTATTTACAAAGACAAAATGCGGGGGATTCAAAATCGAGGCATTGGAAACACACACAATTACGGTTTCACAGCATGTACTTCCGTGCTCAAGCATGCACCACCAAACTCCTCCCCATCCCATCTCTCTCACCCCCATCTCACTCCACTATCATTTCTCTTCCACTCTCTTTCTTGTGTTTTTCTGGCTCATCTCTTCGAGGTGGCTTGGCATATCTTTATTGCTGTTTTATTTATTTATTTATTTTTGCTGCTGATGAGGCACTTTTCTGTGCCAGGCAGAAGACAGTGTTTCGCTGTGTAATGCACTTATTACTGGGAACTACAAATGACCTGTGCCGACATACCCGGGCCACACAGAAAGCTGTGTTCAGCTGGCTTTCTGCTGGTCTGTGTAACAGTGTTCTCATTAGCATCTCCTTCTTATGCCATGTTCCGTTTATTATGTCGGCTGAAAACTAGGCGTGTAACGATACATTTTAACAGTGATACGATACGCATCACAATACATGGTTGATGACACGATACATGGTCGATATTAATTCATGGTGATACAATTCAATACGATACGGTTCAATACTTTTAAATCGATACACTACAGTATTTAGCAAAGAACAAATCTGTGTGAAACGTGTAGATAGTGTAGGAAGTTATGGGAAACATTTATTATTATTTATATACATAAGAAACTGACAGTACTGAGTAAATGTACTTGAGTACTGTACTTTCTGAGGATCGATAATTCAGTACTTTACTTGAGTATTAGATTTTGTTGATACTTAATTACTCTTACTCGAGTATAGTAATAGCAAATATTTTACTTTTAATACTCATAATGATGTACTTTTAGGTTTGGCTGTTTTTTGAGTGGCGCTAGGCTCCAACATCTGGGTTACACAGTAATTGTGTTTACACAAACACATTTTCCATTCATTGTGATTGTGATTTAATGTTTGTGTAGGACAAAGTTTGTGTTAGCACATACACCAAAAGCTGGACATAAAGTAACAGGCCCCCTGAAAATCAACATGCCCCCCGTGATGGCATGTGGCAGCCACACTGGGCGCTCCTCACTTCTCACAAGTGTGATTTTTTTCTTCCCCACTTCTGACACCAGCCGTGTCTGTGGCTTCCCCCCCCATCACCAGCGGCAGCAGGGCTACTCTCACTCGATGTTCAAACGGTTGTTAAGAGGGGACGAATAGCGCAATCAATTCTTACTTTTTTCTGTAGTGTATCAATAAAGGAAAGTATAATCCTGTTATACTAAGATGTATAACGTATGGTTCAACAAGCAAGCACACCAGTGCATGCAGTGCAGGTGGTTTTAGAGTTACTTTTAAGAGTTACAAGGTCCTATGAATTCACTGTGAACAAATTACAGAAATTAATACTTAAGTACATTTAAAAGCAAGTACTTTTGTTTACTCTTACTTGAGTAACATTTTGACTGAGCTAATTTTACTTGTAGTGGAGTACATTTGACCAGGCCCTATTAAATAGGGCCTATTTGTTCAAGTACTGGGATTGAGTAGCATGTCCACCTCTGAACACAGTGATTCTGTGGCAAATACATGGACATTGTATTTGAACACATAATGGACAAATCCACACCTTGACATGGTGCACCCGATAGGCCTACACACATTTATCGATAGACCAAATGTAGCGACATTGAATGGAAAACTAAATTAAAACCCAAAATGTTGCTTAAGTACAGTGCTTGAGTAAATGTACTTTCACAGCACAGTGAACAACGGAGCCCGATAGTTAACTGGAGCCAGAGACCTTTTAAATTAAATAATGTCTGCACTCAGTCTGTTTGCTAATGTGCCGCCCCCCATGTCCTCACACAACACCACTATTTGTTTAGATTAGCTGAAGTCCCATTACATTAGCCAACTAAACACTCAGTAGAGAAGAGGTTGTGCGGGTTGGTGAGATCTTCCCAATTGCATATCGTTGCTGTCGGGCGGATTGTAACCAAAATGGTTACTGAATTTTCTAAATGTTTCAAGAACAGCGTAAATAGCCCATGTACAAACTCACGACATGCGTAGTGAGATTGTAGATCTGGTATTTTTGCTACTTTTGTGAGGCACCAATAGGGCTTTGATTAATGAAAAAAAAACGTAAAAAAAAAAACGATATGAAAAACTATTAAAAAAATAGCCTATAGAGGTACAAGGTTTCTGAATGACTGCGATGTTATACTGTTATAATGCCACTTCCCTCAGACACAGGAAGAAATCATTATTACAGGAAAACTGGGAGGGTATTATTACAATCTCCTTCATCGCTGCTTTGGGTTTGCCACCTTCTCCCATATTATTGCATAGATTAGTAGGCTGCAGTTATTGCACTGTGTAAAACATTTTAAAGAGCTATTTTGGAAAATATTCAGTGAGGTCGTACTTTCGCTTGTCTGCGACTTATTCTTGTGATAAAGGTATTGAAACAACAGTGAAGTGGTAGGTTAAATAGTGTATTTCTTTTCCTCAATATGAAATGATCCTGTATCATCATGTGTCGATCACTTATGACATAAGTGATCGACACATTCAATGTTTTTCTGTTTGGTTCCAAAATGAATGTGTTTGAAAATGGTCCATTTTGGATTTGAGCTACCACGGTCTCTCTGCACATCTGAAAATAAACATTATAGCATTTACTATTAGTAATAGGCATGTAACGATATATCGTAGATCGATATATATCGATATAAAATGTTGACGCTACGAATCGATTTATTAAATGCATATATCGCGATCCAGCAGCAGAGGGCGCAATAGCGTTAAACTCCCATTCTTGTTCAGCGTCCATGATAGAAGAACCGCGGGGAAAGAAAGACAAAAAATAACAGGCTGGCGTGTGGTGTTGGTTGGGCGTTAATGTGGAGTGCAGACGGGCGGCAGCACACAGAGAGAGAGAAAGATAAAAGAGGAGGAGAAGAGAGAGAAAAGAGGGGGAAAAGAGAGAGAAAAGAGGGGGGAAAGAGAGAGAAAAGAGGGGGAAAAGTGACTCAGTCATGGCCAGGAGGCGGTGTGTGTGTGTGCGCGCGAGACGGTAAACGGTCAGCATTCAGCAACACGTACAATTTCTACTTCTACTAAAGAAAGAGGCAGCGATGGAGCCATATCCATAAATTCGGGGACATAAATTGCGCAAAATACTGTTAAACGTGACGGCAGGCATCCTCCTAGCTGTTGCTAAGCTGTGCTAAGCTAAAATATCATAAGGAACCACAACAGTCAACAACGCAGGGTTGCCACATATTGACTGAGAGGGAAACAAGCAACCAGGTCTATGAAAATGTTAACAGGCCATATCAAGTCAGAAAATCGGAAAAAAATCAGAAAATAAATCTAGAATAAGCAACAATATTGCTGACTTTCAAACATCATTGTCCAATCTTGTTTTAGAGCAGTGGTTCTCAAACATTTTCATGTCATGGACCACTAATATTCTAAGAAATGTACAGATAAACAAGTCCAAAGTAGTTTATAATGACTAGACGTGGCAACACTCAACAGTTCTACAAACTCACAATATGAAATATAAAAGGTATTAATAGGCTAGTCGTATTGTTAATATCCATAATTAGGCTTTAGGCCCTAAAGCCTACATTATTGAAAAGAGGGTAAGAGACTAGAGTGAGTATTGTTTAAAAAAAAAAAGAGATTTGTGGAAGAGAAATGAAAGTTTCCTGTCATTTGGTAGTTGCTACAGTATTGAGAACAAACCGTATTGCAAAAGAAAGTACTGGATTTGTTTAAGAGAAATTAAAATAAATGCTTTTCTGCCATTTTTGTCTGGAAAATAATTTGTTTAAAATATCGTGAAAAATCGTATCGTGAACCTCATATCGTGATACGAATCGTATCGTGAGTTGAGTGAATCGTTACATGCCTAATTAGTAATATAAAGGACTTTCTGTGTGGAGTTTGCATGTTCTCCCTGTGTCCCCTACGGCCTAGGGTAGGTACCCTCACAAAAAACATACAGTAATCCTAATAAGTAAGCTTATTTCTATCTCTTTATAGGCCTAAAACAAAACTAAATCCATCTCAGACCTCAAATCTATAGTTTTGCTTACATTATGATATATTTCACATTTACAGATTTAGTAATAGACCTAGTAGCCTAAATTAGCATAGGCTCGCGTCTTCGGGGCAGCGCATGCACTTCTCTCGCTCTCTCTCTCTCTCTCTCTGTCTGTCTGCACACAACACGCACATCTGAATGTATGATGTTCAACAGGCAATCAAAAGTATTGGCTAGCCTAGTTTTTTATATTAATGAATTACAAAATTCGCACAGGGCCATACATTTGTTAAATTTTTATAGTGTTCCAGTTCCAATTTTGTCTGCTCCTTTCTTTGTGTCATCACTTACAATTCCACTTGTTTAATCTGTATCCTGACTGCATTCTCTATCCTGATTGGATAAACTATCCCAGTTTCAGTTTCTGAAAATGCATTTTCTATTGAATAATAAATCACACCCATGTGAAGTGAGGGGCGCTCTTATCATCGTACATCTCAGACACTATGACGTAAAATTCTCTTTTGAATGTCAATGGGAATTTAATGTTTGTGTAAGATGAAAATCTACACTAACTAGCTGAATATAGAGAGACATGGAGAGCTTTTTAACACTTATTTTAACCAAAGAAAATCACTTGCACTACCTTTAAGTGATGGGTAAATGTTGTCCCTGGGCCTGCCTGGCCCACTTCTGGTGCCTGACTAATGTCTTTCTAAGCCTAATGACCTCAGCCGTGCATAACCCAATGTTTATCAACCTCTCATTTATCAATGGAGTTAATCCATCCGGTCTTAATGGATGGTTTTCTTTAGACCATGCTAAATGAGGTGGGTCTGTTATTTAAATCTGTCGGTAAATGTTATTTACATCTTTGGCATAAATGCACACTGGGAGGAAGTGTTTTTTTTTCACGCCTGGCTTCCATTTGTTTAATAGATAAATGGCTGCCACAGGTAATAGGATGTAGAGTTACTTTAGCTCTGCGGGGGGAAGGAGGGGTGGGGGGGCTAAACAGGCTGGTGTTTATCACATCACTGTCCCAGAAACAATTAAGTCAAAGATTGAAGGTTACACATTTTGAGTTTTTGTGCTGTTTTTTTGTGCAATACCAATGTACGGCAACATATAAAATAAGGCTTAACATATTGATAGTCAGGTCATTTATTAATTCTTCCGACACTGCTTGTGTTTTACAGTTATTTTGAAGACCAACGGGACACAAGACGTGAACCAGATGTAAAGAAATGTTGTGTGGAGTGGTGGACGATCACCAATCACGATGTGAGTTTGTAGCTCGTCTGTTTCGCTATGAATTTATTAATGTACTTTTTAAATTATAATAATAAACGGTTTTGGACATACTAAGGTTTACCACCCGACAGCAACAATATTCAAGAGATATGTTGTTCTCAAGTCATAACTGCGATATGACATCCAGACTGTCATGGATATCATGTGTGATTGTTCAAAGCCTACATGCACATCAAAGAAACAAACAAGATAGAATGGCTTGTATGATATATACTGTACGTTGTTGTGAGATTCCTCATAGAGCTTTTTTTCCCACTGATCCAAGTCTGACATCATGTTGGACAAATCTGGCAATGAAAGGACTTGTGATTGGATGGGATGTTCAGATATGCTGTGACATTCAAAGATCAGTCGGGTCTGATCAAAGGGTGCGATGCATGTCGAGCAAGCATGCTCCAGACACAATGCCGCTGACATTTCAACAGTGTTGAAAGGTGACATGCAGTCAGTCATCCACATCATTTTAGCCCTCCCATAAAAAAAAACCCAGCACCAACCAACAATTCAGGCAACAGATATAAACAACGGTTTAGGATTCTTTCCTCATGGGTCCAGTGTGTTTTCATAAACTTTCGACTGTTGTTTTCCTTTTTTTACTGCGTGGTGCCTAAAACAGGAGTTGGCTGTGCTTCAGGCTGAGCCTCTGTCTGTCTCTGTCTCTGTTTATGTATAGATCAGGAACCAAGAATCAATAGGTGTTTTGATTTGTCACTCACTCAAACATCAGGCACAAGCAACTACATGTTGCAGTAACATGGTCTGCAAGATAATAAGAGTAAAAACAATATTTGAGGCCTGCAGGAAGAGTTGCGATCAAACCAGAAACATTCTGATTCCCAAACGGCCGCTCTCTACCTCCTGAAACACTGCTGCCCCCAAGAGTGTTGATTCTAGATTGCTATTGACTGTCGAACCAAAATAACTTGCTTTTTTCCCCCTTATGTTAAATGTTTTTGCCTCAACATGGCAACAAAATGGCATTTCCACAATTAAATTGGATGGAATGCAGTCAGACATCAGGCTATGAAATTAAGTCCCATACTGTATATCGTCGCTGTGAAAACTATTATGCCCAAAACTGTTACTTTTCAGGATTCAAATAAAAAAATAGCAAAAGAAGCAGATCGACGAGGACACAACGTGCCACGTATTTTTTATACTTTTATGTGACAAAGTATGTAGTATTATCAATTAGGGCATTCATTTATGAATAAACACAAAAGGTTGTTTTTTTTGTCAATCAAAGCATGCAATCCCAGACCATGCGATGGCTGGCAACCAATGATAGGATGACACTATATACTGTATTTATATTGAACATTATTTTGCCATGTGTATGTGCGTGTGAGAGAGACTTGTAGTTAAGTTATTGTAGCAGCTGGCCATTATTCAATTAGTGGTACTTCACATTCCCGGAAACCACATGAAGACCATGGGCATGCCATGAGCCAGGGCGTGTGTGCAGTGGTCTCCAGCTGAGAGAGCAGAATAATGTGATTGGCCTGTGGACCTAATAAGATCATCTGTGGCATCACTTCATGGTGGGTGTCGTCCATCATCCATCCATCATTCAGGGACCTGGTGGCACCACAACAACATGCAGGAATCCCACAACTCCTTTGACTATGCTTCCACCACTTTCTTACGGTTCTCCAGCATCCCAATGTCACTTAAGACTATAAGCTTCATACCCCCAAAACTAACTAATTTGACTGCTTCTCTGCCTGGGGCCCATGACCCACCTCTTTCCAACCCATTTTGCTAATCTAAACTCTGGGTAGAAGACAGAGTTAACTCGTTCCTTCCAACATTTAATGTCACAAAAAGAAGCAAGGCGCTGCCCGGCGATGGAGAGCCAAGAACTGGTAAATATAATATTTGCGATGTTGGATCGCATTATAACATTAAGGGTGCGTCCGATCACGTCCTAGGCGATTTGTGCCAATTAATTGAATCCGTCGAAACACGCTTGGCAGAGAAAATTGCGATTGACATTCAAAATTGTAAACGCAGCCTTGCTCTCAATGCCCTAGACTAGAGGGAGCGAGAAAAACATCTGGTACCACCCACTTTCAAAACAAATATGGGTAAATTCGTCTTCTACAGCACTGCCATCCAAGTGTGGAATGCCCTGACCCCCTCCCTCAAAGAATGCAGTTCACTTGCATCTTTTAAAACGGGCCTGAAATTCCTCCATTTGGCAGGCCCAAGGGAGAAGAAATGATCACCCCCTTACTCTTTCTCCTCCCTGTACATACAGTGTTATTTTTCTGTGATGATATTGATTTTCTTTGCACACGCACGTATGCACGCACGCACACACACACACACACACACACACACAAACACACACGCACACACACGGCAGGACTGCTCAGATCTAATATCTAAAAAATAAAAAAAATACAAACATCATATAAATAAATAATAAGAATGCAAAACGTTACAATTCATGAGAGAGAGACAATAAATAAGAAGAATGCAACGTTACAGTTCATGGTAAATAAATAGCAATTCCTCGCACCGAAGTCTTTTACCTGAGGGTAGGGGTGCAAAAAAAGAGCTGGCAGGGTGGGAGGGGTCGGCAATCACCTTCTGCATCCTACGCTTGGTGCGAGTGGAGTAGATAGAGGAGACGGATGGGAGGTCGAGACCAATGGTTTTTGATGCCGTGTGTACCACCGTTTCCAGCTGTTTCCTCTCTAAGACTGTTGTGTTTCCATACCACACTGTGACTGAGAAGACGAGGACATACTCTCCACAGTGGCTCTGTAGAAGTGAACCAACGCCGCCCCAGTCACACCATCTTAACTTTCATGTGTGGCCTCACTGGCCTGTAGTGCATTTAAGCATTTTTTTATATTTAATTGTAAGTCATTGGCATATTGGTGTGTGGTGAGCGCGCAATTTGTAAAAGCTTGCACATACACAGGACAAAGTTGTGTATTTATATCAGTGGTTCTAACTTCTAATTAACTTCTAATGTTGTACTTTTGCTTCATTTGGAATAGGCCTACTGGACTTTTACATGTAACATGTATTTTTACATGGTATTGGTACTAATTTTAGTACCATAGTACAAAATGTGAATACTTCTTCCACCACTGCTTGATATCTTACCAGGGGCGAGAGGGAGAGAGACGCACTGAAGGAGTCGATCGTCCCCCACAAGGTGCTACAGGAAGACAAAGACATCCTTCATCTGGTTCCTTTAATGGAGTCTTCAGAGCATTAGCAGGTAAAACACAGAGAAGAAAAACTATTGCAAAGGCGGAGATGGAAGAAAAATAAAAACCCACGTGTGTTATCTGAAAATAAACTGCGTCAACCTATAAGACTTGGACGCCTAATTGGTGAGATGATTAACTGTTGTGCTTCTAAGGGCCAGCTGTTTTATTTTATTCCCAGTGATATTCTGTCTTTTTCTCTCTCTCTTTCACTATCACGCATGCACATCCCCCCCCCCCCCCCCCCCCACACACACACACACACACACACACAAAGGCACGCACAGGCAATGCGCACGCGCACCTGGTGATTTCCCTGCTTATGCTCTAAAGACGCCATATTAAAATAATCAAATGAAGCTCTTGTAGCAGCTCATTGTAATGTTGAAGACAGCTCCACCTCGTCCCAGGAACGTTTCAGGTAAAGAGATCGCTGCTCCTGTGGGGAGTTTCTGTGAAAGCGCTACATTAAAACATTAAAACATAAAACATCTTAAAGAGATCGTTGCTCCTGTGGGCAGTTTCTGTGAAAGCGCTACATTAAAACATTCAAACTCCCTTTATGTTTTCATTAAGTTCCAAACTATTCCAAAACCAGATACGGCTCTAAGATCTTAGAGTGAGGAAAGGCTTGAGGGCCCTGAACCGCATGGCCAGCGTATGGAACTCCATCTCCCCCGCCAAACCAAACTTGGCTTCTTCTATGCAACGGTAGAGTCTGTTCTCCTATACAGCAGTGAATGCTGGACACTGAAGCCAACCTTACAGAAGTCTTTATAGATGGGTGCACAAATATGGACGTACACCGGAATCACCTGTTTGCAATCACTTCATAAATGCTGTGCTGTCGTCAGTGTGCTCCAAAACCGACACTCGAATTTGATTGATGAATTAGGGCCTATAAGAGCTGCCTGCCAGCAAAGGGTCTGTGTGACGCTGTATAGTGAAGTAGGGCGTGAATTCGCTTTAAAAAAACCACCAAAAGTTAGGATATGGAGATAAGAGGTTTCCGCCCGAAAGCGACAAAGTATTGATGCATGTCTGTGTCCTGTGGGCAGCATACAGTATGTCTGTAATTAGCACACAATGCTCGTTAACCATAGGAGGGTGCTGTCTGCCAGGTTCATGACAGTATAACCTTGTCATGCAGTGTCAGCTAGTGGAAGTTGGACTCAACACGCATGCATACATGCATGCATACACACACACAAACAAAGCTGTGTGTGTGTGTGTGTGTGTGTGTGTGTTCATTCTGAAAAATGTATACAGTCGATTACAAACTACAACAAATATCCCAAAATCGGAGTATATGTTTACTTTCCCAGAAGCAAACCCAGAACAATGCCAGAGTGTACCATATGGTCCTGGCATATGGTGGAAACCAAGACGCATGCACACACACATGCACCCGAACACAGACAATTATTACATGCACAGACCTGCATGCTCTGACAAAAACATGTACACGTTTACTTTACGCACGCACGCACGCACTATATGGACTTTGATTCTACAATTCTCTCTCTCTCTCTCTCTCTCTCTCTCTCTGCAGCAAAGAGGTTCTATACTGTAGATGATCCCAGGGAGCTCTCTGAAACTTTGGCGAGAAATATCGATCAGGAAGTACAGTACGACCGGTACTGTACAGTAGCTGTGTAGCCAAGGAAACAGTAGCTGTCAACTTTGATTGCAGCACAACAGTTTTGGTGAACTCCGCACGTGTGTGTGTGTGTGTGTGTGTGTGTGTGTGTGTGTGTGTGTGTGTGTGTGTGTGTGTGTGTGTGTGTGTGTGTGTGTGTGTGTGTGTGTGTGTGTGTGTGTGTGTGTGTGTGTGTGTGTGTGTGTGTGTGTGTGTGTGTGTGTGTGTGTGTGTGTGTGTGCATTGCCACCTGCTTGGCAGTGTGCTTTGACAAACCCATCATGCGACAAGACCCCTCCAGCTTGTGAGATTAATACACAGAGCAACAGCTGTTCACCTGTAGCGAGAAACACACACACGCGCGCACGCACGCACACACACTGTATCTAGCTGGTTTAGCTTTACTTTACTAGATTAAACGTGTAGATTAGAATCATATTTAGTTTGAAAGCTCTCTCTCTGTCTCTCTCTCTTGCTCACTCTCTCTCTTTCTGTCACTCACTCACTCACTCACTCTCTGTCTCTCTTTCTTTCTCTTCAAGTCTGAGGATTGGTCCAGCACACTGACCCTTCAGTGCAATGATTTGCGTTAATTTGCATACACACACAAATACAACTCAGTATCAAGTCGAACATATCAATTTGTGGTGCCCCAAGGCCACATACAAGTCAAAGTATATAAAAGTATGGTTAAACGGGTTAAAATCTAAAATGACACAGATGCTTTCCCGGGTTTTAATAGCCCTTGCCCCTTTCTACAACCCCACATCGCATCACACACCAGCTACATGGGGCATTAATTTACGGAAAAGCATAAACCTTGACATACAAGCAACAGCAATATTATTCTGCCAGAATGTATATATAGCTGCAATATCCACCAATTAAGAAAACATTAATGCTTGCTCTGAGTGCCTTCACAAGTAGCAGTTCAATAACAGATTTGAGTTCATTTGTAAATCCATTATTATTTCAGTTGTGTTCGTTGTGCGTGTGGGTTGTTATTTTTATTTTTTATTCTCACCTGTAGGTGCACGGTGTCCTTCAGAATAAGCAAGGGTCTCTGCGAAAAACAGAAACTAAACTAAAGCCTCCGAAATAAACAACACGGCTAATGAGCTGTAATATGAACGCTTATAATGATGTGTTTATCTTTCAATTGGAGGTAATTCTTCAGAAAGTTTGTTTATTTCAGCTGTCTCTATAGCTTTTGTTTCTAAAAACAGATTGATTCCGCAGTCGTTAATTAGTTTTTCTTGCAAATGAAAGTTTGTGGTTTTGGTGAAATTGACCGTGGGTTCATTGGAAGTGTTTGTTTTATCTAGGAGGCTGTCGGCTCCTATTCAGTGTGTCACTCACATTCATTTCTAAATGTGTAGTCCTCTTGTAAATCACGTGATGCAGATGTATATGCCTACAATGTAACAATAATGTAACTCTTGAGGTGCATTTGGTTTAATGAAGCAAACCAAATGGGTGAGGCTGACGTAATAAGCGATTCAAGCGGTTGCTTCTCTTTAAAATGTATATTCCAGCTATTTTGCAAACAACTGGGTTTATACAGTAGCTGGAACCTGTGTGGAGGGTGATATGAACTGGTCTTATACAGTAGCTGAAACCTGTGTGGAGGGTGATATGAACTGGGTTTATACAGTAGCTGAAACCTGTGTGGAGGGTGATATGAACTGGGTTTATACAGTAGCTGGAACCTGTGTGGAGGGTGATATGAACTGGGTTTATACAGTAGCTGAAACCTGTGTGGAGGGTGATATGAACTGGGTTTATACAGTAGCTGGAACCTGTGTGGAGGGTGATATGAACTGGGTTTATACAGTAGCTGGAACCTGTGTGGAGGGTGATATGAACTGGGTTTATACAGTAGCTGAAACCTGTGTGGAGGGTGATATGAACTGGGTTTATACAGTAGCTGGAACCTGTGTGGAGGGTGATATGAACTGGGTTTATACAGTAGCTGGAACCTGTGTGGAGGGTGATATGAACTGGGTTTATACAGTAGCTGAAACCTGTGTGGAGGGTGATATGAACTGGGTTTATACAGTAGCTGGAACCTGTGTGGAGGGTGAGATGAACTGGGTTTATACAGTAGCTGAAACCTGTGTGGAGGGTGATATGAACTGGTCTTATACAGTAGCTGAAACCTGTGTGGAGGGTGATATGAACTGGGTTTATACAGTAGCTGGAAAGTGAAACTGTGTGGAGGGTGGGATGAAGCAAATAAGCGGGAAAAAAAGAAAATATCAATGAAGAGGCAGATTTAGTTTTTCTCAGTAGGCCTATGTGGTCGAAGTGAACGGTGCCTCAATGACCTTTGGCTTTGTGATGTGCAGCTGGCTTTGATGGGATTGGAAGATCGATGGTATGGATACACCGCAGTACAGACTGTAAACACACACATACACGCACACGGCACACGTACATGCACACACACACACATACACACGCGTGCGCGCACATGCACACGTGCGCACAGACACACACGCGTGCACGCACACCCATACATCTCAGGACGCTTTGATTACAAATCCCTCTTGAGACTCCACACAAACACTTGGCGGAGAAGTGAATTCTGTCTCTCAAGCGTAGATTGTAAAATCGTGTGTGTGTGTGTGTGGGTGGCAGAGTGGCAGAGTGGCTCACAATCTCAGCCTGATGGCCTAAATATAGTCTAATATCTCCCCAGAGTCAGGGGGAATTACCTTTGCCTTAGTGGTTAAGATGTTGGCTTTCTGCGTGGGAGACCCGGGTTTGAATCCTGGGCGTTAGGTGACGGGACCAGGGTCGGATTTCCCCGTGGGAGGTCGTCAAGTAGCAGAGTGGCTCACAACCTCAGCCTAATGCCCAATATCTCCCCCCGGAGTTAGTTTAGTCTTAGTGGTTTAGATGTTGGCTTTCCATGTGGGAGACCGGGGTACGAATCCTTGGCATTACACACACACTGTGGGCTCCATTTTCGTCACCGCTAAACCCCTTATCCCTAAACTTCTTTGCCTTTTTTTACTATTTTGATTTTTCTTTTTATAGTTCAACTAGCCAATCTACATTGACATGTTGTGAGCATGTATACATGTGTGTGTGGTTTTGTTATGTAAACACAAAACAAAGTTAAATGGCTGTGCCTTTAAGTGCAGCACTTGAGTAAATGTGCTTCTGAGTTATTTCTCCCACCACTGGGAATGCTTGAATTGAAATATACCATCAAAGGAAAATTTGCCAGATATCTCCATCTCCACGGGGCGCACAAGACAAATGCAATGTGAAATGAAACGCACGCAGCTTGAATTTTTAATGCGAGGTATTATCTGACAGACTGGAACATGACGAATGGGCCTGTTCCTTAGACTTCTTCATTACAGGCACAAGGCATAGGAATTCTCTCCCTGGCGGGCATGAGCTGCCTGCCGTAAGTTGTTTGATTCAGTGGGGTATATACAGTATGCTGTATATTCTCTCTGTTGGGGTGGAAACCTCATATGTCCAAAACTGTTACTTTTAAGGATTCAAATAAAAAAATTGAAAAAGTATAGAGGATCGACAAGCTGGAAACGTGACGCTTCGCACCACGTTTCGAGCTTGCGGATGTGCTACTTTGATGTTTTTCTGTGACGCTGATCATGTGATCAAGTAGGGCATTAATTCACGAAAAGAATATGTAGATAAGAGGTTTCTGCCCGACAACGATATATGTATCGTCTTCATCAAAGTGCTTGAACAAAAAAGCGGACACATTTAGTCAGGGGGAATCCTACCAAGACAATAAAACCAAGATTTAGAGCTAAATCACATAAGGTGTCGATGAAAAGCATGCTCACGTGCACACATCTCATCTGTGCATGTGCAGTATACAGATGTGGATAAGCGCATATTATCGCGGTTGGGCAGAATCCTTGTCCAAAACGTACTTTTCAGTAAATGGAAAAATATGTATATACTGTATGTAGGGTATTTGTTCAATGTAGTTATTTAGTCTATTTTATATGCTGTTTATATACGTCTTTATTAGTTCAATATTCTTTTAAATCCGATTCGACACGATAGTCAAACCATGCAGTAGCCTCAAGTGTGTGTGTGTGTGCGTGTGCGCGATCATTCTGAAAAATATATACAGTCGATTACAAACTACAACAAATATCCCAAAATCGGAGTATATGTTTACTTTCCCAGAAGCAAACCCATGCAGTGTGTGTGCGTGCACAGTGTTGGACATATCAGAATCATAAAATATAAGTAACAGTGTTGGACATATAAGGTTTCCACCCAACAGACAATATGACATGAGAGAGAGAGAAATAGAAAGAGAGAGAGAGAGGACAATATGAGGGGATGGAGGAATGAAAGGGCAGACGTGAGTATATAGGATA
Organism: Protomyctophum bolini; assembly: GCF_963924005.1. Lineage (NCBI taxonomy): Eukaryota > Metazoa > Chordata > Actinopteri > Myctophiformes > Myctophidae > Protomyctophum > Protomyctophum bolini. The sequence continues at coordinate 33,146,768 of NC_137864.1, forward strand.
CATGGGATTGATTGACAGGGTGTGTGATTTCCATGCATGCCACCGTCCATGCACTATAGTGCAGCTCTGGTGTCAGTGTGGATGGAGTCCCAGCAAATATACTGTGAAATACGGACAGACAGCTCTCTGTATCTGTTTCTCTGTCTGTTGCGAGCCACATTTCTCCCCGGTTACATTAACATTACCAACCTTAATCAGGTATCCTGGGCTTCCAATCAAATAGCTGGCAGTATGAGGTTAATTTCCCCAAGCACTACATTATTTCATATTAAACAAAGTATGTAATTTAACATAACCTAATCTAAACTATTGTAATCTAAAAAAAAAAGTTACATTATGAACCCTTCATGAATTATTGATTTAAAATAAGTAGTTATGACTAAACTAATTTCACCGCTGGTTGGGTTTTCTATGCAAAGGGATTTGTTATTAGCATACTCCCACCATACAGATTGGTTGTGACTGTCGGGTGGAAACCTTGTATGTCTGAATGCATTACTTTTCAGAAAACAGAAAAATAACCTTTGTTACAATGGATCCCATGCAGTGGTGGAAAGTAGCTATACTTAACCAAAACATGACTTATTTTCTACCAATTACACAGCCCCATGATGCCTTGATTATTATTATTTTTTTTAGCTTTTATTTTGTCGCATTCCTAAGTCAATAATTCAATGAGGAGGCTGGTCAGTGGAGCCTCAATAGAGGCTATGCACGTGACATCATCGTATAACCGGAAGTTATGCAGGAAGGCCTGATTTACCAGACACATAACGTGGATTCACTCATGCCTCCTCCCCGCTATGAGTCTGGACTTCGGCCCATAGGCAGAGAGTATGCTGGACAAATCAGAACATTACTGCCCAAATAGTGACTGCATTTCACCTGCTGTGCTGTACAACAGTGAAAAGTATAGCCTCTGATTGGTCCATGTGTATTATGTTGACGTATACACATATATGACGCTGCGGTACTTTCAAAACAACAATGGCTGCTGGCATAGCTGGCTCAGGCCATGGCAAATACGGGAGCAGGAGACGAAGGTAAAAGCACGTTAGCAAGGGTTACTAAGAGAGGAGACTTGGCAAACTTTCCTTCTCACCCATTGAGATGCATGTTAAATGTCAGGATTTCTCCATATAAATAATCTATCATTTCAGTAGCAGAAGCTTCAAAATGTCTTCTAAATCTAGTCAACCAGGCCTGCAGTATAGGCTATGCAGTATGCACTGGACAAATGTGCATGACATTTTTTCAATAAACTAGAAATACAAGGAAATATTATAGAAACAGTATCCAACTCAATCATCGTAGTGAAATGAAAAATATGTTTTTCACACTTTTAGACCATATACGTAGTCGTCATATGGGCATACCTATAATGGATGCCAAAAAAATGGGCAAATTCTCATGTGTGTTTTTATATCAAAAGTCCATACAAATATTTTTTTAATTACTTATACCTGAAGCTCACCAGTTTGATTCCCATGCTTTCTTATTCCTCCTCCACAGCTGGTTTTGATTAAAGAACTACTCAGTTTTTAATCCAATTCAAGATGACATCCAGACAGTGTATTACTTGTTTTAAACTTAATCATCACGCTAAACTATGTATATAGGTTGTGTATAGATTAGAAATAATCTGCAGGCTTTTCTCCATGTCTCTCTGTCACTTTGTTTACAAACGAAATTCACGTGCAGGAAGCATAGACTGTAAAAAATATGGACAAAGCGTTCCCCGGGTCTAACATGAACGTAAAATGAAGCCTGTAAGTCCTTGCAATGGAAGTCGCCATCTTTCTAGATCCGTTTGGGCCCAGCTGGCCCATTGGCTGGCCCAGACAACGAGGCGGGACTTCCCCCCTTCTTCTTTGTTGGTTTTTATTTTGACTCGAGTGGGTGGGGGATCCCGTTCATAGACTGTAACGGTAGCCACGCCCCTCAGAACATGCGCGACTTTATGGTCATTTTTTTATAAATTGGGCCATAATTTTCCAAAAAGAATATTATGACATTAGAAATGAGACTTTAAACTAGTGACTGGAAGCAAAAAGTATTCATGACCATGTTTATTAAGGTAATACATAGTCTAGGTGAAGTTGGGCCCAAATACATGGACTTCTATGGGGCTATGGTTTTTTTTGAGCCCAATGACAGCGCCACAACAGGCCATTATATGAACTTTCATTTCCTTAGTGGCTTCACAAAATATCTGTCTGACTGCCCCCCTGGCAGGAAGTCACAGACTTTGAAACCCCATAGCCTGGAGGGATGTGGCGCTCTGATTGGTTCAGAAACTTCAGAGCCAGCGTTTCAGGCTGAAAGTTTCTGAAACTTCAAAATAAAATGTCCACCATTAGTGAAAATAGCTGATCTACAAGTTTACAACACATCCTATCACAATCTAAAAGCTTAAAGCACATCCTATCACCAGGGCCGGTTCTAGGCATAGGCGAACTAGGCGGTCGCCTAGGGCCTCAACCACTGAGGGGGCCTTGTCACAGGGAGAAGATTTTTTTTTTTTCATGTATCCCTTACATGGGCTACTGGCCACATGTGGCCCCCACCTAGCTTCTTAATTTTGATCTCAAAGTGCACCAGATTGAAGCATTTTCATGGCAAATTTACAATTTTTATCCGGCGTGGCAAAGCAGGAGGGGGGGGGGGCTCTGTATAATATGTTGCCTAGGGCCTCAAAAGGCCTAGAACCGGCACTGATGGTCGGGGGGGTAGGACCAAGGGATTTGGGATTTGTTTATAAACATTTTGGTATTTGTTTATAAACATTTGTGATTTGTTTATAAACATTTGTGATTTATTTATAAACATTTTGGGATTTGTTTATAAACATTTGGGATTTGTTTACAAACATTTGGGATTTGTTTATAAACATTTGGGATTTGTAAGTCTCATGGGGGGGGTAGGACCACTACCAGTAGACCTGTAGTAAGTCTCATGGTCGGGGGGGTAGGACCAAGGGATTTGGGATTTGTTTATAAACATTTTGGTATTTGTTTATAAACATTTGTGATTTGTTTATAAACATTTGTGATTTGTTTATAAACATTTGTGATTTGTTTATAAACATTTTGGGATTTGTTTATAAACATTTGGGATTTGTTTACAAACATTTGGGATTTGTTTATAAACATTTGGGATTTGTAAGTCTCATGGGGGGGGTAGGACCACTACCAGTTGACCTGTAGTAAGTCTCATGGTTTGGGGGGTAGGACCAAGTCTCATGGGATTTGGGATTTGTTTATAAACATTTTGGTATTTGTTTATAAACATTTGGGATTTGTTTATAAACATTTGGGATTTGTTTATAAACATTTGGGATTTGTTTATAAACATATGTGGCCCCCACCTAGCTTCTTAATTTTGATCTCAAAGTGCACCAGATTGAAGCATTTTCATGGCAAATTTACAATTTTTATCCGGCGTGGCAAAGCAGGAGGGGGGGGGGGCTCTGTATAATATGTTGCCTAGGGCCTCAAAAGGCCTAGAACCGGCACTGCCTATCACAATGTGTTGTGATATAGTATATCTGCTATTTGCACCACTTTTGTGCGACAATCTTGTGTGACGAAGTAGTGTATTAATTTACAGAGAATAAATCATAAACTTTTGAAACATGGAGATAGAAGGTTTCCGTCCGACAGCAACGATATTATGAAAGATTTACCAACTGATGAATATTAGATGAGGGAATGAGAACAAAATGAATGCATATAGAATTAATACATCCTGGTCCCAAATGCATATTCTGAAACAAGATTTTTTTAACTCACTCCTTGTTAGGTTGGCAAGGAATTCATGTCATATTTTATGTAAATGACTTTTCCACAAGAAGAAAATGGTAGCTAGTGGTTAATGACCCCCCGAATGCTACGGGGCGACGTCCCTCAATTATAGTTTTGGAATGAAAGATGTATTCCGTTAAATTAATGAAAATCCCATTTGGAAGAGCAGAGACGGAGGGTGCTATATTTTGTTGCCACGTGCCAGCTGGTGTTACTTTTTTTTGTTTCTTCGCTCGCTTCTCTAGTTTTTTTCCTTCCTCTCCTCTTGTCTTGCAAATTTTCAAGCGGCAAATTAATGGGATTCCTTCATCCTGCCACACTAATAGACAGCGCAACACCCCATCCTATACAAACCACACCGTTTGCACACATCTCACCATGCACAACACCAACAGCATGCCTGTCCAGACATCAACCACTACTTTGCATTCATACAACTGTCATATTAAAAAGTAGGCTATTGTCTGCAAGTGCAAAGGAACTATGTGACTGTCACAAATACAAGTTCTGTCTTGCAAGCCCATGTCAACAACACAGACAAGGCAGCTGTGCGCGAGGCGAGTCCTTCTGCAAATTAAATTGACCGAATATTATTTTGTACAACCAAGCAAAGCATAAGATATGATGGTTTGGAGAATAGGCAGGTCTCTCTTTTTATAGGAGATAAACCATTGCATACAGGTTCTCAAACTTTTTAAGTTCAAGGACCCCCATAACTCTGAGAGTAAAACCAAATGGACCCATTTGGAGTCCCATTTGATTCCATTTGTACAGTATCAGAGTTAAAAGTTATAAAACGGTCCATTTGGTTTCATTTGTACACTCTCAGAGTTACAGACCAGTAAGGGTCCATTTGGGTCCATGTGTACACTCTCGGAGTTACAGACCTGTAAGGGTCCATTTGGGTCCATGTGTACACTCTCAGAGTTACAGACCTGTAAGGGTCCATTTGGTTCCATTTGTACACTCATAGAGTTACAGACCTGTAAGGGTCCATTTGGGTCCATGTGTTACACTCTCAGTTACAGACCTATATGGGTCCATTTGGAACCCCCTCAAGGAACCATGAGGGTCCCTGAATCACACCTTTGAGAGCCACTGCTTTAAATAAATACGTAACTAATACAGAATATTTGATGAAATTTAGGAGCATAACTTTTTTTGTTATAGATTATTTTGCAATCTGAATTGCAATTAATTCAAACAGAACCGTGCATGCACGACACATGCACGCGAGCATGTGTCCTCTTTTTGACAGACAGACAGACAGACAGAAGAGGAGTGTGTGTGTGTGTGTGTGTGTGTGTGTGTGTGTGTGTGTGTGTGTGTGTGTGTGTGTGTGTGTGTGCGCGCAACTTTATTTGAGAAACAGATGTGAGGACAAGGAATAAACAAGGAATAAACAAGAAATAAACAAACAGCAGCCTGCACCGCTCAGTTCAGACGGTTGTGCATAATGTTTCTACTCTAACCCTTCTACAGTGAAGCAGATTGCTTTAGTGCCCCCTTTGAAATTAATGTCTGTGGTTGATTAATATCTGTATTGTAGTGTTTTATTTGTGTTCACTTGTGGTTCCACTCTAAATTGGTGGTTTCCTCAACCCTAACCCTAACCGCAGTCTTAACCGGCCACGTACTGTAGGTCGCTAAACCTAACTCTGTCTTAACCGGCCACGCCTCATTCTTTACCGGCCACATAGGTCGGACTAATGGGAGGTCAGATTTGTGCAGTCCCCGCTAGTTTATTCTCTGTGAAAACCTAGACCTACTTGTTTTCTTCTTCTTTTCCGGTGTTATGTAGATTGAGTAAATTATTCGGATGATGAATAGGACTGAAAGGGTCTCAGTGGAGACGTTTTTGTACTTAAGTATAAGTGCTATAGCTATTTGGGTGATAAATAGCTATAGGACAGAAGGGTACTTCAAGTATAGTTATTCAGTGCTTTAGCTATTCAGGTGAGGAATAGGAGGAGGGAAGGGTTCTCAGTGGAGATGTTTTTGTTTTGTGTGTATCATTTTATATTCAAAGCTAGTTAGGTGGGGAATAGAGTAGGGGTCTCAGTGGAGACAGTAGGAGAAAAGGAATCTCGGGTGGTGATGTGTGGGTGGAGACATGCGTGTCTTAAGTAACAGGTCTTATTACTTAACTTAAGACCTGGAGGCGTGATCAATGCCATTTGGCTATTCTGAATGGCCAAACAGCATTGACCACGCCTCCAGGTCTTAAATTAAGTCATAAGACCTGGTACTTAAGACACGCAAAATAATACCCAATTAGGTGGAAAGAGCCAAAGAGGTCTCAGTGGAGATACTAGGAGAGAGGGTTTAGTGGGTATAGGAGGAAAGAAGTCAATAACTTTTGAATTTGTGAGTGTGACTGAGTGGTGAGTGATTATAGGTCATTTCGAGGAAGCAAGTTGAAACAGCCTTCTAGCCGTGCTTTAAACCAGTATGATGAACACCTAATTAAAGCAAAGAATTCAGCTGCTCTGCCCTCCCATAGCGCAGCAGACTCGGTGGCTAGGCTAGCTAGTTTCTTGGGACATTTGTGGTCGTAGTGTCTACAGTACATCTGTCATTTAGCGATTATTTTAGTTATAAGGGTAACTCTAGGCCGGGTTGTATCAATGCTTTAAAATACAATTGACTCAATTTATCGCGTGTGTGTGTACACACGTGCGTGTGCGTGTGCGCGCATAAAGAACACTGCCTCTCTCTTACACGGGAACAACAGCTTAATCTCCCTGGCGACTGTTGCCGTGTGACAGCTTGATTGACAGCAGCTGTATACCCCGGCAACCGTGGAGCGAAGCATAACACAGGAGCAAGGCGTGTCTGACAACAAGCCGGGGGGGCAGGGTGACACGGAGGTCACGGCTACACTTGTCATCTGCACCGCCACTTAGGAGCTTTGAGCAAAGTATCCATTCAATGGCATCATCATCATCATCATCATCATGGCTGTGGTTCTACACCTGAAGTACTGTAACTGTTCAAAGTACTGTACCTGTTTCATACATTGCATATTGTTGCTGCCAAGGCAGAAACCTCTTATCTCCATTATTATTATTTTTCTACTTGATCATACTACAGCGTCACACAAAATTATCAAAAGTAGCAGATCCACAAGCTCAAATGTGTCGCGATACAACGCATTTAGAGCTTGTATAGAACTGCTACTGTATAGCTCTTTTTTATTTGAATCCTGAAAGGTATAGCAGTTTTGGACATACTGTATGATGTTTCCACCGGACAAAGAATAAACTTCCGTCATGTCGATTTTTAACATAAGCAATCTGCGGCCCAGACCGCTGTCCTATACTGGACCGGGCATCTAGGCTCCAATGCAGCCTGACAATGCATCGTGGGTTCAAGTCCCGATCCCATAGGCCTTTTCTGCGTGTCACTTGAATGCGAAGGAGGAGATGACACACTGACATTCAATGGATACTATGATCTTTTGTGGCCAGATGCAAGTTCCTGGGGTCTAGTAGGACGGTAACACTTGCAGATAAGGTTCTGAAATAATGATTAACTAATACATTAGTTAATCATTATTTCATGAACCTTATCTGCAAGTGTTACCAGTAGGACTATATCAAATAATTAAAAAAATCGCTGTAAAAATGTGTTAAATAATATGATTAAAAGTAACCCCACCCCCTGTCTAAAATTTGCTAAAACAAAAGAAAGCAGCAAATTTAACACACATATTTTTTTACTTGCTCTAATAACCTAAAACGTGAAACTTGGTTGAAAAACCCCCCAAAGTTAATCTAGGGCTACTTCAAAGTTTCCACCAAAGACAGGCACAAAAGCTGGAGACCAAAGCACTTTGACTAGGTCCATGTGCTGCAGCAGGACTGCTTGTCTGCTTGGTTGTATTCAGTCTCATTATAGCTATTACAATAGCGCATAAAAAGAAGAAAATGTATAGGCGATACCAAGATACTACATTCTGGTCAGTTCTATTATGCCTGGCCTACTACAATGAACTCTATTCATATAAGTATGCATATTATATAAAAAACTTAACAAGAGCAGGCAGGCGCGTCAGATGCGCTCCGGGTGTTACTTAACAAGACAGCTTTCTATAAGCCTATATAGAACCTCCAGAAAAACATTGGCAAAAATCCTTGATTATGCACTATGCAGGCAAAAATCCTTAATTATGCGATGGAATGTGCAGGGGTTTTATGTTAATTTATGTGGTGAAATTGCGGGAATTAGCTAGCCTTACACTCCCCACGGCAGCAGATTCTAGAATGGGCGTTGTCAAAGCGGCAGTCTTCGGCGATTGGTTCATACCAACCAATCAGAATAGCAGGAAAGCAGATGATATTGTTGTCAATCATGAGTCTATGGCTAACCCGGTTGCTAACCAAACAAACACAGTCAACGAGTGCTACTATAGCCATGTTTGTTGTTTGACGTTGTCGAGTGACAGGGGTGATGTGATGGCCAATCAGCTGCTGCGATCATATTTTCGATGGAGACTGACACCGTAGGCACAGTCGCCAGGACATCTTTTTTTAATGGTAGCGATTCAGGGCTGGAGCCAGGCTAGGAATTCACATTTATTAATATCGTAAAAATCTATTTAACCACTTTATTCATACAATATAGTCACTAATGGCACAAAATACATTTCTGATTGGGGTCCGCAGTTAAATACATATTAATTTAGGGGTCCTTGAGTGAGTTGAGCTATGCAAAACCAACATCAAAAGTTGGTCTCCCTTTAATTATTTTCAAGGCAAAAAAGGAAACCTTTGTCAACTCTCTACCTTTTAATTACAGTACTTTAAGGCAAAAACAAAATCATGTCATTGCTTCGTGAAGTGTTGTTCCCATCTGCTTCCATGGAATACTACTACTTTTATATTACAATCTGGTTTGCTGAATACTTTTATGAACGTGGCAACATTTCAAACTCAGTCTACAAGGAGTGCAATGAATGGATGTCGCATTAAGTAGGTTATAGAATAGACACTAAATTGTAATTACGAAAGTGTCTTTCATTTTGTCAGAGCAGATTAATTTAGGTTACATTATTGAGCCAGGGAGAAGTGTGTGCTCCCAGTGCAGCCAGCACACTCAACGCGCGTATACTCATGCACATGCACGCATGTACGCACGCACGCACGCGCAAGCACACACACACACACACACACACACACACAATTTGAATGAACTGGCACACCCCTTCAAGTGACGAGGATTTGGATTCATCATCATAAGAACATGCTTACGAACAATTCTGCCTACTTAAGAACGTTTCATGAATCTGACTGGACTTCTCTTAGGAATTCACTTAGGAAGAAATGTAAGAGGAAAAGTTAGGAACTTATTGGCGCATGAGGCCCAGTGATCATTGTCTGATCAGCAGTCTGATGACCTGGCTGTGGAAACGTTCTTCTCAGAACTAGTGCACCCAAAGTTATTGTGACTCTTGTCTGAAACAGTGTTGCCAACTCTCCAGTGACGGAAGTAGCTAGTGGCTCCTCGAAAAGTAGCTAAAAGTCGCCAGGGGTGGGATATGCGCGCGCGTAGCGCGCGCCGCCCCTAGCGACTTTTTTGCGTCCCTAGCGACTTTTAGGCGCCCCTAGCAACGAAAATATGTAGCCAGCCCAGAAAAACATTTGTCATTTATGTGCACTTAGTTTGTATCATCTCTTCATTTGATAACACATCGTTTAAACTCATTGTAATATAAAAAAAACATACCTCAATTCAACTAATGTTTAGAACGCTATTTTGTTCCGATCCATACAGGAATTAGAAGGTTAATACTTTATGCATCCGAGTGTGTATTTTATTTTTACTAGCAGACTAAACTGAGCTGCCAGTGCTTCCTCCTTTCTTGCTCTGTCGAGCTCGAGGGGCGCGTTCGGAAATACCGCACCGGAGCGCACTCGCCTAGGCAGAGCAAGAAAGGAGGAAGCACTGGTAGACAGTCTGTGCAGTGTGCACATAACCGAGCCGAGGAAGCCACTGAGCCTGCTGTGACCTGTGAGCCAGACCAGACGCGCCGACCACTTTTAGTTTTGCCAATTTAGCGGATTTGAGGCTGAGAAAAAAAAAAAAAGATTTTATCTCTGGCGCATATCTGGCGCCTGTCAACACGATTTGTCCCCAATTCACCAGGGGAAAAAAGCTAGATTTCTCGCCAGAAGCTTTTCACTAATTCAGTCGCTAGGGGGGTCTGGAAAGAAGCTAAATATGACGACAAATCCGCTAAGTTGGCAACACTGGTCTGAAAGCCTTAAGTCAGGAATCATTAACTACAAAGTACTGTCGTTACTTGTTTAGGGAGACTATTTAGACAGGCACAAACAATAAACAAGAAGAAAGTTTTTCAATGTTTTACTCATGATGACTCAAGGAGGATCGGCAGCAACTCCGGAGAGCGAGATAATTACACTTCTGAGCCGTTGAAATGCATTATGTAAAACTGATGAAGCGTGCTAAACAGTCATACATGCTGAGCTCCATTTTTTTTTTCTCCATTATTTACCAGGTAGGGAAGCATCACTCTCGTTCTCTATACATCTCTCTCAACCTCTCTCTCTCTCTCCTTCTCAAGCAGGTGGGAGGAACGCACAAGCTAATTACCCAGACAAAGATCAAGTTGACGAGATGAAGTAACGAGGGATCAAGACAAAGTAAACCAAGCATTTCATCCAAATGTGTGCATGCGTGCGTGCATGCGCGTGTGTGTGTGTGTGTGTGCGTGTGCACACGCATGTGCATGCATCGGTTAATGTTCTCATTTGGTTTTAATGAGCAGGTGCATCATTGCATGACTCAGATGTTTTTCATTTTTATCTCCAGGAAAAGATATGAGTACCTTCCTCCCACACAGCTAAATCTGGGGCAGGGTAAACAGCCAGCCCTAATGTAGTTAAACAGAAATGTTAAGAACCCTTCAAGTAAAAAGAAAATCACTGTTACTCTGTAGTCTCTTGTTAATGCAAACTGTATTTATTTTTTCTTGAACAATGTCATCATCAATGCTTATTATACTTATTTCATCAGTAACTGTGTCTGAGAACTCCTTGACATGGTTCCCATGAGGCACACTGCAGCGTACAGAGACAGCTCCACATGATGGAAGCAGGCTTAGAGCACAGTAGCCTACCTCTCAGGCACCTCATGTATTAACAGGACAATATCAGTCCCCATAAACAAGGACGGGTGTTTTCGATGAATCTAGCATGGTTAAAATGGAGTTTGAAGTTACGAAGGGATTTGTATAGGAAAGGCGCGGGGCAGCTATACAATTGCAGAGTTGTCCTGAATATAAAACAACAGCAATGATACTGATGGATACCTTTTTGCTGGAGTCATAACATTATGGAGAACATGCAGGGTTGATCAGGAACTAGAGTTGTGATGAAGGATCCAGTTGCAACATAGTCTGGTGTAGCCAGACAATTATTCCACAATCTCCGAATAAGTCTCTAAGTACAGGTGAAAATATAGTAGCTACAGGTAAAAATCTCTCTAGAGAGAGAGACGGCTCCCACGGCTTGGGAAGCCGTGGATATACACGGCTTTGGATATCCGTGGATATATACACGGCTTGGCAAGCCGTGGATCTACAAGCTCCAAGTGTTGCGTACACATGCAGCGCGTTGTGAGCTTGCAGATCGTCGGTGCCCCACTCACCATGAATCAAGCAGAGGTCCTCACAAGTATAGGTAAAACACTGCCACTGCCAGTGCTCAGCGCAATGGCCCGTTGCAAAGAAGTTGATATTTTACTTGTGCGATATTCAGATAATCTTCAACTGATTGTTATAATTCGAAGTGGTATCTGTGAAGTTTATATTTTCATTGGGTGTACAAGTCATGTTTTTAATATGCCATTATCAAATGATATTGAGAGATGGTAGGGTAGTGCCCAAGCCCTGTTAGCCATGCAGCCTATATGATCTGTGGTGCTTGCTATAGGCCTACACTCTCAATTAGGGATTTTCCCAGAGGTTAATTTCACTGATGTGTACAACCTTTATTCAAATAGTTTCATTTGTATTGGAGTGTGAAGCTTGAGGTACGTCATAATCGCTTCAACGTGATGCCTGGGTGAGATGAATCGTCTGTGGAAATTATGCCTGTCAGCATGGCCCACCGTTTAATGCTGTGGCCAAAATAATTATACACATTTTCTATGGTATCATAAAACTGTTTGAGCTCTGTGTTACGGTCCTATGTGGCCCTAGTGGTGTTTTGGTCTGTGTATAATCCACTGTTAGTGTTTTCCAGTGCTGATGATGGATGGTGGGAGTGGCAGTAGAGATTGGAGGCATGTCGAGAGATTGTGACACACCTGGGCCAGTATAAAATCACCAACCAGTATAAAAGGAGAACAGCCCACAAGCTCTTTTGCCATTGTAACAAACACCACATGCTGCTAAGACCCTGTTTTCTGTTTTCCCAGTGAAACAATTATAGACAGACAAAGTCACTAGTCAGTTGATAGTCAAAGTTACTTTAAGCAACTCAACTCATATAAACCACTGTCCAAGTATCCCAAACCATTTGTCTGCATACTGTTTATAAATCAATACATTGAAACTGGGACTCAACTGATGCAAATTACAGCAATGTTGTTATTCAATTGAGCCATTTACACGTCACATCTATAAGTCCGAATGCTATATATAGTCTGGAACTACAGCTCCCGAAATTCGAGTAAGGAAGCTGCCATTTCTGTTCACAAAAATATATTTTAAAATCTCTTTAGAGCTTATTTTTTTATTTCCTTTTCTGCTAAGTAACAAGCTATACAGTATATGCTTAGATGATTTCTATTTATATCAGGATAAATGTGCACGACTGTAAAGACGAAACGGAAGTGGCGAGGAGGCTTCACTTCCGCTTTATAGTTTACTCATGACAGCTCTTCCGTTGCTCCAGATAGAATGCCTGGCCTACTACAATGAACTCTGGTACAATTTCTGGAACCGGTTTATTACACCGTCAGTATGTGGACTTCACTTCTGCTATATACAATTACAATACAGGTGGTTCTCTGACGTTTTCATTTCAAGGACCACCATATAACTCTGAGAGTGCACGAATGGAACCTAATGTCATTATTGTTTCCTTTTATATGCTCTCAGAGTTATAGTTCTGTAAGAGTCCATTTGGAACCCCCTCAACCAACTCGGGTCCCTGGACCTCACTTTGAGAACCACTATACAATAATATGCATGCAATACTGTATGTATGATTTAATTTACGCTTATCAAAACTTATAATAAAGGCCAAAATGTTTCCAAATGTATGATTCGTTAAAGAAATAGAACCATTAAGAGGGATTCGTTAAAATCCTAAATGATCCGGACTCTATCAAGAACACATGATGCATGCACCGTTACGATACAGTATCCTCTGGCATGTGGGGTTTTATGCTGAGTTTCACATCCCCATGTTCCATCTCCCTGCCTTTCTGCTTCCCCATGCAGCAGCCTGTACTGTACTTTATACATTAACTGCCATGATGACCCCAACAGTAGAATTAGCATTTTCTGTCTGCCAAGCATCTGGCCTTTATGCATATACAGTGTTTCTATTTTTATATGCTGGTGTGTGTACTTATACTGTAAGACTCCACACTGCTGGCTGCTTTGTCAGAGTTTAGAAGCAGACGGTTCTTGCGCACGTGTGTGTTTTTTGTGTTTGTGTGTGTGTGCGTGTGTGTGTGCGCGTGTGTGCGTGTTCATGAGAGAGAGAGAGAGAGAGAGAGAGAGAGATACGGAGTTCATGTAGTGTGCACACGACAGTGTTATTACTCATTCCAGGCTACATTTACAATGTCCTCTAACTCAGCATAGTGGTGGCTTAGTACCAAGCATGCAGTTGTGTGTGTGTGTGTGTGTGTGTGTGTGTGTGTGTGTGTGTGTGTGTGTGTGTGTGTGTGTGTGTGTGTGTGTGTGTGTGTGTGTGTGTGTGTGTGTGTGTGTGTGTGTGTGTGTGTGTGTGTGTGTGTGTGCGTGCGTGCGTGCGTGTGTGTGTGTGTGCACACGTACGGTATGTGCAGCATAACTTCTTATGTCATTAGTTTACATCTGCACACGATGCACAATGTTTGAGCGTCTTCATCTGTTACACCGCATGTGTCTGCCTGTTCTTGGGTGATAATGAAGTCAGCCTTTTCAGAGAGTGTGTGTGTGTGTGTGTGTGTGTGTGTGAGAGAGAGAGAGAGAAAGAGCGAGCTGTTAGTCTGTTTGACCTCCACTTCTCTTCTTGGCCCTGTCACCTCCATTAACGTCAACATGCTTCACTCTGCTGCTGCGCACACACACACACACACACACACACACACACACACACACACACACACACACACACACACACACACACACACACACAGGGCACACATGTCACACTCTCTATCTATCTCAAGAAGAGAGATCCGACATTCGACAGATGTTCAGATGTATATCTCTGACTGATACATACTGTATAGAGACAGAGAGGGAATATACATTATATGATTTATATACAGTATAGACCCCAAGGCTGTGTGCTGCGTGCTGAGTCCTCTCCTCCCTGCACGCGTGCACACACACACACACACACACACACACACACACACACACCTCCAAGTCATCAAGTACGCTGATGCCATGGCGTACTTGACAACGTTGACGAGGAAACTTACAGAGACAAGGTCAGATCACTAAGGTCGCTCTCAATGATGACAAAACCAAGGATGTGGATTTCATGAGGCCTACGAGAGATCACACCACAATTCATGTTGGCGGCATTGAGGTGGAACAGATCAGTCACTATAAACTCCTTGGAACGCCCACAGTCTGAAAACTTTTCACGCACACAATGCACTTGGTGAAAATAGTGGTCTGTCTCCATGGGGCAGTGGTTCCCAAAGTGGGGTCCAGGGACCCCTAGGGGTCCTTGAGAAAGTTCCAGGGAGTCCCCAGCTAAATGATAATTATGAAACAAATAATAATAATAATAATAATTGTATGGCCTACTTGTGCGCAAGCAGAGGGCGCCATGAAGTGTGCTCACCATTGCTGGCACGACTGCCTAAAGCACTCTGCTGCTGTCTGGGTATGACTGCTGCTCTGAGTCCTAGAGCTCTCTGCTGTCTGTCTGGGTACGACTGCTGCTCTGAGTCCTAGAGCTCTCTGCTGTCTGTCTGGGTACGACTGCTGCTCTGAGTCCTAGAGCTCTCTGCTGTCTGTCTGGGTACGACTGCTGCTCTGAGTCCTAGAGCTCTCTGCTGTCTGTCTGGGTACGACTGCTGCTCTGAGTCCTAGAGCTCTCTGCTGTCTGTCTGGGTACGACTGCTGCTCTGAGTCCTAGAGCTCTCTGCTGTCTGTCTGGGTACGACTGCTGCTCTGAGTCCTAGAGCTCTCTGTTATTCTAAATCCTTTAGACCCGTTATTGTACTTATACCAACCTTGAAACGTACCTTAGTTCTGTCAGCAAGAATGGTGGTCCCGTATTGACTGTTGGAGGACACTGACATACATACATACCCCAGCCGATCACATTACTTGAGCGCTCTGCTTGTGCAAGTAATAACATACATATAGTGCAGTGCCTTTTATTATGTAACACTTTCATGGTTACCACTGTGAGTCAGACCACATCATGGAATGCCTGGAACTCCATATGGAGCTAACTGGCATATCCAAGCCTGACGTCATAGACTCCCTTTTTGGGCATGACGTGTATTAGGACTCCATATAAGGGATATAACTGACTCATAATGACACCTGCAAACTCTCAACTTACACCCTCTGTAACTAACCAGGGTGATATTTGGCCTACAAACCCAGTTAAAGCCTTATATTTCATTTTCTGCTACTTTCTCCTTGTCCCAGCTTCCTCCTGATTCGTATTTCTTCTGTGACATTGATGTTCTCTCTTTAAATGTATCTTCAGAGGGGGATCGGTACCGCCAAGACAGTCCTGGGAAGCAGCCGACACAGTCTCCTTATTCTGTTTGGTAGGAGCAGTCTGTGTTTGAAAGCTTCTCTGAGACGACAGTCCACAGCAGCCGGTGCTGCTGCCTCACCCCAGCCTGCTGCTGCAGAAACAGAGGAAAACATGAGACCTAAGACAGGCATTTTGATGATAAACATGGGTGGGCCAGAGAAGCTAGAAGATGTCCATGACTTCCTGCTACGTATCTTCATGGACACAGACCTGATGAAACTTCCCGTACAGAACATGCTGGGTCCGTTCATTGCCAAACGGCGGACACCTAAGATCCAGGAACGGTACCGTAAGATTGGAGGAGGATCGCCTATTAAACACTGGACCTCAACGCAGGGGGAAGGCATGGTCAAGCTACTGGACGAGATGTCTCCAGAAACGGCCCCTCACAAGTATTACATTGGCTTCCGTTACGCTCATCCACTGACAGAGGAGGCCATAGAGGCGATGGAGAAAGATGGAGTAGAGAGGGCTGTCGCATTCACACAGTATCCACAGTACAGCTGCTCCACTACAGGCAGCAGTTTGAATGCCATCTATCGTTACTACAGCAAGAGAGGCCATGGACCAAAAATGAGCTGGAGTGTCATTGACCGTTGGCCCACTCACCCCTTACTGGTGGAATGTTTTGCAGAACACATCCGTAACGAGCTTCTGAGATTCCCAGAGGAGAAGCGGGACAATGTGGTTGTCCTGTTCTCAGCACATTCATTGCCCATGGCCGTGGTGAACAGAGGGGACCCCTACCCTCAGGAAGTACAAGCAACGGTACAGGCAGTCATGGAGAGGCTGGGACTCTGCAACCCCTACCGGCTAGCCTGGCAGTCTAGGTTTGGCCCCATGGCGTGGCTCGGTCCACAGACGGACGACACGATTAAGGCTCTCTGCGAACGCGGGAGGAAGAACATTCTCCTGGTGCCGATTGCCTTCACGTCGGACCACATAGAGACGCTGTACGAGCTGGACATAACGTACAGACAGGTGCTAGGTGAAGAGTGTGGGGCAGAAGATATCCGCAGAGCTGAGTCCCTGAATGGAAGCCCTCTCTTCATGAAGGCATTGGCAGATTTGGTCCAGTCTCACCTGGCGGCTAACGAGCCTTGCTCTCGCCAGCTGACCCTGTGTTGTCCACTCTGCACCAACCTGACCTGTGGAGAAGCCAAGGCTTTCTTCACAACCCAGAATCTTGAGTATACACACACTAGGGACGGGAATTTTATTATCAACGTTTACACGTGGAGTGTTGAGCGGTTAAATGCGGTTAAACGGAGCATGGCTTCATATGTATCCAAATTAACACTGCCATACACACAATAAGCCTTGTACACCGATATATTTGAATAAAGTGAATGAAGCAATCTCACCATCTCAGTATAGACGGAAGACGTCATTAACATGTCATCTTTCTTTCGAGAAATGTTCCATATTCATGGAAGGATTATGGACTAGGCCAGTTGGGCCAGTTAGGGGCCCTTGACTACCAGGGGCCTATGTTAAAATATTTACAGGCAATTTCTTAAACCATATGGCTTGCAACCTCAGTAGTGTGACACGCACCTGACTGCTAGATTTTGTGATGGCCAGCGACATTGAATATTTGGTACAATAGGCCAATGCCTATTGGGAATGCATGCCCCTCTGGTTATTCAATACCCATTGTACCAATTATTGTCAGTGTACCTGTCAGAGTAGGCGTAACTGTTGTTACTGTTGTAACTGTTGGTAGGTACTACAACAGTCTGAACTGCTGATGGTCACTTTAAATTTGTGCCAAAATGGAGGAGGGAATCCTGTGGGAGTTGCTGAACTCACGGGATTAGAGTGAGGAAGTGCTAGAACCCAGAAACAATAGCTACATTGTGTAATAATTCAGTACATTAACCCCACCTGTCTGGAACTGAACAGTGATTAATCCAAACCAGTGTGCAGTATTGCCTTCAGTTTGACTCAGGTCTTCCACTTTCTGCCACACCTTGCTATGGAACATGTACTGTATGTAGTGGTTCTCGGTCAGTATGGCAGGGTGGAATCAGAGGGAGAGAGTGTGAGTGTGCGCGTGCGTGAGCATGTTGATATGCTGCCTTCTGCAAATATCTTCCGCAAAAATTGACGATCTATAGCTTCTAGATCTTCTATTTTTCCTGTATGTTTGCCTCTTTTCGGCGAATATGGATGCTATGGTTAAATAAAATCACACCCGTGTGAAGTGAGGGGCGCTTTACCATCATCACATATTATGACATATGACATCAATTTGACATCACAAAATAGCAGTTTATAAGGTGGTCCCTTATAGCCGAGGTTTTACTCTGACATGCATATGCTGATTTGCTCAGTGACAGACAAAACAAACATTAAACTCTGTTCATTGTTAATGGCATTTAATGTTTGCGTTGGAGACAAAACAAACATTAAACTCTGTTCATTGTTAATGGCATTTAATGTTTGTGTTGGAGACAAAACAAACATTAAACTCTGTCCATTGTCAATGGCGTTTTTAATGTTTGTCTAGAGAAGACAAACATTAAACCTGTGTATAGGAGGCACTAGCGCTCCTCAACAAATAATGGTTGGGGGAGGATCCAGGGATGAGACAAGCACCAAACATGACCGCAAACGAAGGGCACGCTGCCAATGGTGGTACCAGTGGGATCTCTTTTATTTTTTTAGGTTCCATACATCAAAATTAGTTTTATATATCAAATTAAATCTCTGAGTGTGGGGGCTATCTATTACCAATGTGAAATCTGATTTTGTTAATAAAATGTCCCAGGATTGAAAATGGTGGTCAGTAACGGGAGCCGGAGCTGTTGTAGGCGGTTAGGGAACATGTTCTGCTGGCATTCCGCCTGGACTCCTCTTTATGCAGAGGAGAGACGACTGTAACGCTTCCAACCTGGCATTCATATTTCATTCATTCATTCATTCATTCATTCATTCATTCATTCATTCATTCAAGTGTTTGCTCTGAGACTGGGAGGTCAAGGGGTTAAATCCCCAGCCGAGTCTTATCAAGGACTATAACAATAGTGCCTCCCTGCTTGTCACTCAGCAGTTTTTTACCTCTGGTCTGCTTTCAGGCAGGATTCCAGAGAAGAAGGGAAGATATAACCTCATGATCAGCTCTGTAACAGTGGCCAGCAAACTGTGTTCTTCTGGATCGGACTAGTAAAGAAACACATGGGAGGTTGCCGTAATTTAGAGAAGTTGATGGGTGGCTCTTCCAATATTGCGCTCTCATTAGAAGGCAGTGTAAGTGCCATCCAGCCGTTTCTCTCATTTGAAAGTGTCCATGTCCCGGAGCCATAGAGTATATAGAATCGGCTCGACGGTCGTCCTCAATAGTCTTACTTTGAACCTCTTACTGAGCTGGGATGACCAGATCTCATGCATGTCATTGCAGGCTGACCATTCCATATCCTTCCTAGTTCGAAAGTCCGTTTGGGAAGAAGATATATATGAACCCAAATACTTGTAGTCATCAACACACACACACACACACACACACACACACACACACACGGTGCCGTACTACCACCATGTATGATGTACATGTCCCTGTCCCTGCAGCATCAGTGACCCCACTTGAAGCTAATTAATTCACACCATGCATGCTGAAGCTTCATTTATGCTCCATCATAGGACAGTGTGTTAGTTTTAACCCAAAAATATCACTTACCCTACCTTTAACTGGCACAAACCTATTATCAATACCTCTTTCTCTGTCCTCTGATTTTGAACAGCCACATGTCTGCCAGTGGAAGCCAAAACACGTGACTGTGTTGCCATCTAGTGGAGAACTTATGAGACACCATTCATGTTGGCTAGTCTGTAGTTATGCACATAGCAAGTAGCTCATATTTTATATGTATACCGGTGTGTGTGTGTATATATATATCACTCATTCTTGAGATGAGGGACAAAAGTGGAAAAAACATGTCCCACACATAAGAGCCTTGTTTTATGTAAAAAATAAATTAATTCATAAAAATAAAAGCACTTGCAAAGTTAAGTGTAATACAGTTGTGTATTATTATGCCCTTAATTTCATTATAATTGTTTTCATATTCCATCTGAATTAGTTAAAAGCAGGCCCTGTACCCAAAAAGGCCTGTATTTAGCCTGTCCCCAGCAAGTGGCCACAATTTCAAACTGCCAAAAAAGTGTCTAATACTGTCACAATCACATAAATAGACATACTAAATTAAAGTAGATTGTCAACAACATAGCAAATAATATACACAGTTAATTTTAATTTATATTTTCTATTAAATATCTCATATCAAATGTTCGTCCCACGTCTCCGTCAACTCCGTCAGGTTTTTTTAAAAGTCTTAAATTAATCAGAAAATATTGTCGACAGATTTAGCCTGAAGACTCCTTTTCCAAGTCCCATTTATATTTGTTGCAACAGTGGAGTACCTGGTCTGACAAGCATTCAATTGTTTGATATTTTAAACAAACAATGTTGATAACAATGTGGTCACAGCTTTTACATGTCAACTCCGTTTAGTTTAGGGGTTAGGTTTAGCTAACAAAATTAAGCAAAAACAAAATGGCTACATTGTACTAAAGAGGGTTAAGATGAAAACAAATGCCATTTTGTCAACTCCGTCAGACGTCAACTCCGTCAGATTTTGTGTCTGACGGAGTTGACGTGTATCTGACGGAGTTGACAAAAGTGTTCCTAAAACAATAAAATTATTGTTTTTGAATAATGGGCAGTATTCTAATTTGGCACACAGTTAGAGCATGCCTTAAGGAACATTTTTGGCTATGGGGCCATCACAGATTTGTCTCGTGGTGACCATGGCAGCCATATTACAAAAGAGCCGCCTGATGTTATTTTACAATAACTCAAGTTCTACACCACCTAGGATCTTGATTCTGGTGACTAATCATACATTTTCAAGGATGTGGGGTACATTGGTAATATTTAGATTGGTCCTGTGACCATAGCAGCCATTTTTTTTTCAAAATGGCCGCCACCTGCTGTTATTTTACAATAACTCAAGTTTTAGACCACCTAGGATCTTGATTTTGGCGACTAATCATACATTTTAAAAGATGAGAAATACAGTGGTACTATTTAGATTTGTCCTGTGACCATGGCAGCCATTGTTTTTCAAAATGACCACCAACCTGCTGTTATTTTACCAATAACTCAAGTTTTAGACCACCAAGGATCTTGATTCTGGCGACTAATCATTACATTTTCAAGGATGAACTTTCTCTGGGAGAGGTAAGGGCTTATTTCAGGTGCAGGTTGAGTTTCTACTGACAGGACATTAAAAGGAGGTGGGCTTTCTGGCCTTTGACTTGCCCCTTTCAGGTACAGATGCACAGTTTGACTTCACTGGCCACTGCAGGGAACTGTGGGGGAGAAACTTTGGTCTCTTGACACCCCGATTAGGTTCAGGGTTTTTTTTGGTGGAGACTTGCCTTTCATGACATCTTTGCTGCAGCAGTTGATCTCCTTACTGCCAGTGGTGGCACACTCTGGGTCTCTGGGGCATTGTATCTTGGTGGCCTCCTGCCAGTGTTTCTCCATCCTTCTCCTGAGCTCTGTGTTCTGGGGCTCTGTTATAGTCAACTTACATTGTCTTGGCTGGAGATTGCTTTCCTGCAGGGTCCAGCCCAGTCTTGTGCAGATGGCTGCTGGCCCACCTGGAGGCCCCAACCTCACTTGTTCGGTTGGTGTGATTAGGTGGGGTGGTCTTCCCCAATCAGGATGAGGGGTTTGACCCTTTCAAACGGCAGTCTGGCCAAGTGTCTGTATTTAGTTGTGAGTTTAGATACAGGATACGATTGCTCACCCAGCCCCAGGTGACATGAGGTGAAGGCTCCTTTGATTTGGTAACATTGCTTTGGTTGACATGCTGGGGACACAGAGAAAGACACTGATGCCTTCAGTGTCTGCACATCCTGCCTGGTGGTCCTGAAGCCAAATCTTCTGTCTTCAGTCTTTCGCTCACTGTTCACCTCACCGAATTTAGCCCAAGGAGTTTGACCCCTAGTTTGGCCATAGACCCCCTAGTTTGGCCATAGCCACTTGCCCAAATGTGCCGACATGTGCTGACCTCATCACATCTGTGATGATGGCTATGGCCGTTTTTAGCCAACGTAGTGTTTTTTGTGCAAAACTAATGCTTGGAATGGATCCAGAATCATGAAAAGCCCCTAGTTTGACATGCCACATGCTACTTAAAGCATAATGAAATTTAGAACATTTAGCCTTATATTGGTTGTTGATGGTACCCAACTTTCAGCAGCTGTCAAACATGCCCCTAGGGTGGTCA
Organism: Protomyctophum bolini; assembly: GCF_963924005.1. NCBI lineage: Eukaryota > Metazoa > Chordata > Actinopteri > Myctophiformes > Myctophidae > Protomyctophum > Protomyctophum bolini. Next base: position 33,168,848 of record NC_137864.1, read on the forward strand.
AATAGAAACCAATGTGGGATATGTTAGTAGACACCTTTACAAACATTGGTGAAGAAAATTCTTGGTAAGAAATGTATTCACATATTTTATATTATTCTGATAATATTCCCTGAGTAAATTGGTAAAATAATAGCAGGTCCACCATTTTTGAAAATGTCTACCATCCATGGTCACAGGATAAATCTAAATAGTACAACTGTATTCCTCACCCTTGAAAATGTATGATTAGTCACCAGAATCAAGATCCTAGGTGGTGTAGAACTTGAGTTATTGGGAAATAACAGAAAGTTGGCGGCCATTTTGAAAAATGTCTACCATGGTCACAGGACAGATCTAAATAGTACCAATGTATCCCACATCCTTGAAAATGTATGATTAGTCACCAGAATCAAGATCCTAGGTGGTGTAGAACTTGAGTTATTGGGAAATAACAGAAAGTTGGCGGCCATTTTGAAAAATGGCTGCCATGTTCACAGGGCAAATCTAAATAGTACCACTGTATTCCTCATCCTTGAAAATGTGGGATTAGTCACCAGAATCAAGATCCTAGGTGGTCTAGAACCTAAATCAGTTAAACTTGTCAACTCCGTCAGATGTTCGTCAACTCCGTCAGACGTTCGTCCCGTGATGATTTTGTTAATTTCCAAAGAAATAGAAAATTCGCTGTCAAATCTTTTGTGCTTATGTATTGAAACACCAACTGAAATGATACGTAATGATGTTTTTTTTTTTTTTTTACATGGTTTTCATGTTATAATATTGAAAATAAAGGTTGAAATGACGTTTTTGAGAAATTGGATATTTCATAATAGTGTGATATTGGAACAAAATAATATTAAAAGATTTGTATTACTTAACTTGATTACTGAAAGCCATTATAAGATAACTGAGGACTTTATATTATTGTTGAAATGATAAAATTCAATTAAAAGGGATTTTAGTGTGTCTGACGGAGTTGACATGAATCAGGTATTAAGTGCATAAATGTCCCATTTTAGAAAGAAATGTTATGCGAAAAACCTGTTCCTTCTCAAGATTGGTAGTTGAGACCTGTGTCTACAAATACATCTATTTGATTTGAATGTATCTTTAAAAAAAAAAAAATCCAGTTTGAAAAAAGTTTTGTCCCTTATCTCAAGAATGGGTGATATATATATATATATATATATATATATATATATATATATATATATATATATATATATATAAATCACACCTGTGTGAAGTGGCACTATAATATATTAATGTCTAACTCATGTTGATATGGTGATGTAATGGTGATGTAAAACAAACGGTGCCAACACAAACATTAAATGCTGTTAACAATAAGAGACAATATGACGTATATTTTCCCTTCATTGTCAATGGCGTTTTTAAAACAAACATTGAACTAAAAACGAACATTAAACCTGTATATAGGAGGGGCTAACGCCCCTCAAAAATAGGGGGGGGACTCTTAAGGACCAGTTTCGATTTGCAGTTTAGAGCCTATAGGGATTCACATTTCTTAATGGCCGTTGGTAGCGCATTCCACATTTTAGTTCCATATATAGGAGTGAAATTAATTTATCCCCTTGTTTGAGCCAAATTTGGGTTGCACGTGGTTTGTTGAACTTCCTCTGGTGTTGTGATTGTGGACTTCGTTATCTTAGTGGTGTAGCGAATCTTGTAGACCAGGTCCATTGCAAATTGCTCAGGGCCTTTCAGGTGCTGTGGTACCATTAGGTGCATGCATATAATATATACCATATAAAAGGAGCCCTCATACAAGGTTTCTAAAAAGGCAACAGAAATACCTTGAATACCATATAAAAGGAGCCCTCATACAAGGTTTCTTCGACTATAATATAGTCGAAGAAACCTTGTATGAGGGCTCCTTTTATATGGTATTCAAGGTATTTCTGTTGACCAGTGAGGAGATCCTGTAGGAACCTTTTTCTTTGGTTGACTTTTTTGATTACATTTGTGGCCATTTTATATAAATAACATTCTCACCCACTTTAACTAAGAAGCCTTCTGAGATTACTATTTGATCCAAAGATAATGGATTCAGTTTTTCTCAGGTGTAAATGTAACAGAGTTTGGTGGGTTCCACTTGCTCCATCAGTAATGACATTTCTTATTGGTTAGTGGGCGGCACCTCATTGAACAACACTGGTGTCCACATTTAGAGTGGTGTCAGTCTTACATGAGACATGCCCATGGTAAGATATGTTCCTCAGCACACTATATTTTCAACAAGAGTCTACTATGTTTACTGTGATACTGTGATGAATACTAGTTGTACCATCATGAAGTGGTGATGTTTTGTACATGTTTTCAATTCATTATTTTGACATACTAAACTGTAAACTCTTTATACAAATATGCTCTTGGTCACACTGTTAATTCTGTTATAGACGTGCTGAGGATTGGGTGTGTTACACAGACAGAAACTGACCAGATACGTCTGTGTATTTACCAGGTACATTGTGTTGTTATTTCCTTGAAATCTGTGTTGTATGTTTATTGAGTGGGGTCAGTCTAACATGACTATGAGACATGCCCATGACGTGCTGAGGATTGGGTTTATGTACAAAAAACACTGTGAGAGCAGGCAGGCGCATCTGCTACACTATACTTAACAAGATAGCGGTCTTATAGTGTTAATGTAAATGGGCTCCTCATAATATGGCTCTTCTTTTTCTTTCGTTTCGTGTATCATCATCAGATGTCCAGCTCAGTAGCGTGCAGCCACGCCCTCGTCTCAGGTCCCACATCGAATAGGCCGGCCTCCGAGGGTGGTTTGGGGACAGGTGGTGATTATGTGGTCAGCGGTCTGCTCTGGCTCCCCACACTCGCATGCTGCTCCGTCCGTCAGGCCCCACTTTGTCATGGATGTTTTGAAACGTCTGACCCCAGTTCGCAGGCGGTTCAGCAGGGTCCATTGCCGGCGTGGCAGTTCCTCTCCTTCAATGCCACCTCCCGGGTCCTGAATGTAACGATGGATGCGTGTTGGCCCGGCTGACTCCCACTCCTGCTTCCAGGCTGCTTCCAGCCATGCCTCTGTAGACAGGTCCTCAGGGATGGACCTGAGCAGCTCTTGTGCTGCCTTGTTGTACGGGTGGCGGGACTTGAGTCTATTTAGAGGCAGTTCTGTTGTGGTGGTGTTGTGCAGGATATGCCAGTCGTGTATTCAGGCTTTCCTTTTATTAAGGCTAGGGTAGAAGCCTCTCGTCGGAGGCCGGCTTGACTTGTGGGCTTCTGCACCAGGCTGGGGCACAGTACTCAGCTGTGGAGAAGACAAGGGTTTGTGCGGAGATTCGAAGCACCTTGGCAGATGCACCCCATACCGGCGAGACGTCGGATTAGTGAGACTCTAGATGACACTTTGGCCCTCACTTCTTCAAGATGTTGTTTGAAGGAGAGGGCTTGCTGGAACTCCAGGCGCTTGTTGTTGACGAAGACATGCAGTTCCCTTCTTGATTCCCTGTTGTTGAAGTGGTAAACTGCTGAGACTGTCTTGCCAATGCTGAGCTGTAGGCGCTACCTGCTCAGATAAGCTGCCAGGATGCTCATATCCTGGTTTAGGCCCGCTTCCATCGCCTCCCATGTTGGTCGTCGCATCGTGATGACTAGGTCGTCAGCGTAGCAACATTTCCGGGATGTTGTCTCCGGTATAGATTGTGAATGTATATGTTGAACAACATTGGTGCGAGGACAGACCCTGTCAAAGATTACCCATGTATACATTTATGTCAGGCAAATGCAAATACAAATTGAGGTCAAGTTTCTCTCTCTCAAAATATAATATGATAATTGAATATTAACAATCAATATGCAATTGAAAAGAGCACACTTTGTGCACACACAGCTTTGTGCACGGTTCGGTTGGCTAAGTCAGACATATGCTTGAGTATGTGCTGTTTACGCCTATGCTTTATGGCCGTGATAGACACCTGACGGACATTGCCTCAGTGTTTTCAACCAACACTGTTCTCAGGAAATAAAACATATTTTTTTTCCGTTTGGAAAGAATATAATAAGGCACATGTTGAGGTATTAGAGGTAATACTATAAAGGCGTGATTTGACGTAATTGCAGAAAAGTGCGACGTTGCAACATTTATTGGAGCTCCATAAACAGAGATCTGTGACAGCATGCGGATTCATATTGCATTGAGATTAGGGCGCGTCAGCCACCTCGCAGGCACCCCGCAGCCCTCTTTAACATTTGGGGCAAGAGTCTAATATTCTGACTCTGAGCCTTAATTAATTTATATATTGATTTTAAATGCACAACTCTAGTGTTCACTAGAACAGGCGTATTGCATCCGGATCCTGGTTTTTAGACCACATAAGAGTGGGCAATGTTTAGGCCACCTTTTCTAGGCCTTCCCCCAATTTTGGGGTGAGCAGTGTGGCTCCTAAATAGGGCTGCTCAGTCATACAGGGGTCTGCCGAAATCAGCTGCCACTCAAATCCCAGCTGATAGCGATCATAAATTAGCCCTGTATCGCTGACGTGCAGGGATCCAACTAGAGGCTCCCAGTTCATTCTAACCTGCCCCCGTCATCAGATATCCTGACCGCTGCCAGACTTTGTCCAAATCAAAATCCATTGCTGTTCTGGATCCACCAAGGTCAGCAACTCTACATCTGACCTCAAACCCTTAGATCTCCATACAGTATGTAGCTGACCTGTTCTGACATTCCATATGTTGATCCCTCCCCTCACATCCTTCCTGTTCTGACATTCCATATTATGTTGATCTGTCGTCACCTCATATATATATGCCATATGACCTCATGGCATGGCTGTACTGGCCCTTATATGGCCCCCCATGCCAAAGCGCCAGCACTCACCCAGCAGTCTGCCATCACCCAGGCGAATGCGTGCACGCGACCTTGCCCTTTTGGGGCGACGCCGCTTCTCTATGAATATATAACAAGTCAGCTATGTGCCCTCTGGTCAAGTGGTCCAGGCGCATGCCACATATAGGCTTTGGCCTGACAGCGTGTCGCGTGTTCGAGTCCCGTTCATGACAACCTTTGCTGTGTGTCTCTCCCCTTCTCTCTCTCCCTCTTTCCTGTCTATCTTCACTTGATACTATCAATAAAGGTCAGCTATGAGGGAGGGCAAAATGTATGATTTTCTTCTTTTTGGGGGGGGGGGGGGGTTGATTTATATCGCGGGTCAAATTTGATCCACTAACACCAAAAGTGTTAACAGGATTGTAACACAATGCAAAGGTTAAGGGCGAGACGAGACCTAGACGAGACAGAGTAAATGAAAATATGGACTCGAAACCGGAATCGGAATTCACAGAATACAACACTAAATCTAAAAGTTTGTTTCCACCAGGCCGAAGGCATGGGGAGAGAGTATGTTTTGCACTCCGTCCGTCCGTGTGTCTGTCCGTCGGTTACCAGCTAATCTCCGGCACAGTTAACCCGGTCGATGCCAAACTTTGCACACACACTCCCTAGATGCCAACGATGAACCTCTGCCCCAAATGTTCCAGAGCGGCCTGTTATAACGCCACAACCTGACCTTATTATTATTTTTATTTTATTTTTCTCCACCTGCATGTAATGCTGCTGCCAGTTGCATTGTGCAGTATGTGACGATAAATATGTATTCTATATTTCCATACACACATTTCCTTTATGTGTCTCTGTCTTTCTCATCAAGCGTCCTGTTAAGGTGCTATGTGGTTTATTGGTGGTTGTACTTTAAGTGCCTAAACAACCTCACAACTTGTTTTTTTCTATGCTGTAGTGTATGAGAAACACATACTGGTCGCAGTTCACACAGTTACAATGACAGAAACACAAAATGTTCCCAGGCCATTCTCACCAAAATGCAACTGCGACTGAGGTTTGTATGACGTGCGTTTGTACGTGAGGTGATTATTATTTTTCTCTGTCTGTGTAAGTATGTGCTCCATGGGAATACTGGAGAACTCGGGTCGCCGACTCTTCTTCATCTTTGCCGAGATTTCTTCCCCTTTCGCCGACTCTTCGTCACTTTCCGGTCCGAGTTCTGTCTGAGAACTCGGACGGAAAGTGACGAAGAGTCGCCGAAACGGGAAGAAATCTCGGCACTGGAGCGCGCATCTAGCTACTGCATGATGATCATGCACGCTGATCAGACAGCAGATCAATAAAAGCATGCAAAAGCATTCAGCCCATATAGAGAAGGAAAATAATTAACTCCAGGCTGCATGAACAGCCTCTGGCTCGGTTTTCTGCCCCCTCAATATCCCAAAGTTCTCTGTTGTACTTCTGGCTAGTTGGCTACAAGGGTAGCTTTGCGGACTTGTGGTAGTCGAAATGTAAGCGAGTGACAGCGAGACGAGATGAACACATGTCGACCGTATAAATGCAGAGACCTACTTGGCATTATTAATTCCATTATTGGCCATTTGGCCTGGACGGAGAACGTTTACAGCCGCTGCCGCTTCCTCCTCCGTACGGCTTACGGCTATCAAGTTAGCCATGTGCTATCGATGTTTGAGGGATTTCTCGTCAGCGAAAAGTCAACAAACAGAACACGGTGACATGCTTGCTGATCTTCCTTAATAATAAAAAAAAAAGGCTTAGCCCATGCGTCCAGTGGCTTTATAGGTAGCTTAGATCTGGACTGGATTTATTTATGTTTTGGACTAGAACTGGCGGACCTCTGTACTGTAGACGCGCATATGCATCCATCATGCAGATGCGATGCATTGTTTATTGATGATTAAGCCTACAACAATTTATTTATATTGTTAAATGTTGCTTTTTTGTTTGTCTTTTAAAAAAGGAGCATAAATAAATGTATACCATTCGTCTACCAACTTTAATTATGTAGCCTATACATAGCATATTACATTTGGGGTAGCCTAGAAAAAAATCAACCACTATCCGTTAATGACCCGGTTAATCCTGTCGGCTAACCGGTTGGGAAACTATCCGTTACTGACATCCCTAGTTAGCACAGTAGCTAACATTCAGAAACTTGCAGCTGCAGCTGCTGAAAGTGCCCCGAAACGTGGAGAATATTCGGCAGAATCTTAAGAAGATTCGCCGCGCGACGACTCTTCTTCAGATTCTGCCGAATATTCTCCACGGTTTGCCGACTTGTCTTGAGAAGTCGGCAAAAAGGGTAAATCCGCCGAGTGTTCTTGTTACCCTCCATGGAAATGTGGTTTGTGGTCTGGTCTACATTGACACATAAGAAGCCCCTCACACTGACTGATTTCATCACTGATCACTGATCAGTGACACCTCAACAACATCTCACATTACAATCTGGTGAGTTGATCTGCTTAATTGGCAGCTTGTCATACATGCATTTTTTTTAATCTAATTTTGCATCAATCTGATTAGTTTTTGTGTTACAAAGATACAATACAAACAATATAGCTGCGAGCAGCGATAAGGCGGGACCAAGGAGAGGGAGAGATAGAGAGAGAGCACTATTACACTAAATACACTTTTTACATTACTTTGATTAGTTGATCATTGATGCTGAGTGCCAAGCAGGGAGGCATTGGGTCCCATTTTACAGTCTTTGGTATGACCCGGCCGGGGATCGAACCCTGACCTCCCAGTTTCAGGGCGGACACTCTAACCACAAGGCCATTGTCTGGTCAGCTTATAATACTAAATATAATGTAATATACCTGTGCTGTGTATATGTGCCACTTTTATAAGTGTTTATTTGGACGTTTACACAGGTATAATATTGCTTATAAAGAGCAGCAGTAACATGCTAATAATGTAGTATGCATATGTATTACATAATTAATTATGCAAGTTCCTCCCAGAGACACGCCCACACTACTCGTCACTACCCCACACTGATCCCACCCGGCCGCATCTTTATTACAGTGATTCTTCGTGAGCCGTGCAGGCGTGCACCCAGTAAACTGCATTTTTAAGACAGAGCGTTGTTCTCTTCTAACATGCTACAGTATCTCAATCACATTCTTAACATGATTGTGGAAAACTGATCTCAGAAACAAACAAACAAATAAAAACAAACGTGACCACATGTGCCCATCTGCATTGTAGACGTATCTGGGTAGAAGATAGTATAGTTCTGTTTTCCATTCAAGTGCAGTATTCTGTTGATACAAATCTAATACAATCACATGTACATACAGTAAATGATGACTAATGAGGAAGGTGAGGAACGAAGAGACTGACTGTTCATCTGTCTGACTTGCATATCTTGAGAATCGTCTGACCGATTGACTTGACATACACCATGTGTACATACACCATGTGTAAACCCAATTTTGGGTGTACACCGCGTTGATAAATAAGGGCCATAATATCTCCCAGAGGATCAGAGGGAGTGATTTGAGTAGGAAGTGGTTCGGCTCAGCTATGGAGAGCCCTGATGCTATCAATATGATGTCATAGTAATGACGTCTTAGACTGGCCCGATAGTACGTTAATGAATAATGCAATTCTCTGCTATTAGCATTCTGGTTTAGACAGATTTTGCTAATGCTATAACTTTATCCACTGTTGTAATGTTTTCGATGAACTGTTGGGGTTTGCTAATGATTATCTGTGTGTCTCTGTATAAGGTAAATGCTTGGTTAATGTTTTCTACTCTCATTTCTTTTCTTTTAGGGAACTATTCTTATACAGTCCATGGCATGTCATCTCTGGGACTAAATTAAAATTAGTGAAGCATAAAGTAAGTCTCACACCACAGTGAGGTGATAGAAGACCCTCCGGAACAGACATGCATAAGACGTGCATAAAGACAATAATGACTAAAGGAGGTGGAACGCGTAAAACTAGAGTGAAGCATAGCAAGATGGAAGACGCTCCTGAAGATAAGAAAGATTGCAATGTCTCAACCACAGACTATCTTGTTACGCAATCACAGCTGTCACAGGCTGATGACAATGCACTCAGTTGTACACAGGGCGAGCTTCCCGTTGCAGTGCAGCGTCTCTCAACAGTTGCTGGCGGTCTGCCAGAGGGTCCGGTGCCTCCTGGACCCGTGCAAGCAGTGCAAGCGGCAGGACGGCCGCGGCCACGTGTCGCTGTGCCACTGGCACCACGAGCCAGTTTCAGAGCAGAGGGGTCCGACAGCCTAAAACATGCTGTGTGTTATACACCTGACATCTATGTTGAAGGTCACAAGGAAAGCTACTGGTTACACCGCAGCCAAGCAGGACTGTTCAAATGCAAAGTGACTGGCCTGGGCTTTAAGATGAAGGCAGAGGGAGATGTGATTTACTGTACAGTCCCTTGGAACCAAAGGCTTGTAGCCAAGCTTGGCAAGAGGCCTGCAGGACCACTGTTTGACATAACATGTCACCAGGGTTCTCTGTGTCAGTTACACCTTCCCCACTGTGAGATCATCTCCCCAGGTGGAGGCAAGTCCTTGTCTGTTGTCCATGTTATGGATGAGGAGAGTGAGCTTATCGCCCCCCGGATCACAGAATCTCATGTAGTCATAAATGTGACTGGATGCTCTGCCTATGGTATTGTCATTGAAGAAAACAGCATCAATCCTAAACGTGCGTTGGTGTCACTGTTTTATACACCACCAATTGATACACCACCCATATCGATCCTGAACGTATTGCTGCTACCTGGCAACGTTGTGTTGAGTGAAGTGATAAACGAAAGGAGGAAGAGAAATGGAGAAGAGATTCACATTGAAATGCCTCCCTGTAAACTAATCCCAAACAAAGAATACACACTCTCCACTTACCCTCCAGATGATTCTATCACAATTGAACCAAGTAGGGCAACATTTGAAATTGATGAATATCACAATTATATCTCTACATTCAAGATCACTTTAAAGGGGATGTTTGAGGTTGTGAATCTGCTTCTAAGCGACAGTATCGCCTGTGCATGGAATCGCTGTGTAAACTTTTCAGCTCCTGATCTAACAAGACAGCAGATCAAAATTCAGGTTCAGCACCAGAAGACAGCAGAAGACATACTGTTTTCTGTGAGGAGCAAATTAATCGAGAGAGTTTCCCCTCCTGTTCTTAACTGTGTCCTGGACAGACTTTTAGAGCAGAGTGTGTTAAATGATGAAGAGAAGGATACGGCTAATCTGATGCAGCTGAGAAATGAAAAGGCACGTTTCGTCATCGACACAGTGAAGAGAAAAGGTCCTGATGCAAGTTCTCTCATGATATCATTTCTTTGTGAGATGGATCCATTCCTCTCTGAGTATCTTGGGTTACGCCCCACGCAACAGAATGGTTCACAACATCCACAACCAAGAAGAACCACACGCCAACCCAAAGGAAGTCCAGACACGGCAGGCAAGGAAAAACCACAACCAAGGATGGAAACAAGGAACCGCAAAATCCCATATCATAAACCTGCGGGAAAACAAAACAAAAACTGAGCACTCTTAATTAAGGGAATATCCTTTTCGACCACACAAAACTTAAACGCTTTCAGAATTAAAGATGCTATACGCAGTAAGATTTTGAAATTTTGAAATTACCTTTTTATTTTTTACAGCCAGCAATGGGTAGAACGCTACCAAAAAAATGTAGTCTCGGTGACACATCTAGGGGCCACAATCTGCATTCAAAGATTTTCCTAGAAGCTGTTTGCTGTTTGCTTCCTGATTGGTTAGTCATTGCGACCGTCTTTTTCCCGACTAATGACAAAGAACATCTTTGAATGCAGATTGTGGCCCCTAGATGTGTCACAGAGACTACATTATGTTTGGGAGCGTTCTACCCATTGCTGGCTGTCTGAATACCAATAAAATAAAAAAAATGACATATTATTGCTTATAGCAGCTTTAAGGTGGAACAAAAAAATGAAATCATGATACAAATATACATGAAATGCATGTTTTGTCCTCTTAACAGACTCAGTGACAGTCACTGACCATGGTGTGTGATGCATTACCTTAAAAGGGACACTTTAAAATATATATCAATGCCCTTTATAAGATTTAGAACACTTTCCTGGCGTTATTTTTTTGTGTAATCTCTGGTTTTAGATATTTTAGATTATCCGAGTGGCACTGACGTCAGAGACACTCTTCCGTATTCCTTCCGGACTACACTTGTCTCCCTCCTCATAATCCTCGCGTCATGGACACTGGGGACTTGTTCCACCCACCTACTGCAACCTTCGTTGACTCCACCCCCACATGCGCATTTGTTATTGTGTTTGTATCATGTCGCCGAGCAGAGCAGCACCAGAGAGAGTATACAGAAGAAAAAAAACTCAGACAGAGTATTGCCACAAAATATATTGAAGCTGGGATGTTATAGCTGCAAAGACTTCCTCGAATCCACTATGTCCCGTTGGGAGAAAGACATTTGGACCTTGAGTAAGCCGACGGTTTCCAGCACCAAATCTCCTTGCAGTCAGAACTTAAGTTCTGTCTGTAGGCAACCAAGCGATTTTGACTGAAAGATATAATTGACAATAACATTGGGGATTCGTGGCAATACAATACAATTGTTTTTTTCTGTATATTCTGGTTATTTAATAATGAAGTATTTAGGACAGCCCAGTTTGTTTCTAGAGCCTGGAGTAGAAGACAATCCCAACTCTTCAAGTAGGTAAGTATGTGTCTCCTGTCACAGGCCTAATAATAATAATAATAATAATAGTTCAGATTTATATAGCGCTTTTCTAAATACCCAAAGCGCTTTACAAGGGAACAATAGGAACAGACTTTATTAAGAGAAAAAAAAAAAAAGTAAATCATAACAGATAAAGGGTTAAAAAGATAAAAGGATAAACGAGACGTCAACTCAACTAATGGTGTATTGTATTTGATTTTATGTTGTATATTATGTAATCTGCCCCGTAAGGATCTGAAGTGTCAGTTTGGTATTCACTTGATCATTGTTTGCAAACCGTCATGTGGGTTTATTGTCATTGTTTATGTAAAGTGTAAAAAGTGTCCTGTGAGTCCATATGGGCTGGGCTTCTTCGGAAGCATGACACTTAAATAAAGAATCAATCAATCAATCAATCAATCAATCAATCAATCTATAACCCTGAACCCTCAATGACGTTTGGTGAACACATTGACATTATACAGTTGATTTTACTATATTATTTACCTTTGCTAATCTGCTGTATAGCATGTTTTAACTGCTATACAGTTTGTATACTGTTTATGTTGTGATTATTTGTCTTCACTTATTGATTCTTCAGTAAACACTGGTATAACATTTAACAAAGCCTGTCTCAATTGATTAAGACATTATGTAATATTTGTTTATTCAGGGACAATATACAAGGTTGGTTTTACATCATTAATTGTTGTTGACATTCCCTGTTTTTCTTTTTTTTTTGTGCACCCCTTCCCCTTAGGGTGGGCAGAGTGATCAATAGTGGTCACGCTTGCCCATCCTACCCTCCCGTTCACCCTCCCACCCTCCCATGGGTCGTAGGGGAGGCAAAAACATAAAAATTTAAATAAATTTAAATACAACACAGTGAAGAGAAAATAAATAGTAAAGTAAGCAAGATAAACAAAAGAAAATGATAAATGAATAAAAAATAAAAAATAAAGAAATACAAATACGAAAAGAACGTAAAGTAAAATACAAACATTTATACATTTATATGCTATAGTCTACTGCATACCTCCCTGGGACATTGAAATTAATGCTGAGTGGTTGAATGAAGTTACAATGGATCGCTCGGGAGTGTTTCTAGGTTGTTGAAATGTGCTATAAAGGGTTGCCATCTAGCATGGAATTTCTCAGTTGAGCCTCTAATTATGTATTTTAATTTTTCAAGCTTTATGAAAAACATCACGTCTACTAGCCAGGTGGATATAGGTGGGGGGGAAGGGGATTTCCACATAAGCAGAATCCTCCTTCGTGCCAAAAGGGAGGTGAATGCGATTACATCTGCATGGGTGGATTGAAGAATTAGTGTGTCACTGGGGACCCCGAAGATGGCTATATGAGGGCATGGTTGGATGTCCAGTGCCAGGACGTCTGATAGGGTTTTTAAAAAAAAAACTAAGACATTATGAACAGTTTATAAAGACATTGAATTGGTTTTCAGCAATACTTTCCTCTTTTATGACATAATAATAACATTATAAGCACTCGTTTTCCAAACAGGTGGTACACATGGCTGTTGAGTGACAGTCAACGAGCACTTCCAAACTCCAGCACTTAGAAAAAAATCATCTGCAAGGAATTTCTTGACAGTGAGTAGCTTATTAACAAGTCTACGGTGGATTTGTATTAAACAAATACATTGCAGATAGAGGATAATTTAAGCTTTCCGTACAGCTGCAATGTTGGTGAGTTTGATGTTATTTAATACAATTAGATAGGACTGTTCTGTTTGACAATGGGAAGTTGCACCTAGGTAGCACCTTGCTGGCAAGATGGCAGCCGTGCATATCATCAATGGAGCAGCATGGAGGGTTGTAGTTTGGAAGCGCTCGTTGTAAATCACTCAGCGGAGTGAAACAGGCGAAACAGGCGTACCACCTGTTTCTAAACGTGACATAATGCAGGAGGCAGCAGCACGTTGTGTTAGTAATAATAATAAATATAGCTGCAAGCAGCGATAAGGCGGGAGAGGGAGAGAGAGAGAGGGGGTGGAGAGAGAGAGAGAGAGAGGGGGGGGGTGGAGAGAGAGAGAGAGAGGGGGGGGGGTGGAGGGAGAGACAGAGAGAGAGAGAAAGGTCAGAGGTCAAAAGTCAGAATATGGAAGTTGTTCGGCATGAGGAGACAAATATGTGTATCAAAGTGTCATTGCCAACGGTAAAACGGTTCATGAGATATGCACATTCAAAGTTTGCATTTTCAACTTAATTTTCAATTTTCAGTGCTATAGCGCCACCATTTGGCCAATGGTCATGGGCTTCACATGTCACATGTCACTGTTTGGCATGGCCCTCTACCAGATTACCGAGTTTCACGAAAAGCGACTGCATGGTTCAGTCAGAACAGCTATTTTTGGCGGAAGAAGGAGAAGAAAAATAAACACAAAAACAAGAAGTGACCAAAGTCACTGCGTGTCTTCTTGGTCCCTTAATAAGGATACTATGTTCCTTGCTGCATGTGGAGATGAAGAAGATGATGCTGACCATTGTGTTGCTGGGTTTCTTCTCTTTCTGGATGCTGCCTGCAGACTCTAGATTGGTGAGTATAGCACATTGTAGTGTTGATGTTGCGGCCTCGCCATTGAAATCATCTGTCTTCTCTGCAGCTGCACAATCAATGGCGTTGTGAGAAGTCAGAAATGTATTATTGCCCTAAACCATTCAAAGATTTAGAGTACAGCAGTATTTTGAAATCAAGTATTTGACAAACCAGCCAGTATTTTAACGTATAGGGTGATAAGTGATTTTATTTGGTTAAAATAACATTCTGATAAATTAGACTCTAAAGTAATGAATACTATCAGAATGTTATTTGAACAAACTCTTTGTGTTTGTGTTTGTTCAGTAGTAGCAGTCAAATGCATAAACAATAATAAAATAAATAAAATAAATAAAATAAATAAAATAAATAAAATAAATAAAATAAATAAAATAAATAAAATAAATAAAATAAATAAAATAAATAAAATAAATAAAATCCTAAGTGGTGCATGTCTCCTATATATATATAGCCTACATGGGTCCCTAGTCCCTACAGTTTAATGATTGATATTCTGCGAACAAATGGACCCTACAGCTCTGAACGGATACATTTTGGCTCCATTTGTATAGTCTTGAAATAGAAAGTTTCAGTATCTCTTTACTAGGCCATTTGGTTACCCAAATGATCATCAATCATAGATTTAAGAACTAAAGTAAATTGTTGCACAAGAGGGTCAAGCATGGTGCTAGCATGAGACAGTTTCAGATAGTGTTTATTCATAATAATAAACATTTATGTATTTTCTTCCACTCCATCCAGATCCCCCTGAGGTTTAATCCATCACACCCCCAACACGTTGCCTTAACAATTGCTGAAGATGCTGTGGATGACATGTAGCCTATGATGGCTGTGCCAAAACTATGAATGACACTGTCTACAAGACATACCTGGATAAGGAAAAGAAGGAGTTCATGGGATAATGAAAAAGTAAAAAGTTGTGCATCAAAAGGATTGGTTTATCTGAATAAGAAGGACAGACAGGGAAGACGGGCAGGCATTGACCGGAGACACATTGAAGCAATCGGTAGCGTGGCATTGGTCCGACCCCCCGCTAGTCCGACCATTACTAACACTATACCCCAAATCCAAACCTAACCCTAACCTCACAGGAAGCCACGGGTGATTTGTAACCGCAGTACAGGTCAGATCAACGGGAGGTCTGATTTAAGGGTAGTCCCCCCCCATGGGCAAGAGCTGGATTGTGGTCAGCTTTTTTAAGCTATACGCATCTGCACACGAGACCGCGGTGCCTATAAGAACACAGTTATTATATTACACGCAATCTAAGATTCCTCTATGGGATGTCAAGAGAAAAAATAACGCTGGGCATAGCACCCTCTAGTTCAGTGATGTCAGACTTCTGTGCTCTATTCACACCAAACTAGGCCAAACTAGGGTTTTCATTCATGATTCTGAACCCATTCCAAGCATTACTTTTGAATGGGCTAAAATGAATGCTTTTAGCCCAAGGCTTATAGCCACTTGCCCAAAGGTGCTGACCAAAATACACGTTATTTGTCTGTAGGCCTATAAGTACCTGAAATATACCCTGAATGTTTCTACAAAAAATATAAGATAAGTATATACTATATTGTAGGCTACTACAATTTTGAGACTAGTCATTTTTCAATCTTGTTACACTTCATATCCACTATACATGCAGGGGAAATATTGTATTTGTTGCTAGGCCTACTTACTTTTAGTATTGTACCAATCATGCATAAACCAATTATGCCTAATTATAGGCTACTTTTTCTATTTTCTTCTTAACGTGTCGCCTTATATTATTAATTTACATTACAATTAAAATGTACTTTGTATTTTACTTTTGGGCGTTTCTAGCGCCACAAAACTTCATTTCCCATAATCCCCGGGAGGGGAGGGGGCCGCACTTGCGCTGCAACGCAAGCGCTCGAGCCCGAAGAGTCCAGTCAGAGCCGGCCATATTGGAATCTATCAAGTCGGGCTTGCACTTTAGTAGCGAGTGTCTGTCGTTGTTTAGAGTCTAATAAAACCGCTATCCTCCGACTACGCGCGAGGATTCCGGCCAGACATTCCAGCCGAGACCCTGCCAACACCGGGCGGCGAGTTGTCTCCGTTGTTTTCGTTGGAGAAAACAAAAAGATGAGTCCGACCGACGCTAAGCGAGGAGCTAAGCGCAGGAAGAACAAGCGGGGCGGTGGCACCAGCGGCAGCAGCAGCGGCAGTGTGTCCGCTGTGTGCAGCACCGGCGCCGGCAAGGCCGGCGTCGGCGCCTCGGCCCTGCTGGTGGGGGGATCCGCAACGCCCGGTGCGTCCTCCTCCTCCGCAGTGAGCTTCCTGCCGCCGGCGGTCATCGCCGGGGGGAACGGGAGTGTGGGATCCCTCATGGGCCTTAACGGAGAGGTAAGAGCCCGGTGTGTGCGGGGCCGGTTGCGGTGCCACTACTGTGTGTGGTGTGTGTGCGGGGCTTTGCAACACCCCGCACACAACGGCATGATAACAACACACACACACACACACACACACTGATGCAGCCAAGCGGGCCTTGGGCTGAGGATACGACACGGAAAAATTGGCAAGGATGAGTCGGTGACGTCACACCACACCCGGTAGTGTGTGTAGTCCTAATGCCCGACTATAACTATGAATGTTATCAAGCAATAGGGGTAATGAACGAAGTTACTTACAACACTTATTATTACTGTTATAAGTATTATGAATTATTATTATTAAGCAACCGTACGGGTCTTCCGATACATGACGCTTAGTTGTGACATCACTGATACATCCTTGGTTGATATGCCAACAGCTGAGGTGGGATAGAGGCTAGAGCAGCCAGAGAGACGGCTAGCTAACCACCAAGATACTGGTTTATGTAGCAGTAGTAGTTGATTAATTTTACTTTAATGACTAGTATGTTAACCTGCTAGTTAATATGCAGTTACACCACGCTGGTTTTTGTCTAATCCCGTGGCTGTCGAGTTTATCCCTGGCCTAAAACGTTATGACTGCAGTCTTTAGCGACTGCAGCTAGCTGAAACCCAACACAACTTTACATTGTTCAGACGTTTACTTGTGTTTTTAATTAAACGAGCCAACGCCTTCGACATCATATGCGTCCCTTAATGGCCATTTAACCTTGTTATGATGTTCTAAATCAACGTCTGGTTCTGTAGAACCGGCCTACAGCCTGATACTGCTTGCACAGGGCAGGGAAAAAATACACAAAGCTAGCTTGTTGGCTACTAGTTAGTTGACGTTAATTCAGGCCTTTGCTTGTTTGGATCGTGTTCACCATGAACCACTATGAACGGTCCTGAACGGTCCGGTGTTTATTATAAACCTCAGGAACTCATCTATGGACCAGAGCTAGAACTCATCTAAGCTGTGTCATGTATTAGCCCAATCCGTGATTGTTAGTATATTTGTATAAATCATATTGGGGTTATAATAATTCACACGCAGTGTAAGTTCTTAGAGTTAGATTTTTGGATGGAACATTAATAACCAATTTGCAAGTTTCTTACCCTCATCTTAAATACAAAAAACCTGGTCTGTTTTACTCCAATGTTTACAAACATTAGCACCACTGGCTGACTGCAGTGCTGAGGTATTTTAGACCAAGCTGATAATCAAACCCAGAAAGCATTCCTGAACTATGTCTGTCTTCAAGAGCCAGGCAGCTCTTATCCCAAACAATGACACAGAGCCATTTAAACCTCCCAAAAAGGGCTTGGTAATTGCACATCTGTAGCATATGGAACAAGATACACGACTTAAATAAGATGGTGTTGGCTAATTACATTCATATTGTGTTAGTTAGGGTCGTCACGATACACTCTTAACAATATGATACACAATATTTGCCTCAAAATAACGATACGATGCAATATTATCAATATATCTCCCATCTTTCATTTGTTGTGGCTGAGTTAATAATAATTTTCATACATGTTATAATTTAAAGCACTTTTCAAAAACAACGTTACAAAGAGATACACAATGAAATACACAAAAGTAGCACAAAAGCAGAACCTCAAGCTCAAAATGTGTCACTATCTGCTATTTTGGAATTTGAATTCTGAAAAGTAACAGTTTTAGTTTCCACCCGACAGCGACGACATGATCACATCGATACTGCATTTAAGTATAAATCCCACTAGGCGTCTCTGTTCTTCTGTCTCTGACGGAGCTCCTCTGAGACTCTGTCTGTCTCTGACGGAGCTCCTCTGAGACTCTGTCTGTCTCTGACGGAGCTCCTCTGAGACTCTGTCTGTCTCTGACGGAGCTCCTCTGAGACTCTGTCTGTCTCTGACGGAGCTCCTCTGAGACTCTGTCTGTCTCTGACGGAGCTCCTCTGAGACTCTGTCTGTCTCTGACGGAGCTCCTCTGAGACTCTGTCTGTCTCTGACGGAGCTCCTCTGAGACTGTTCTGTCTCTGACGGAGCTCCTCTGAGACTCTGTCTGTCTCTGACAGAGCTCCTCTGACAGTATGTTTTGACACTGGCCGACAGCAAGACACATTTTCTGGAAGTGCATTATTGGTCTATGGGACCCAGCGACTACCGGCGATAGCAGGCGAACGGGCAATGGTCAAAAAGTGGGCGGGGCAACGTCGCCCAATAATTCATCTTTTTGGGCGATGAAGGGCGATGAAGGGCGATTTGGTGATGTGTCGGCTGGTGCTCGCCTCCTGTTAAAACGTACTGTTAGGCTCTGTTCTGTCTCTGACAGAGCTCCTCTGAGGCTCTGTTCTGTCTCTGACAGAGCTCCTCTGAGGCTCTGTTCTGTCTCTGACAGAGCTCCTCTGAGCTGCTCTGATGTTGTCATCTCAACTTTACCAACCAAGTTCAACCTTTATCAACAGCAGCACAGAGCTAAGAATAATAATAGCTGAGAACGTCGCTTGTAAAATCCTTCCATAATTAGTTGTAGGCCTATTTGATCATGCAAATTACAACATATTATTGCCTTGATGGCACATAACGTTATTAATTGGCGTCGACAAGCATCAGCAGTGGACATTTGTATGACAACCTTTTGATGCTTTTTTCTTGGGTATATATGGTATATTTTAAATGTAATGTTTACTGAAGATATCAAGTAGCCTACTTACGCTGTAGCTGAGGTACACACCACCCCTCCCCTTGTGCTATGCTACGCTGTGTGTGTGTGTGTGTGTGTGTGTGTGTGTGTGTGTGTGTGTGTGTGTGTGTGTGTGTGTGTGTGTCAGTGGTTTCGTTTATGGTGCATCTCTACTCCACTGTGGGCTTCCCCAGATGCTGACTATCTCACTCAGTTACTGTATATTTTTAGTGAGTCTCTCTGATATGAACAGTGTCAATGTATATTTTATATACCGGTGAGTAAGGGAAATCATTCACTAAAGCAGGCCACACTTCCTCTATGTAGGACTATTGGTCATATAGTCTACGTATGCTAATCAAGCCCCCAGTAAGGCTATCCAACGTTGAAGCTGCCACTGACTACCTACTGGCGAAATGTGGAATTGCAGCACTTTCATGGAGGTGGACGGACGTTCATGACGTCACGTGCGTAAGCCCGGACCTCAAATTTGAGGTCCGGGGCTAGGCTAGCCTAAACTTGCGCTCGCTCGAGCCATTGAGTTATAATTGTACTTCCGGCAGTCTTCCGGGTGCTTCAAAACACCACTGAGCAACTTCCACTGAAATGAATAGCAGGGGAGCGGGGCTAACGCTCCGGTTCGGTCTCTATCCTTTTATTACTCTATGATGCTAATGTAACGGGTGCTCAAATACAATTTCTTAACCTCTGTAGGTTTTAGTGACCACAATATGGTTGCTGCAAAGACGTCTACAATTCCTAAAGCAAGAGCCAAAGTTGTATATAGATTGCACCTACAAAATATTTGCTATTTTTGTTATCTTGGTGGAGGATGTTGAATGAAATGGCGTGCACAGTGCTGCTGATGACCTAGTGGTTTCTTGAACTGCTTTCATGAATATATTTATGAAATAACACTGTACTGCAGCCTTTAAGTGTAATGCAATGGCACATCCAACAGCAAGGTCTTCATCCTCAGACTCAGAGTCTGATAAAGAGCCAGAAGGCCCTTTGCAAGGACCCCCAGTTGAATATGCACTAGGCCACAGACCCTGCTATATAAAATATATATATTAAAGCTGCTATAAGCAATAATATGTCAACATTTTAATTACCTTTTCTTTTCTTTTTTATTCCGACAGCCATCAATGGGTAGAACGCTCCCAACAAAGTTGTAGTCTCTGTGCAATCTGCATTCAAAGATTTTCCTAGAAGCTTTGTCATTGGTCGATTTGCCTGTCTGCTTCCTGATTGGTTAGTCATTGCAACCAGGTTTTTTTTTCGACCAATGACAAAGCTTCTAGGAACATCTTTGAATGCAGATTGCATTCAAATGTGTTACAGAGACAAATTTTTTGGAGCGTAAAAAAAAGAAATAATCATTACAATTTTGACATTATTGCTTATAGCAGCTTTAATTTAACACTTGAGAGTTTTACCAAATGTATGTGGGCAAATGGATCAATTGGTAGCAAACACTTCTGGACGGGGTCCATTTTGGACCCCTGGTGGGCCCTCTGGCATCATTCCTGTTTTAATACCATGTGCCGTGAAAAATGAAGGTATACCAATGTATGCTGACAATGGTTTTAGTTTGACTTTATTCTGTTTATTTGACAGTGACACAATTCAAATTTAAACCGTTTTGTTGCATTGTACAAAATTGAGCTCAAAGCTAATTTTCAACTGCAGTTCCTGGGCAGGTGTGCAATAATAAAACGGATGGAACAATCACACTACATAAACATAAAATAATACATTATTATGATACAGTTTGATCATGATGTTACATAATGGTGATGATGATGATGGGTACTTTTATAGGTAGTGATACTGTAAGTGAGCAAATCAGTTTTTAGACTATTTTTTTCCCTCCGTAGCATAATGATACCAAATTATCTGTTTGGTGGAAAACTCGATCTGTCAAACTCCTCTTTTCAGAATTCAAATTCAAAAATAGCAAAAGTAGCAAATGTGTTTCGAGCTTGTACATCTAATACGTTTGATGCTTTTGTGCGCTATTGTTATATCAAGTAGGGCATTAATTTACGAACCCCCCCTTTCTGCCCGAGTCTGAGGACTAAACTTAGCCCTGTCATGGTTTTCTTCATATTCTACATCTTCCGCTAGGCTATTCTAACTGTGCTGATGTTTATGCATGACAGTCTTTTCTTCTGGTACCCATCTCTTACGATGTCTTTGCTGAAAGTAGCCAAGCATAATCTTGTATATCTGCGCTTTTTAGTGAATGTACACCTCAGAAAAGAGTGTACAAATGTCACCAGTCAGAGAAATCCCTGCAGTTCTCATGCATCATCATTTTTCGACCGCGGTCGAGATCATGGATTTCACAATGCCACGCCAGATTTTCCGGCCCTTCATTGCCGACAGTTTTCTACCTCTGGTCTGCTTTGAGGCAGGATTCCAGAGAAGAAGGGAAGATATAACCTCATTGTCAGCGGTCTGTAGCAGTGGCCCGGTAAACTGTTCTTCTGGATCGGACTAGTGAAGAAACACGGGGAAGGTTGCCGTATATTAGATTAGTCGATGGGTGCGGGTGGCTCTTCCAAGACAGATTTTGCGCTCTCATTAGAAGGTGGGTGTAAGTTCCATCCAACTGTTCTCATGGTTCTTCTCATGCAGGGTAGCAGTCTCTGAGGAAGACGTCTGAAATCTGACAAATATTTAAAATGAAAGAAGATGGTGCTCTTTTGCATCGTGGCTATGAGCTGTGTGACCTCTTATTGTTGTGTGCCTGCCCTGTCTCTTTTGTCCTATGTAAGCATAACAAACATGTAGTTTGTCAGCAAATCGTCTGGTCACCCAGTTTTACTTCCAAGAAATGTACAGCATGGACAATATGTGCTCCGGAAACAACCCATCAGAGTTGGTTACAAGTTACAAGTTATAGGCACAGAGAGTTGGATTATTGGATTACGTGAATTTATGGCCTTGTTAACGGCAAGGTCAGGGCAGACGGTGCCATTTCTCCTCATTGACAGCATTAACCTCTCTGTCAACTAAAGTGTCATAACATTTGTATAACGGCATATCTTCAGAATTTAAAGTTGCCATTCAAAAGAAAATAAATATAATTTTGATTTGAGCCCCTTTTTAATTACATTTGCTGATATCTATAAAGACAGTGAGACACTGCATCATATATCAGTCTTTGTCAAAGTAGCATTCCCAGGGTGTTGCATTGAAGCATTATTCATTAATTTATGCAAGAACAGGACACTTTGTTATGTTTATTGGCTATTTAAAAAATATATTTAATTTTGTTCTAAATCACAGGTTAACAAAGTAAACATAGCTAATGTCCTGGACACTTTATTTACGGTATTGCTGTATATTGTCTACCCGGAAATACCCGTTCATTCACAATCATTCAAACATTCTGATCTCTGGTCTATAGGAGTGACTTCTGAACATGCTCCACTGATAACTCCCCAGTACAGCATAGAGGGACTTTAAACAATTATGGAATTCTGTAATTATATCTCAGAAAGGGGTTGACGTGGGGTCTCAGACAAACTCTAATCAAACAGAGGTCCGTGGCCTATTGTGTATGAATGTGAGGGTCTGTGAAATTTAAACGTTTGAGAACCACTATCAAAACATTAAAGCATAATTGTTTGTTGACCAACGTTGTCAATACATCACCAGTTTCTAAATTCTGACCATATAGCTTTGACTACCCTACATTGCATTGCTATGACACTGCTGAACTCGGACCATTAACAAGCCACTATGTGGAATTTGACCTGCAGCTCAGCATAGGAGGAGTAGCCCCAAAATGAATGAAACGCAAGTTCACTGAGGCAAACTGTGTACTATTCCTAAATCATGACATACACTACCATGTTGTTATAATGGCTGGCATTCCTGGGACAGATAATTGATCTGTTCCTTTGATGCTAATGTCTGTGCTGTGGTCTTACATGGAGTTGCCTGTGTCTCCCCCAGGTTCAGATGAACAGTAACGTTACGCCACAGTTTACGGAAGGGCCCGTCAATGCTGACTTCTCCGGTGTTCTGCAGGTAATCTATATTCCTTAACCACACCACATTAATCTTAATTTTTTACTTAATTTTCTCTTTCATTTTCCCTGCCCTTGTTCACGTGCATGGTGTGATGTTTTACGGGGGTTATTCTGCTGCAAATGCAGTAATTATAATGTGCAATGTCCAACTGTGGTATTATTGAGATAGATTGGCAAGATGCAGCGAAGCGATTAGCATTATGTATAATGCATGGATGTTATTATTTGATACATCTTATGTTATTATAGTCTCTCAAAACGGACTTGTTGGCTCACACAATATCGGAATGATTCTTCCGTACAGTCCTCTCCACGTTTTGTCTTTGCAGTCATGTAAATTCTACTGTGAACCAGATTAGTCAGAGTTTCGTTTGCTGCTTGGCATAAAAGGAAATATATTTTATTATATTTTGTAGAATATTTGGTCTGACTTGAGACTACTTGTTTTGGAGTATTTCTTATCAATATTATTATATCGTTGCTGTCAGGCAGAAATCTTATCTCCGTTTTTGTGTCTTTTCTTGAAGTAACGCCTTACTTGATCATTCTAAAGTGTCACACAAAAGTAACATACACAAGCTCAAAACATTGTCTCTCTCTCCGTCTCTCTGCGTCTATTCCATTCCCCTAGACTCCATTCACCTTTGGCCTGAACCAGCGGGCTCCATACACGGCCGGAGACCGCTGCCTCCTGTGCCGGTGTGAACGCAAAGACAGCATCCTTCAGGCAGACACCGGAGGGCTGCCCGGCCAGAACGGCTCGTCGCAGCCCGCCAAGACGCCCAGCGCCCTCCAGCTGCCCCTGTGGGTGTGCCCCGACTGCCGCCGCACTGTGGAGAAAGAGGATCGTCACGCCACACTGGAGCAGTCGCTGGGGGTGAGTGACTGGCTATAACTGGCCTGGGGAGGAGGGAGGTCTTTACTAGGGCTGCATCTGCCGTGAAATGTTCTTAGTAATTATTCCCTTGATTAGTGTTTTCGTTGAATCGAAAAAACAAGACGTGTATGTTCTAAATATATATTTTTGGGGGTAGGGTCAGTGTGTACATTTACCACTTTGCTTGTCCGGACACAAAGGTCACTTGTCTGGATACAAATGAGTCATTTCACATTAATTTATTATATATTTTTATTTATCACTAGAGATGGCCATGGTCAACTGTTTAACCAACATTAAAGGATCTTTGGCTAATTAGCCAGGCATGCCTTAATACATTATTATTGCCCTCTATAACAAAAAACAACAAAAATAATATTTTATTTATTTTACAAATGGTTCATATTTTACTCGAGAGGGATAACGCCCATTCCAAGTTGATGATGTCATTTGTTCATGTGTTTTTAGTTATTATTTGGCAATTATATTGTATTAAGACTTATCTGCCAGGGATCCTTGTAAGAAATTATTCCTACCGGATTGGATTATTTACTCACCATCATCAAAGACTACATTTTCCAACATTTTACTATAGCTATTGTATAACTTTGTGATAGTTGTGTTGGAGATACACGTTTGAATGAGCTCCAGTGAGTGGAGACAAGATGTCACAGTAATACAGTAGGCTACCTCACCATTATACTAATTCATTAATTTGACTCTGCCACTTGCTGAAAATAGCCAATCTACAAGCTCACAACGTTGTGAATTTATAGACTAAATCGGCCATTTTGGAGAGCAACACATTTTAGTAAGAAAAGTATGACTGGATCAGGGTCCATTTGGTAAGCATGTACATTCTCATAGTGGATCAGTTTTTACATTTTTATCCTGTCTGGTGGTAGTGGGACAAACATTAATTTCTCCTGCCTTTAATGAATGCCTTCTACTTTTGTGAGTAGCATTAACATATGGAGTGAACGGAATTCCTTTATACAAAGACTGAGTGCACTGTCTGATGGTTTACCATATCTTAATTCATTCATACGAGTCAGACCCATTGAAAATTATAGATTATAGCTGCGCTTCACCTCAGAATATAGTCATGTATGTCACAGAGCCTGTAGAATCTAGTATGTTATGTCTTGCAATCACACAGCTGTGTCCAGTCAGACAATGGACGAGACTGTATCCACTTGGCACCTTCGCCACTTCATGCCGCCCAATGAGCTTGTATTTCTGCCATTGTTTTAATGCCCAAAAACGGACACGGATGCTTTCCTGATTTTAATGGGTCAAAGAAGCACTATACAGATGCGTGTACTGTAGGACATTGTGGTCATGTTGTTGCTATGAGACCACTGGAAAGGCCTCACTGTTGTAAGAAGTTGAATTGTTGCGTTACTGTTTTTGATACTCTGAGACCTAAAAACACACTTAAGCCCTCATTGCTGGCTGATACCAGGAACAGTCTGACCTTTCCATTGTAAACAACAAGAGACAGAGAGGGGAGTCTCCTTTTATGTATGTATGGCTTGAACCTTTTATTTGTTGACTTGATGAGAGCAGGTGGCACAAAACGATAAGTGTTAACTCACCCGGCTCTATCATTTGGAATTGTATCATTCAAAATGTTTCTAAAATAATGTTTACTGTAAGGTTGGTTAGATGAATGGTTTGGCGATGTATTTCATCCCGGGACTCATAGTAGGAGGATGATTACCAAATAAAAGTTTAACTCATGTTTGAGCTTATATGGTTATAATTAAAAGTATCTGATGTATTTTACAGGACATGGTGGTTAGTTGAGTATTGCAATCACATCAGAAGCTCTTTAGTTCACCTCCCGGTCCACCTAGGCTAGTATACAGTACTTGTCGAAGGGCCCCTGAGAATTAGCCATATGCTGGGTGACACTGCAACTTCATTTCTACAAGCTCGCTTCAAGGTGCCTTGTAAGCTTGTAGAGTGACTATTCTTTTTTTTTTTTTGCTACTGAATAAAAAACAAACCTCAATTTTATTAGAAATGATTATTCTTTATAATCAAATTAAATTGATTAACTCCAAGCACTGCTTCCCAGACATTTTCAAGTCAAGAAGGACCACTAAATTGATATGTATTTGGCCACTGACCCTGATTTAGTTGGGGACCCTCTGGAACCCCCTCAAGGACCCCTGGGTGTTCCCTGTTGGGGACCCTCTGGAACCCCCTCAAGGACCCCTGGGTGTTCCCTGTTGGGGACCCTCTGGAACCCCCTCAAGGACCCCTGGGTGTTCCCTGTTGGGGACCCTCTGGAACCCCCTCAAAGACCCCTGGGTGTTCCCTGTTGGGGACCCTCTGGAACCCCCTCAAGGACCCCTGGGTGTTCCCTGTTGGGGACCCTCTGGAACCCCCTCGAGGACCCCTGGGTGTTCCCTGAACCCACTTGAGCTTTGTTGTATACTAGTAATCCAAGTCTATTCTCAGCATGTCTTCATAAGACCATGGCTAATTTAAGTGTGGACAAATCTTGTGATTCAACAGAAGGCAGTTTATCTCTTTCTTTTCCAGAACACAGACTTTCTTTTCTTTCTAGTGGTGTGCATGGAATGGTGTGGTTTTTGGCTGTGATTTGTTACACGCCCTGTGTGAGTAGAACTTGTGTCTTATCTACCTGCCCTTTTTATAGAAAATAAGTGGTTGACT
The DNA here is from genome assembly GCF_963924005.1 of Protomyctophum bolini. Taxonomy (NCBI): domain Eukaryota; kingdom Metazoa; phylum Chordata; class Actinopteri; order Myctophiformes; family Myctophidae; genus Protomyctophum; species Protomyctophum bolini. The sequence continues at coordinate 33,195,635 of NC_137864.1, forward strand.
GACTGGGGCTCTGGTCACATGCCTTTGTATCGTTGAGGAGAGATCTCCTTCTCCCCCACACATATCGCGCACACGGACAGTATTAGAAGAAGAAAGAAAAGTGCCGCTGGTGACGAACCATAGGCGATTTATTTTAAAATATGTTTTTAAAATATTTTTTGGTAGTCATTTTCTTAGCCATTCTCACAGATGTGTACACAAGTTATTTTAGACTTGTGTCCCCCCCACCTCCCCAAATGTGTTTTGTACCACTTTTTATAATTGCACCGCGCGCATGGGGCGGTGCATGCAAAGAACACTAAACGTAAACATGAAATATTATGCCGCAGTCCACACACATACTGTACATCAGGGGTCTGCAACCTTTTTGAAACAAAGTGCCATGTTTTTAGTTTCTAGATAGTCAGTGTGTCACTTTAATGACACACTGACGTTTTGATTGTCCACGAATATAACTTTTTCCCTTGTTAAATATTCTTTCACATTGTTATAGACTCTGAGCAGAGCCCTCCTATCTCCCTCCCCCAGTCAGAGTTCACAGTTTTAATGAATGTACAATGATGTGCAGGATGTAATTTACATACAAATATGAGTGAATTCATTTATTTGACTACATTTTTTTTTAATTGTTTATTTACCGGTATTTTATTTTATTTCCATGCCAGTGTGCCAGTGATCACCCTCCTTTGTGCCAAGGTTGGCACCAGTGCCAAAGGTTGCCTACCCCTGCTGTACATTCCGTTGTCTCAGCAGCAACTAAGACTTTTCATATTTTCCAGAATTGTCTTCCTAAAATGAAGAGATAACCTGATTTGGTTTCATCATTAGACTGGAGGGCAGGCTTCCTTTTTTAAAATCAGATCAACGAGGCTGATATCACTGGAGAGATGAGGTCCAGGATGCGTCTCTGACACAGGGGTCATCAATAGTGTCCATGGCAAAGACTTGGTCTTGTCCGTGGCTAGTTTCTCGTTTTTATACACCATTATAATCTTATTTTGATCATAATACCCTATTCCTGAACGTGAACTCTCCATGTTTTCTTCTGAATATGTATGATGCTGATTTAAACTGACTACGACACTATGGCACATTAGTACTAGTGGTTCTCAAATGTTTTATTTGCAAGGACCCCTTAACTCAGAGTGTACATGGAATGGAACCAACACTCAGCACATGGTGATGACCCCTGCACTCTGACGCATAGACATACGAGAAGCCCCATTACTGTGTACTCTGTAATACGCACCAAGTATTGCAGAGTACCAGTTTTACCCTGATGACTAAGATTATTTAGTTGCCGATTTGAACTATAAATTGTTCAATTAATCAAATGATGACATGATTTTGATATATAAGCACTTAAGCGGCACACAATGGTGTGACAAAACAGTGGGAATGCTCACAAAGAGTCACGATACGATGTGTGCTGAGCTTGTAATGTAGATCTGAGACTTTCACCCCCTGCCGAGTAGTTAGGATATATGGTGCAGAACCGCCAATCCGACATATACGGATGACATCAGGGAATCAAGGACTGATGGATACAGAGATCTCCATATAAAACCGACACAGATTCTATATACAGTAAGAGCATAAAACCGACACGGGTAGACGGACAGACGGACAGATAGAGATCTCCATATATGGGCACAAAAGGGACACAGACAAATGGGTACAGCTACTTTAAAAACGCCCCCGATACTATGACTCAGACATACGGGTCGGATCGGCGGTGCAACGTACGTAGATGTGACTCGGCCCAAACCTTTCGTTCATTAAATTATGGAAGATTTTCTTTGCTTACATTATAGATTAAATTGATTAGTTGTATTAACTGTACTGTGGGAGGATGCATTGCAGACGGACCGTCTCCTCTGAGCTTGTAGATGGACTGTTTTCAGCACATGACACCGTCATGCAATGGAATCATCTGAATGGCACCCCTGGCTGCTGGTGAAAATAAGTTCATCCTCTAGTCACCCATATTTGTTGACAAAAGCAGTGGGGATAAAAATAACTAGAAAAAGTGCCCTTCTGGGCACAGGTCTCCACCAGGAGGATAGGAGTGTGTGTGATGTTTGGCTAAATGTTTAGGAGTGATATAAACATTGTTTTTGTTTTTTGCAACAATTTTCTTCATTTTGTTGAGGAAATGCAGAGCCAGATCACTCATAGCATCTCTGAGGATAGAATTCTGGATGAGCATGCAGGACATGTGCAGCATTTTGTACAAAACGGGCCACCCCTGAAAACTTTAGAAGGCAATCTTAGCCAATCAAGTGTAGAATCGGACACTGTGCACACTGTGATTTGTGGCATTTTGTTCGAAACGGACCAATCGTGTGAGCTTTGGAAGCCAATCTTAGCCAATCAGGATGGAAGATGGGAAATGGTGCAGATCTGTGTTGATCACATGACTGGAGATGGTGTATACCGAATTGTGTGATGTATGGATAAAATGTGTACGAGTAATAGGGTACTAATTTACACCCTCGTGTTCCTCGTGTTATGTTGATGCCAATACCTTTGCAGTTTTACTAAAGACACATTTTGAATACAGGACCATTACTTATAACGGAGTATTTTTTATATTGTGGTATCACTACATTGACTTTGTAAACTATCAGAGCACCACTGGCACTAGTAGTGCTCGTCTTCAAAGTGCCACACCCCACGTTCGAAGCCCTTTCAGTTTGGCCCGGCAGCACCTTGAGTAGAAAATAGTTCAACTTTTGAAGAGGTGTGTCAATTGGGTGTTCAACTTGTTTCAAGTCATGGGCCACATTGGGTAAACCCGTGCACAAGCCTTTACCATCGCCTTTACCTTTTCAACCTGTATTATACTTCACAACATGTCACGCTGCGACACACTGTGAGCTTGTCCAGCTGTTTTCACTAGTTTTCTTTTTTTAATCTAAATCGAGGTATACATATAAAATAGTCTTGATAGTGATTTGAAGTCCTGTCGCTCTGCCCTACTCATGAGGTTATGAGAGACACTGGTTTGCTGCATTAAAATCAAAGTACAAATGTTTGTTACTTAAAACTTGTTGGATTAAATAACGTTTGCGTTTTGTCCAACAGAGCCAGGACTTCCTCTTGCACATGCCAGTGGCTAATGGAAGCCTGGGACAGGAGGCCACTGCAGGAGACCGAATGACCACCGCTCCACCTACATTACCCATGCTCCCCGGCGGCCCTGACCTCGCCACCCAATTGACCACCACCGCCACCGAGACGGTGTGCAGCTGTGAGGCCTGCAATGAGAGAAGGTCAGTCCAGACCCAGTAACATAGGACACTGGTTCTCAAAGTGGGCTCTGGAGAGAGTTCCAGGGGTCCCTGGCAACAGTTTTCAACTATTTGAAAATGGCTTGTATGATAAGCTACTTTTGTAAAATATTATCTAATGTTGACAAATGTTCTCTTATGAGGGACCCTGGCACAACATCTTCTCACATGGGGATCCATGGCCAAATCATCATCATACTATAATTGGCTCAATGTCTGTCTGAATGTGTGTCAGAAACACTGTCGTAGCTCCTCACTGCCTGCACCAATCACTCCCACTTTGTTGACCACCTGTTGAATACCCCTGATTTAAACAAACATTTTGTAGTCACTTACAGCACCTTTTAAGCACTATGCAGTTCATTCAACTAATGGCGATAATAGTTTTAATATTTTTGGAAAATGTGAGAAATTTGCAAAATGGAGACGCCTCCCTACATTGGAGGAGACAGTTGCTCAATCTTTTGTGTATGATGAAAGTTTGAATGTTATTGTGACCTTCATGAGTTCATGACTAGGGCCACAAGATTATACTTAATCCTGCTGTTCATTTCGTCGCATGTGGTCATCACCATTATTTATCATACATTATATTTGTATACTCTGGGTGTAATCAATAAAGCCCTTCTGCAAATCCGCACACAGAGAAGAACAGTCAACATAGAGAACAGATATACAGTAGGTCCCACACATCTTGTCTTCACTTACATGAAAGTATTTAAAGAAACAACCTTTTGGTTTAATTAATAAAATAACAAATTACAAATTTCATTCGATCCTGATGATACCTAAATTCTGTTGGCAATAAACAGTCGTTTATGGATGGTAATGTTTTGTAGTAGTTGAATAGGAAAATGAATACAGTTAAGTCTTTTCAAAAGTTAAATTACACTAAAGACCTAATAAAATTGCCATCATTTAGCTGCTTGTACCTGTATGCATGAGTGCCAGATGAACCCTCTTGATTGTTTCCGTCTTACAGGGAGGTTTCAGCAGAGTCAGAGCGGGAGTCTCAGCAGCTGCAGAACCACTGGTCGGAGGTTCGATACCTGGTGCGATGTATCTACCGGCAGACGGGCACTCCCCTGGCAGACGACCACGACCAACCGCTGGAGAGGGACAGGGAGGGCATGAAGGAACTGGTGGACAGGTAAGGAACCTGGGGCCTTGCACCATTTAACTTTTTTTTTATGATTTATTCTAGGCTAACGGGGACCTTTTCTTCCGGTATGCCTGGTTGGAAAAAGGACTCACAGAGATACATACTGTACATAAAAACATGGCTTTTACTGTAAGCTCTGTGAATTGTGCATGACTACTTCACTAGGGTCACAAGTACTCATCTTTTGTAATTGATGCACTGTGTACGTGTGTCTCTCCCTCCCTCTCTCTCCAGGCTCTGTGAGAAAGACCCCTACCAGCTGTATCAGCGGTTGGAGCAGCAGGCTCGCGAGTACGTTCTGGAGATGAAGGTGCGACTGCTGAAGCATCTGTCGTCGGGCTCCAAGGCCGGGGGCCCGGTGGGGGCTGTGGTGGGGGGCCAGGGCCCCCCCCAGGCCCACCAGTTCATCTCTCTGCTGCTGGAGGAGTATAGCGCCCTCTGTCAGGCTGCACGCACCATCAGTAGCTTCCTGCTCACGCTGGTCAGTCCACACGCAAAAAACTATTACACTTTCTACAATGGATGTCCCGATACACTTTTTTCGTTTCCGATCCCTATACCACAATTTCTGTGTTAGCCGATACCGAATACCGATACCAGTTTTGTGATCTTGTGTTGTGTTTATAGCTATCTAGCTATATATCTCGTGTTGTGTTTATAGCAGACTCCTCACTCAAATGTGCACTTGCAGTTTGGGCAACTCCAAAGCAAATTCCACATGCCACAACATTTTATATTAAACAAATCTTATTAAAAGGGGTTGAAATGCAAAAACCACTGTCAGTAAGCCCTCTAACCCTCTGGCCTCCAGGAGAACGAGCACCTCCAGAAGTTCCAGGTGACGTGGGAGCTGCACAATAAGCACCTTTTTGAGAACCTGGTGTTCTCTGAACCCATCTTGCACAGCAGTTTACCTGCATTGGTTTCACAACTCAAGTAAGACACTTAACTTTACTTTCCACACTGTCCCAAAGCATAATAATAATAAACGTTTAAATAAACTGCAATATGGATGTTGTTGCTGTTGGACAGAAACCTCTTATCTCCATATTCTAACTTCATGCCCTACTTAATACATACTACAGCGTCACACAAAAGCATCAAATGTAGCAGTTCCACAAGCTCGTAACATCATTTAATTTCAACTCTGAAAAGTAACTGTTTTGGACGATATAGGTACCCAAGTCAAGGATATTTTTCTGTTGCAACAATGCTTTTAGGTAATAACTTGTATCAGGCAGGTCAGTATGTGAGGGAGAAAAACAAAGCTTGTAGATCAAAGGAGTGTCTTTGTAACGTGGCCCAGAGCCAGCCGTATGAAGGCTTGGCAGTCTTCATCCGCTGCTGTTGTCATCCGGTCTGCTCAGGCACGCCACCACATACCGTGACTCATACAGCCAGGACATGAGGTACAGGACGTTATTGGACATCTAATAATTATCAAGTTCAACTTTTGTGTGCCGCTGTAGCATGATCAAGTACCGGTAGGTAGGGAGTTAATTTGTGAAAAAACACAAATTAGAATATAGGGATAAGTTCGATATGTTCAAACTTCCAATGTCCAGTGCCCAAAAAATTCATAATTGCAAATAATGATTTAATCAAGTACAATGTCATGATGGTGACAACCCTAACTGTCAACCCTGTGTTCTCAGGCACGGCACGACGTCACATGACTCGTACAGCGAGGACATGTACAGGACGTTACTGGACAGTTACCTGCAGCTGCAGCAGGAGATGGCTGCCGTGGCCGCAGAGTGGCAGGAGTGTGAGAAGAGGATCGACAACTACGTAGATGAACAGGTAAGACCCACACCTCCTGATCCCCACAGTACTCAGCCCTCCCGGGAATAAGGTCCAAGTGTCCTTGAGCAAGACACTTAAAACCCTAAAGCTGAATTCTATTATGCTGCTTTTCCCCCCCATTAAATGGGTGTGTCCGAGGTAATGACTGATATCCTCGTAAAGTTACGAGCTGGTCCGGTGTGTGCTCCGCTGCTCCAAGTGACTCGATGCCAGCGGCGGGCAAGAGAGCTTTTTACATATGATACTATGCAAAAACTAGTACCTTGAAATTAGTTTTGATATAATTCAGACATTTGGTGGATATATGATGATCTGGGATGCCATATGAATTTCTTGTTTGTTTTTTGTTTTCCAGCTGCTTTTTAAGGTTGAGGGTCAGAATCTCTCCAATCAACGAACAGAGCCACACAAGTCTCTGATTAGTAAAAATGTAAGTAATTTACACTTACTGTATATGCATATTTTTAAGCACAGCATCACATCCGTGCACCGAGTTGACCGCTCATTCACCAATCACTTTCAAAGTCAATGACACAGGGGGGGGGGGGGGGGGGGACACGACGTGTAGGGGGACGTGTTCTGTCATGCACCGTTCTGTTCCATCCCTTTGCGTGCACGTCAAAAAATTCCTAGTACCACGGCGTGGTACTGCGTTCTATGAGCATGACACCGCTGTGTGTGTATATCCAATTGAATGTTATCTGATAGACATCACAGAAATAACTACTAATAGTTATAATGGGACACTCAATAAACTGACCTTTTATGTTCAATAATGGACTGTATGCGCCCGTGTGAAGCTGAAATCATGCATTTCTATCGTAAAGACGTGCTGGAGTGCTCTTCCCAAACATAATTGTGGGAAATGTTATTGTGATTAACAATTGTATTGTAAATGCCACTTGAACCCCCAGCATCCCTATTCTGGGGGGAAACACTCGCAATCAATAGCAGATCTACAATCTTACAATCTGGCAAATCGATTTGTGTAGAGTGAAATAAGAGCTTACCAAATGCAGCTCAACAAGAACTAATTAAAATATATATATCTGCGATACGATTATTAAACGGGGGACTGCCCATATATCCGAAGTCCCGTTAGTCCGAACATAAGGTTGGCGAACATGCACTGCTCCCGTGCTTGTGGTTAAGTTTAGGTTAGGGTTAGAGATAGGGACAGTAATTTCGGAACAATGAAACTTCTGACTGAAGCTTCTGACTAATGACACGGCACCGATAAACGATCCTCGCGATTATCGGCCCACTTCCCAGGTTCAGTGCTCTGTGTCCAGCTTCTATTGGCAGAGCGGGCTGAGTGCTTCAAGCAGAAAATAGTTCAACTTTTGGAGAGGGGCACCCCTCATTTGATCCTCCTGGCTGTGTCTTGACAACCCGTTCATTTACAACCTGCCATTGAATCATTAACTTACCACAACCATGTTTACGTTATTTGTCTCAACTACTTAAAAACCAAGCATTCATATTGTGGGGAAAGCTTTCGCAGGAAAATAGCAGAACGACAAGCTCGCAACGTGTGATAACAGAAAATGGAAAATACACTAGTATAGAGCCCTGAGGGACTCCGGTCAACTATATAGGGTTTAAGACAAGTGGTTAATGGCGCAGATGGAGTAATCAGTGATGCATTGCGACGCATCATGGCCTGTCAAAATAGATTTTAGTTGACAAAAAATTTACTAAAACTAAAATTGAACTGTGTTCAAATGTCTGACTAAAACTAAATCAGAATTTGCTGTAAATAATTAACACTGCATGACACACTTTCTGTGGACGATGGCCCCCTCATGGTCTTATTTTCTTCCCCCATTTACAGACTTTGAAAACCAAACAGCGAATGCTGAAAGAGGATTGGGAGTTCTTTAAGCAGAGGAGGTTTATAGAAGAGCAGGTAGTGTTTTCTGAAATACTCTCATATTGTTCCTCACAGTGGGATCTGGGGACCCCCAAGATGACCTTGAGTGGCTCCCAGGGGGTCCCCAAGCAAATTTAGAAATGTTAATATGTCCATTAACCAGCATGTAGAGGCAAAAATAAATCTTTCACTAGTGCGCTGTGGCTCTGAGCGGGGAGGAGGGGTTTATCAGCCGTTCGCCTTTACGGAAGCCCATTTGGGACAAAACTCTGTGGTCACATCTCCTACATTATGAAAGACAAACAAACACAACTCTGTGGACACATCTCCTACATTATGAAAGACAAACAAACACAACTCTGTGGTCACATCTCCTACATTATGAAAGACAAACAAACACAACTCTGTGGTCACATCTCCTACATTATGAAAGACAAACAAACACAACTCTGTGGACACATCTCCTACATTATGAAAGACAAACAAACACAACTCTGTGGACACATCTCCTACATTATGAAAGACAAACAAACACAACTCTGTGGACACATCTCCTACATTATGAAAGACAAACAAACACAACTCTGTGGACACATCTCCTACATTATGAAAGACAAACAAACACAACTCTGTGGACACATCTCCTACATTATGAAAGACAAACAAACACAACTCTGTGGACACATCTCCTACATTATGAAAGACAAACAAACACAACTCTGTGTACACATCTCCTACATTATGAAAGACAAACAAACACAACTCTGTGGACACATCTCCTACATTATGAAAGACAAACAAACACAACTCTGTGGACACATCTCCTACATTATGAAAGACAAACAAACAAAAAAGAATAGTCGAGCAATCAAAATAAGCGATGGATTATTATATTATATATTTTCTTTGCCTCTACCACTGATTAATGGATATACTGACATCAGCATTCGGTAAGAAAGTTCTCCTTTAACATAATGAGAGAATGCCAATAGGTTTCATCTCCCCACCACCCACAGGGGTACCCTGGCACAACATGAAACTTGACATGAAAGTGTTTTTACTGTAGTACAGTGGTTCTCAATTTATTTTGGCTTCTGAATCTGTACTCCAGTTTCCGTGTTTTTGAATCAAAGTTCCTCCTTTACCCAACTACAACATTTTAAGAAGATATAACCATAGCTAGCATATCGTTGTTGTTGTTGGTCAGAAACCTCGTTTTGGGCTTGTAGATCTGCTACTTTTGTTTTTGAATTTTAATCCTGAAAAGTTACAATTCGGGACCTTTCGGTTTCCACCGATATGATGGTATGAATGAAAGATTCACCTTTTCACCTTTTGAAGAATATAACATTACAAATGCGGTTTGATGTCAATGTGTTCACAATAAGCCAGCATAATTGCAAATTAGTAGGCATATTGCTTTCTAGTCAATAACAGTTGTGCTACTACAGATCAGCAGGTTCACACAAAGTTGATCAATGTTACAGTAAAGTTATTCTATTCAATATTCTACTTTCTCTCACGTAGACCCTTTAGTTCCTATAATATACCCCTGCATGTGAGGAACTCTGCTGTAGAAGATCTGATCTCAGTGTTAAGCTGACATGATGTATGCTTTTTCCTCTGTTTGTAGTTAACCAGCACTAAGAAGTCTATCCCCGGAGATAACAACTTCACAGAGACCATGAGGATGCTGTCCTCTCGACTCAGCGTTCCAGACTGTCCAAACTGCAACTACCGAAGGAGGTCAGTTTATAGGAATTATGGTTCTCTCTCTTACTAGGGAACATATGCCAGGGCAGCAAGACCATGAAATGACAGTGATTTCAGGTCGACAGAAATAATGAATTGAACCTAAGGTTTAAGAGAGATTTGACATGGTATGAAATAAATACATTTAAAGTAGGGATGTCCCGATACACTTTTTTCGTTTCCGATCCGATTCCGATCCAACAATTTCTGTGTTAGCCGATAGCGATACTGAATACTGATACCAGAGTGCTTTAAAAAAAAGTGCAAAGTACTGTCTGTAACTTAAGTTCACTTCAAACAATTAGGTAAGCAGCTGTACAACAGTGGTTCTCAACCTTTTTTAAAGTACCACCACCAATATGTCCAGCATTAATGTTAAAATACAATGTTAATATTCCGCTATATCACACAGGAGGCAAATTTATTCCTAATAAGGATTTATCTTTTCCACAGATGTGAGCTACAATTATGCTACAATCGTGCTGTGCAAAACTGGCACTTTAACTCTCTCTCTCTCACTCTCTCACACACACACAGACAGTCACACACACCCCAAGTAAAAAAATAAATATATATATAGTACAGTAACACACCAACACTGCAAACACATAGTACAAAAATAAGAACACTGCAAAACATTTAAAAATAAATGTACAACACTGCAAACACAAGTCAAATTAATAAAATAACTAAGTACCCCCCCCCCCCCCCCCCACACACACACACACACACACACACACACACACACACACAGTTGAGAAGTTTATTTTTTAAGACAATGTATAAAGTATTATTTAATTTTGTTAATCAGAGACTGCTATTACAGTCTTATCGCCACAAGATGGCCCCTTTCGCTATTGTAAGGTATCGTCAGTCATGTTCGCCTGTCTTGTCCCTCTCTGCCTACCGTAGTGTATTGAGCCCCAAGGAACAGGCAAACAGCGTTGCCTGGCTGCCTGCTCCGAGTTGATCTCAGTGATTACTTTACCCATTACATTAGTATCTTATGATGTGACAGAAACGAGTCATGAACGCATCCATAAACAATGCGCGACGACTCGACGAGTTGTAGATCGGCTATTTTCTGCACGCGCTCCACAGTACGGCGACATATAATTAATTCTAGATTGGAAGTGGAGGCGCAGCCGTTGTCTCGCATCAGATTATTTCAGCATGATCAACTGAGTTTAGTTCATGCCTGACAGAGAGTGGGCCAGTTGCTGTTGCTGATAGAAATCTTTTTGCAATGCTGAGCTGCAACGAATCTGTTCTGCGACTGTCCCAGCATAGCTCTGTGTCATAGCGATCCACAGCAACAAGTGATTTTGGGACTTGACGTAAACCATACAGCGCGCACACACACACACACACACACACACACTATACAGGCTGCACCGTGACGTGAACGCTTGCTGCTCTTCCTAGTCCCTGAAAATGTGGTATCGGATTGGTGCGGGGCTTACTTGCCGATTCCGATATGACCAAATAAGGGCATATCGGAGGGCATTCCGATACAAGTATCGGTATCGGGACATGCCTAATTTAAAGGATGTTATTTTTCATAACCGTGGCCGTGAAGTTCCTGCCCTGGTACATGCTGTCTCCGTTGTACACACAACAGTGTACAATCTTCAATGTAGTTTTGTGATCTCTTTTACACGGAGCCATATTAGTGCTTGTTATAAGAAAGTCTAGTTCAACATTCCCTTCCTTTTCTGGTATTTTGTAATCATCCATTACTAATGAGGCTTGCCTATTGTGTATTTTAAACTTGTTTTTGTGAGCCCATGTTCTGACATCGGGAACAATGTCGCAATTATGTGAACAACACACGGAAATTATTAATTATTTTTATCAATGCTTATTCTTATGAATTATTATTTCTACAACTGTCGGTGAGTAAATAATGTTGACCAAAAAGGATACAGAATCTCAACAAAAGACACTGGTAGTCTAAAAACTGTATTGACCGGAAAGAGGCAGAGGAGTGTGGGCAGTGCATCAAGGCCACTGTAGCTTCAGGCCATATGTTTATTTGAGGGGCAGAAGGCCCACGGCCTTCATAGCCTCTGTGAAATTCCTGCCCTCGATAAAAGGACTGACGGCCAAGCTACACCAGGCAATTTTGCGCGCGTGCGTATGCGTTTACTGCGCACGTACACTAGGACCAATATATGTCAATGATACCAGCTACACCAGACGCACAGATACCGCAACCGCAGGCCATCCTACGCGTGCTCTAAAAATAGGATCGGTTCTAATTTTTTTACGTGCAACCAGAATGTAGTGAAGCAAAGTAAAGAGGGCAGAGGTGAACATTCAGAGAGGGTGAAGACCAGGTGCTCTGCGGGCATTCTGGATCAGTTGAAGGGGTTTAACTGTGCATGCCGGGAGACCAGTAAGGAGGGAGTTAGTTGTCAAGCGTTGACTGAGGCCTGGATAAGGAGCTGGGAGAGACTCCTTGGTGAGGAAGTCTAGGATTTAAAAAAATTATCTCCCCCCACCCCACACTCCAGGTGCACCTGTGACGACTGCAGTCTCTCGCACATCCTGACGTGTGGCATCATGGACTCTCCCATCGCGGAGGACCTGCACATCAAGCTGCCCATGCAGGGGGAGGGGCCTCCCAGGGACTACCTGACAGAGGTGCATCCTCCCAGCCTGTCCTCTGGAAGCTCAGCCTCTGGCTCCAACTCCAGCTCCCCCATCACCATCCAACAACACCCCCGACTCATTCTGCCCGACGGAGACGTTAACAACTTGTAAGTACAGATTATGGCTGCAAATCATCTGCCGGGTTGGAAACCTCACATGTCCAAAACGGTTACCTTTCAGGATTAAAAAAATAATAACAGTAGCACAAATCTAGTTTCGAGCTTGTGGATCTGATACTTTAGTGCTTTAGTGTGAGGTTGTAGTTTGATCAAGTAGGCCGTTAATTTATTCTGCCCTAACAAAATATAGATTTTCTTAGTGATTATTCTGTTAGTAACCTTTTCGCATAATCAAGTATGTGTTTTTACATATTGTTTTAAATATTATATTATATTTTGCTATGCTGGATTCCGACTTATGGAGGTTTGAAAATCCTGCTTGTAACCGAGATCCGATTTAACCCATAGCTGGTGGTGACTTTATATATACACAAAGAATACACATACACACACACAGACCTAGCAAATAATGTCCCCTAGCGGTGGGGTACGTATATGTACAGACTTGACGGAACAATAATTAATGTTCAGTAAGGGATATTGCCAGTAATCAGAAATTGCATTTTCGCGTCGGGATATTTTATCCAATCAGAAGAGAGAACTTATTCAGGATAAACTGAAATTGGAAGTGATGACACAAAGAACTGAGCAGACTCGTATAGATACCTCTGTTACTCAACAAACACTAAACAGCAGCAAGGATTGCTATCAGAATATAGAGCTTTAACGTTTTGAACCATAAAATATCACTTGCCCTGCCTAAATTATTTGGCTGGGGACTCTCTGGAACCCCCTCGCTGCCTAAATGATTTGGCTGGGGACCCTCTGGAACCCCCTCGCTAGGCTGGGGACCCTCTGGAACCCCCTCGCTAGGCTGGGGACCCTCTGGAACCCCCTCGCTAGGCTGGGGACCCTCTTGAACCCCCTCGCTCATATCGCGCCACCGAGTGGCGCGATACGAGCTTGTAGGTCTGCTATTTATGAAAAATTCGAAGAACGACTGACATTTTTAGAATCTGATCTCAGGTCAGAATGGCTTAATCAGACCAGTGTGTGTCCAGTGGAAACCTCGTATGAATCTGATCTCAGGTCAGAATGGGTTAATCTTTCTCCGTTTCTCTCTCCCTCTCTCTCTCAGTATTAGTGATGATGATGAAGTGCCTCCGCTGTCATCTAAGTTTGGGGACATGTATCCCATGGGTGGCTACGAAGACCCTGGCGTCGTCACGGCTACAGTCAACGGTCGGCACGCCAACCTGAACGGGGGAGGGCCACTAAAGGATGGGGTGAGTTTTCTACTGTTCACACACCTAATGCCAGAGAGAATTGTGCCCCATCCGTCCTAGCCCACGATTACCAATGAAAATGTTATAATCAATTTTAAGAAGAAGAAATGATGTCTCTTTTAAATTAAATATTATTCTTCACTTATTTTTCTGTACAATCTAAAGCCAGAGTTATACTTGGTTGCACACTGGTGTGGTGTGTGACACGTTGTGAGATTGTTGGACTATTTTCAGTGTGCAACACCCGCGCACAGCCAAGTCAGGAATTTTACAGGAAGTGTAGAGATGCAACTATTGATTCTTTCCTCAGTAATTATTTTATTTTACATTGTTTATATTTCAACCGAACGATTAGCCACTTAAGCCCTGTTTCATTCTTATTTGCACAACAGGATTTTCATGAATTAGCCAATCTACAAGGTCACAGCTCGTTGATTGTCTATTTCTACCATTCCACCATATTCTTGACTGCCACCTCATGTAGCAGCCAAGTCCATGGACCCCCTGTGATGTAAAAAAGCAAAAAAAAAAAAATAAGTTCAGCTACAGTTCATCACAAGGTTTTGTGGTGCAGTCTCTACAGGGCATCATAACAGTGTTTTGTGGTACAGTCTTTAGTCTACAGGGCATCATAACAGTGTTATGTGGTACAGTCTCTAGTCTACAGGGCATCATAACAGTGTTTTGTGGTACAGTCTCTAGTCTACAGGGCATCATAACAGTGTTATGTGGTACAGTCTCTAGCCTACAGGGCATGTGGTACAGTCTCTACAGTGCATCATAAGGGTGTTTGTGTACAGTCTCTAGTCTACAGGGCATCATAACAGTGTTTTGTGGTACAGTCTCTAGTCTACAGGGCATCATAACAGTGTTATGTGGTACAGTCTAGCCTACAGGGCATGTGGTACAGTCTCTACAGTGCATCATAAGGGTCTTTGTGTACAGTCTCTAGTCTACAGGGCATCATACCGGAGTTCTGTGGTACAGTCTCTACAGGGCATTAGCAGCAGTAGCAGTTCATCAGACGGTGATGAGGAGGAAGCTGACGCAGATAGTGGTGGAGATCCTCCGGCGCAGCTGGAGGAGCTACATTCACGAAACAATAACAGTCCTCCACCATCCTACCACCACCAACAGGTAATAACAGTCCTCCACCATCCTACCACCACCAACAGGTAACAATAACAGTCCTCCACCATCCTACCACCACCAACAGGTAACAATAACAGTCCTCCACCATCCTACCACCACCAACAGGTAACAATAACAGTCCTCCACCATCCTACCACCACCAACAGGTAACGGTAGGCTCAGGCTGCGGGGCGCACACTCTTAACAAAAGAAAAAGTCGTATTTCCCCCTCGCACCTTTGTGTTTACGTAATGTTTGTTTTCAAAGCTGGACATAGGAGGTGCTAACGCCTCTCAAAAATAGCAAAAGTAGCAGATCAACATGCATTTGTGAGGCTCGTGGATCTGCTTTTGATACCTTTGTGTGACGCTGTAGTATGATCAAGTAATAATAAAAGTGGTTATTGTGTGTGTCATCTTCAGGTGGAACAGGTGCAGCATGCGTGTGAATGTCACGTGTGCAACCAGGAGCCCAGCTCCGCCTCCCTGACCCCTCCCCCGGGTCGCCTCCACGGCGCCATCACCGCCGCTCCCCCTCCTCCCCCTCCCCCGCCCGCCATGGGACACCAGATCTTCGCGCCCCCCTCCCCGGACAGCTGCGGTGGCAAGACGCCCAACACCTCCCACCCGGCCCTGCACCTCTACCCGCACATCCACGGCCACATGCCCCTGCACAACCTGTCTCACCTCCCCAGACCCCTGCTGCACCCCACGCTCTACCCTCCCAGCCCCCCGCTCAGCGCACACAACAAGGTGAGACGGCTGCGCACACACACATACACACACTCACACGCAGGAAGGTGGAACCGGGTCACCTCGGCACAGGGAGTTCCCAAACTCTTCCATGCCAAGGAACGACCCCCAAATAGCCATATCTTTCCCCTCCCAAAATGGCTTTAAAAAAGAAATGGCACTGCATTTGTAGATGGGCTATTGTACGTATTTTAAAATATATATATTTTTATGTTAACACCACGAACGCCCAGGTTTTTTAGGACCATTAAATCAGAGCGCCCAGAGTTTTGCATCAACAGAGTACATTTAACGACTCTAACGCAACTAGCGATGGGCCGTCTAAAATATAATCTTTGATTAGAATTGGACGGATTGATTTAGATCAAGAGTTATTCACGTTTTGAGATTTTTGATCTGATCCGCTAAAATGGGGGGGAACATTTTAGATGATGTCCCAACCGGAAAGGACATTGAATGTTGCCCAACAGCCTGTGGAGGACATTGAATGTTGCCCAACAGCCTGTGGAGGACATTGAATGTTGCCCAACAGCCCTGTGGAGCGATGCGATCGCTTTTGATATCAATGAATCTCCGTCCTTTTATTAATCTCAGTCCTGAGCGCTGGGCGTTATTTGACAGGACGGAGAACTCGGTTTATGCCGCTCAGGGTGTTGGGACTTTGGGGACGTTGGGTTGTAAGTGGTTAGATTGGCACAACAATCGAGTGAATCGAATTATATACACATATTTATATATCATTACTGTCCACTATACCATGATTTAAGAAACGCTTTATTTGAAAAAAATTCAGGATAAGAACCCAGATTTGTTTTGGATGTCTGAATGTTTTATGTTAAATTGGTTGTTCAGTAATGAAGTTTTTGTTTTAGGAACATTCATAGAGATGGCATGGCAGTTATGTTGGAAAACGATGTATCCATAAGTAACTGTCTATGTATTTTGTGTATATGTATCACTATGTATGTACAATTTTGTGAGTGTCTTGTAAGCCTGGGCATCTTATGATGTAGGACACTTTAATAAAAACTCTATCTATACATTATAAAAGTAAGCTCTATCTACTATACATTATATTAAGTAAGCAATTGGAATTTTGTCACACTATTCCAGGGTGGTACTTTTCTCCATTTTCCCCAATGGTACTGGAACAGAACGTGAGGTAGTTTGGGGTAGTTTTCTATCTGGGAAAGATGACACTTTCATTTCCTTGTCTTTGGGGAGATTTGCATTGTGTTCCAGGAAGCATGATTCGGTTTTGGTTTGATTAGGTTTCATGTGCTGTAACTGTGCTTCCCTGCCACTAGGGGTCGCCCTATACCCAGTATAGAGTCCAATCAGTTAATTTCATATATCAACAAAGTTGAGGCTGTTTCATTTTTACCAATGAATATTGACAATCTTTGCATATTGGCATTATTGAAACCTTTTTTTAAACTTTGCTCTCCCACTGGAATTGTAAATGATTAAGACTAATGCATTATTACAATTCTGAAACTATAGAAAAAGGTTCAAGGCTATTCAACTCTTTGAGTGTGTGAGACATGATGTGACCGTTTCAAAGGACCAATGAATGTCTATTTTTTTTTATCACTTAAAAATGTATACATTTTTGAACAATGACAAAAGAAAGAAAAGAAACTACAGAAGAAAACGTACAGTACAAACAAACATGAAAAAACAAAAATAACCAAAAACAAAATAAAAAAATAAAATCGACATTGCGTTTCAAACCTTGCATGTTACATTACATATTTGTAGGCATTTGCTGTTTCTCATTCCCCCATACTCATTGTTCATTATTCATTCTGTTCAGTCTTAAATGTTGTCCATTTGGACCATTATCATTAATGTGTATTATTAGACGATGTTTGGAAATGTTTAATGCAGCTAGCAGTTTAGCAGAGTATGAAAAGCTTGACTGTTCACGTCGGTTCCTTTATGTCGGATTCAAAACAGCAAGTGGATTTGAAGAATTGTGACAACCCAAATCACCGTAACCACTAGCAAACTTCATAACATAAATCCATGAACAGTCAATCTACAAGCCGACAATGTCGTGAACAATTCTAAAGGTAAAATAAATCGTGACACATCGCCTGCATAATAAAAAAATAACAAATACGAAAATAAATATCAATACATTAATTCAATTTACCTTATACCTTAGTTACGTCACCAATAATAGTGGTCCCATATTACCAACAGGCAGCCGATTTGCTCAGGCACATATGACTTAAATTCTCCATTCATTGTCAATGGCATTTAATGTTTGTTCAGACATAATCTGCACTATAGCTGTTTATAGGAGGTTCTAGTGCCCCTCAAAAAAGTCAAATAATGACCCACATGTTGGCCAAAGCAATACATCGGTGGAACTCTAATCGCATTGGCTCCTGTCCTCCTCAGCCTCTCCCTCCAACCCCGACGTCCAACCACTCTGCAGCCAAGCAGCCGGCCTTCAGTCCCTCTCTACCGGACCACGTCCACTCTGCAGCCAAGCAGCCGGCCTTCAGTCCCTCTCTACCGGACCACGTCTACCAGAACTGTTTCGGCGGGCCGACGGGCGGCTCTGGGGACTGGAACAACTCACTGCAGTGCCTCTCACTCAAGTTTGAGAACCTGTGTGACGCTGCTATGATGAAAAGCTGGAACCCTTCTGTGCTGCTGCCTGAGTCACTGCCTGGTGAGGGCTTAATGGATGTTTTTGTTTTGTTTGTTTGTATTAGTTTGTGCAACAGAAAACAATATGCATGTACATAATGTACATCTTGCTGGTGAGGTACAGTAACATTACATTGTATTCATAACGTGAGAAAAGAAAGAAAAGGGTGTATGTAGATATGTGTCGTTTGGAAACCTCATATGTCCAAAACTTAACTTTTCAGGATTCAAATTCCAAAACGGCAAAAGTAGCAGATCTACAAGCTCTCATTTCGAGCTGCTAAATCGATTATTTAATTGAAATGGATCATTTGTTATAGTCAATTAAATCGATTTGTTTTGATGAGCACCCCTTAAATTCTTTCCCACCAGGTGACATGCTGGGCCCGCCCCTCCCCGATGTGCCCCTCCCTCCCACCACGTCCATCGGCCCCCACGGGGGGGAGCACCCCTGCTCCCTCCCCACCCCTCTCACCCCTCCCTCCTCCGCCTCTTCCTCCTCCACCACCTCCTCCTCGCCGGAAGCCAAGGAGCAGAAGAAGAGCGGCGCCAAGAAGAAGTGTCTGTACAACTTCCAGGATGCCTTCATGGAGAGCAGTCGTGTGGTGATGGCCTCCACGTCTGCCTCCACCTCCTCCGTGTCCTGCACGCCTACCACTGTCCAGTCTAGTAAGAGCCCTCCACCTAATGCACTGTCCAGTCTAGTAAGAGCCCTCCACCTAATACACTGTCCAGTCTAGTAAGAGCCCTCCACCTAATGCACTGTCCAGTCTAGTAAGAGCCCTCCTTCTAAAACACTGTCCAGTCTAGTAAGAGCCCTCCACCTAATACACTGTCCAGTCTAGTAAGAGCCCTCCACCTAATACACTGTCCAGTCTAGTAAGAGCCCTCCACCTAATACACTGTCCAGTCTAGTAAGAGCCCTCCTTCTAAAACACTGTCCAGTCTAAGAGCCCTCCTTCCAAAACACTGTCTAGTCTAGTAAGAGCCCTCCTTCTAAAACACTGTCCAGTCTAGTAAGAGCCCTCCTTCTAAAACACTGTCCAGTCTAAGAGCCCTCCTTCTAAAACACTGTCCAGTCTAGTAAGAGCCCTCCTTCTAAAACACTGTCCAGTCTAGTAAGAGCCCTCCTTCTAAAACACTGTCCAGTCTAGTAAGAGCCCTCCTTCCAAAACACTGTCCAGTCTAAGAGCCCTCCTTCTAAAACACTGTCCAGTCTAGTAAGAGCCCTCCTTCTAAAACATTGTCCAGTCTAGTAAGAGCCCTCCTTCTAAAACACTGTCCAGTCTAGTAAGAGCCCTCCTTCTAAAACATTGTCCAGTCTAGTAAGAGCCCTCCACTCTTTGGGAACCGCTGGTTCCCATACTTTCACTCGTGGCCCGAAAGAGAAAATAGACGTTTGCCTGCGACCCAAAATTGTGAGAAATAGTGGGCTAAACTGAGCTCACCAAGTCTAGACCACTAGGTTTAACCAAGGTGTTGGCACGGAAACTGTTGACAGCGTGACGTCACAGCATGACGCCACATAGCCTTTATATAGAGGCGACGCACACATTGGTATTAGTACATAATATTGTGAGCATACCAAGGAGGCCTGACTAAATCTCAGGCTCAAGCTGTACTGATCAGCTCCCTCCTAGCCATCTAAGATAAGAGAGTCCCATAAGGCCATAGGGCTTCCTCAAATGGGAAACATCAGCCTCCCTGACGGCAACCCTGCAATTATAGGAAGCCTCAGTTATACAAAGATTATTAAATACTCTCTCTGTCGTCAGTGTTCTCATCCACCGTTGCCTCGTTTCTCTGTCCTTCCAGATGACGTGTTTCACAGCCTAGGTAAAGAGGACCACCATCGGCAGTCCACGGTCCCAGGTGTCCCCAGGAACAGCCCCACAGGGCTGGCCTCCCTTCCCCCTCTCTCAGGCCCTGCGTTACCCCCGGCACCCGCCTCGCACCTCCCCACCATGGGATCCCCACAGCCCTTCCCAAAGATGGCCACCCCGGCCCCGGGTTTCATGGACTCCCACCAGGGTCTGTGCCTGCCCCCCACGGAGCCCCCGGCCCCCTCGGCTGATGGTCCCGTCAGCGCCCCACCCAGTGTCTGCAGGTTGGTCTACTTAGTGTTAACAAAACAATGGCTTGGGAGTGGGACCCATTTTGGGGGTCACATACACGTTTTTATCGGTCGTGAGCAGTGTTGGTAAAAGTAACACATTACTGCAATTTCCGTGTACCTTGGCAGAATTGCCGGTTAGGACTTGGTGCTTGTAGTGTGATTTGGGTCTCCACCAAAGAGAGCTAAAAGGCTTGTTATCCTGTAAAGGTGCTTGTAAATATTCATAGTTGTGGGTTGCCGTTGTTTCTGATGTGTATGTAGTTGCTTGTTTGGGCTAGCTTTCAAGAGTCTTTTTGAAAATAGCTTATGTAATGGGGCCGAAGTGGTGAAACCGGTCCCTTCTTTTGGGATTGTTTTCGTAGATCAGTTCGCTTGTGTCACTGTGTTACTCGAATATTTCGTTGACTACCTTTTTCACGAAAAAAGGTAGGTAGACAAAAACGAAATAAATACTAAGCTATGATGACAAATACTAAATACATTGACAATTTTGTCAACAAAACTAAAATGCTATGGATGGACTAGTGGAGAAGAGATAACTTAACTACTCTGGTGTTGCACTCTGAAAATAGAAGATCTACAACCTCACAAGGTGTCACGCCATTTTCAGCATGCAACCAAGCGTAAAATCAGCCGTTACGAACTTACGACGCCATCAAAGCCTGCCAAAATGCATTTCTGTTGACGTAATCAACTGTAGATTTAGTCGACTTCTTATGATTATTTAGGCGACTAAAACAAATTTTTATTCCTAAAACTATGACAAAATCTAAATTTGCTGTCAAAATTAACTGTTTCTGTCCATCCGACGAGTCCACACGTCATAGGGAATCCAATCGACGGATGCATTGGACGTGTGTACACGTCCTAGCACGTCCTCAATGATATCAGGCAAGGGGACAATATTCTGTTTTTTTTCCTTTAAAAAGAAAAAAACGTTTTGAGTCAGACTCTCGGCCACCGTACGCTTCGCTCTACGGTCATATTGGCTTCCCGTTCACTAGCCTGTTAGCGCGTGAGAAAGAATGCCTCGTCTCTCCTAATCCAGGGTGCTCTCCGTGGTTTTGATCTGATGGATATACTAGCACTTCATTTCTGCTCCTCATCCGCCTCTCGTTCAAATTTTGGATCATGGGGGGGTGTTCACAGTAAAAGCGGCCATGTCTTTCCGGCACCCCAGAGCTCCTATTTTGAAGGAATCCCTTCAAAATAGGGGTGTGTGTGTGTGTCAGCTGTACTGTATGTAACGATGCTTTGCCGTCCATGCATGTTGTAACTGGCTGCTCTCCCACTGTCAAACTGCACTGGCAGTGTTTATGTCCTTTGTACAAGGTATTCCTGTACTTCTCATTATGTGGACATAAATAAACATTTCAAGTGTGTTTGTGTGTGTAGTGACCCAGACTGCGAGGGCCACCGGTGCGACGGCAGTGGGGCGTACTCTCACCAGGCGTACGACGGAGAGGAGAGCCAGGACGAGGACAGCTGCTCGGAGCACAGCTCCTCCACATCCACCTCCACCAACCAGAAGGAAGGAAAGTACTGTGACTGCTGCTACTGCGAGTTCTTCGGACACGGCGGGGTGAGGACACACCATATCTTGTTTTTTGTTTGTTTCTTAGATTTGTGGTTCTAAGACCGCTAGTTCCCCAAACTGTAGCTTGACTCGAGAGAAATTAGATGGCAAATCTAGAAGTTCACAATGCGTTCACAATGCGTTGCTGGCCTCATGGATTAAAGTTGTCATTCGCCACAACATTATTTCTCTCATTTGGATTCTATTGAAGCCAGCATGGAAGCCTGTCATGCAGAATAGGTTAAGCTTACAATGAGTCTTTGAAGTGGCCAAAATAGCCATAGAGTTCAGAAAATGTGTGTCGCCACCAAAATCATAACCGTACTGTACATATTGTGCTAATAATTGATTATGAAACGGAGTGCTAGTTTGTCGGTGCTCCTTTTCCCGCTGTTTCACAAATCTCAAGACAATTCTTCAGTCATGATATTTTATTTAGCTTTCATCCAGTGGTTCTCAACCAGGTTCTCAACCAGCTAAATTATCGAGTTGGTAACCTTATAGATCTTTACGGGTTCATTTGTTTTCATTTTACACTCAAGAGTTATACTAATGTTAACTCATTCCAGACTTATTTAACGCCTCTTTAATTAAATCCCATACCAACGATGCCAACCGTGCCGTTAACGTGTTATTTAGCTATTTATTAAGTTGGCTTACCGCTAATCAAAGCTCTCGTCGATCGGCAGCTCCATGTTCGATTGCTTTCTCTTCAGCCTCAATGCATTGAAAAAAGAGTAAGGTGGTGGATGAGGCCTTTCTAGTTCTTTTTATGAGTATTCCATTTCAAATCGCACTGGATAAATAAAGCGACTGTGTTTAGTGGCTCAATAGCAACTCCCCGTGACCGCGCATCTAAAATAGGAATGCTTCTAAAGACTCTTAGCCAGTTATTTGTCCGATCAGCGCGACCACCTCCACCATTACTGTTTTGGGGAGACGAGGAGGCGCTCTTGTGTATTGTCTACACAATTAGAATGTAATAAATTGTTATTTTGATCAACGTTTTCCTATTATCTCTCGTATTGTACCAAGTACTAACATAAATTCAGCATGGAAATGTGGACATTCTTTCGTTTTGGGTCTGCAAGGTAAAATCTCATCAAATGATGGTCTGTAGCTCAAATAATGGGCCTTAACATGAAAAGCGTTGAAAACCACTGCTTTAATCCATGTGGCCTATAGACGCCTTAACAAACGTCACACTGATAAGCACCAGCATGTGCGTGCAGGCCAGCAGCACAAGAACCCCACCTTTTATAAGATGCAATGGAAAAGTTCTAACTGCACTGTTTCTGATGTGTGTGAACAATAATAGCAATTCAAAGCAGTTGTCCTCAAAACCACACCTACACCCACGCTGTCATAAGAACAGGAGGTGCGCTCATGATCACGGCAGCAGAGCCTGTTTGTCCATGGCTGTACGCGCACCAGCAGACCTCTACGCTCACAACAGTGGCATCCGCGATGCCACTGAGCTTGTATATCAGCTGTTCTCTGTGCGCAATACTGTTGCGCTTTGAAGTATAAATGAGCACCTCACTAGCCAACACACAAGAGGAGGTTGAATGAACTGAAACCAGCACTCTCCAAAACAACAGGTTTGGTGATCTGTTGGGAATTGATTACATGAAACCGTCACCCTTGCGCCCAGTCCCAATGTTTGTAAACCAAAATTGGTCTATACGTTTTAATGGTAATCTGACCCTCCATGTGTCTCAGCCCCCCGCAGCTCCCACCAGCCGTAACTATGCAGAGATGAGGGAGAAGTTTTAATGGTAAAGACTTTTAATGGTTATCTGACCCTCCATGTGTCTCAGCCCCCCGCAGCTCCCACCAGCCGTAACTATGCAGAGATGAGGGAGAAGCTGCGTCTGCGGCTGACCAAGCGGAAGGAGGAGCAGCAGCCCAAGCGGGAGGAGCCCGCGGCGCTGCCAGAGAGAGACGTAGCTGTCGGGGGAGGGGTGGAGGACCACCGGCGGGTGGAGGACCTGCTGCAGTTCATCAACAGCGCCGAAACCAAGCCCGCCTCCAGCTCCAAGGCTGCCAAACGAGCCAGGCACAAACAGAAGAAGGTGACAGTTTTTAAATTGCTTGATTCTTGATTTAGATATTCATTTTAGCTGCCCCGCCCCCTTCCTATACAAACCCATTGTAGCTTCAAACTCTATTTTAACCATGTCGGAATCATCAAAATCACCCGTCCTTTTTTATGTTGACTGATACTGCCCTCCTAATATGCGAGGGGGGCCCGTGTGTTTTTTCTTAAAAAAATTGTGTCCTGGCCTACTCCTTATTCTTTTCCCAAAACATTATTAAAAATATATGAAAACAGTAAATGAAAAAACACGGCCCCCTCACATAGTTGGAGGATGAATATACTATCATGGTTAAAATGGAGTTAGAAGTTAACATGGGTTTGTACATGGACAGGATTATGACTGACAATTATGCAAAAAAATATTGTGATTATCTCAATGCACATGTGGGTGATGCACACTATGACATACAAATACATTTTTGTTTTAATCATTTATTTGTTGTGCTTCAGATGAGATTATAAGCAAGTGATCTGTGCTAAAAATGACAAAGGCATTAAGGGAAAATAATGCATTCTGCGCAGTTCAAGGCATGGTCGAGTCCCTTGCTTATTGTCCCTTGCTTATTCGAACACGCATTCATTTCATCATAGCGTGTTCTGTGTTTTCAGACGGAGGAGAAGGCTCGCCTGGAGGCGGAGGCGCGTGAACGCGAGGAGCAGCAGCAGCAGCAGGAGGAGGAGGAGCGCAGTCGGAGGCGTGCGGAGGAGGAGGCCGCGCTCCAGCGGGAGCTCCTCCGCCTGCAGGAGCTGCAGCACCTCCGCCAGGCCGCCAAGAAGAAGAAGAAGGAGCGCTCCAAGGAGAACGCCGCTCCTCCCCCCGCCGCCGCCGCGCCTCCTCCCCAGAGCAACAACCCCCAGCCCCTGCGGCAGACGGCCCAGAATGTTCTGGAGAAAAACCTCCACCACGGCAGGACCTCCACGCAGCTCCTCCACTCCCTCATCCGCATC
This sequence comes from Protomyctophum bolini, assembly GCF_963924005.1. Taxonomy (NCBI): domain Eukaryota; kingdom Metazoa; phylum Chordata; class Actinopteri; order Myctophiformes; family Myctophidae; genus Protomyctophum; species Protomyctophum bolini. Next base: position 33,220,809 of record NC_137864.1, read on the forward strand.
AACCCCGACCGCCAAGAGCAGCACCAGCCGCTTCCTCCTCCTCCTCCTCCCCGGACCAACGGAGAGGCGGCGCCACCGCGCCACACGCAGCCTCAGCACAGCCCCAAGAACACCAGGGAGAAACATACCCCCGTCACCCCTATGCCCACCACACCCACCAAACCAAACTACCACCTCCAACCCCCGGTCAGCCTCTTCAACGGCATGTCGACCACGCCTCAGCCCGAGGTCAAAGGTACGTGGATTGACCCGTTAAAGACCAGAGGCCTACAAATTCCTTCTAAATCAGTAGTTGTCACACATTTTTATTTTTGTTTTTGTTAAAAAAAAAAAAAAAAAAGCAGTGTACAATATCTGATCTTATAGATCTGCTATTTTCAACGCATTTTTTTATTGGTATATAGAATATAGATGTTCAAAAGAATCTCCCATAAAAGCCCTAATGATCTCAGATATGTTATAAAAACATAAATCCCTAATGATCTCATGTCATGAAAGCAAAGGTTAAAACGCCTAAATCTGGTGGGATGCATGTCTAGGAGCAGGAACATACATTTGGAAACACTGACGGCACCGAAACATAATTGTTCATATTTTATAGTGTGCTAGTGAGGTGTTTAGAGCGCTAGTGAGGAGGCTTTCTTTCACACATCTTGCACAAATTGCAGATTGGTCCTAAGAATTCAGTCATCATGAGAGAGTATTCATTCATTCATTCATTTATTTTTTCATCCCTGAAGGTAGGGCCAAGCATTTGGCCAAGATGGCCACCAGCACCGACACTGTGGTCAAGAAAGCGGCAGAGGTTCCCAGAGGCTCAGAGCTGCTGGGAAAGATGGTTAACGGCACCTCCATCACCACCTCCACCAACACACAAGACACCAAAGCAACCGGAGGCAGGCTTCCCGCCGAGGCCCCGGCGCCGCTCATCGCCATCCCCGAGACCCCCAGAAAAGAGGAGAGGAACGGAACCCACCACCACCACGTCTCTGTCGGGAAGAGGCAGCACCCGAAGGAGGAGAGGAGAAGCCCTCCAGTGGTGACCTCGTCCTCCTCTCCGTCTCCACCTCCTCCACCCTCCTACACCACCTCCTCCTCCCAGCCTCAGGAGCAGCAGAACGGGAAGGCCGAGTCCCCGCAGCCCAAGAGCAAGACCAAGAAGAACAAGAAGAAGAAAGGAGACAAGACTAACACCTCCATAGGTCGGTGTCTTTGTTTTTATTTCACAGTCAAATCACCTAGTTTCCTACATAGCCTGTCCAGCCCGTGCCAGCTTTTTGAGCAGTTTTACTTATCTTTCATGACCCACAGAACATTTCGTTCTATGATGATGTAAACACCAAATATCTCAAAAGAAAACAAGAGAATCTCTACTTTCATTGAGTCTCCTACTAGAAAGTAGTACTCCAAAAGAGAGTCTCTACTTTCATTGAGTCTCCTACCAGAAAGTAGTACTCCAAAAGAGAGTCTCTACTTTCATTGAGTCTCCTACCAGAAAGTAGTACTCCGGCGGTCATAAAAATATTGGCTCAGTAAGGAGACAAAAACAAAACAAATCTCCATGAATTCAAGGCTTCATGGGGCCATGTGTACTTCGGCTAGTTGGAACTATTTTAAAATCTTTTTAAAACTAGTAAAATGTGGCTAATAACTTTAGGGGTAAGGTAAGATCGATCCCGCAGTACCTTTTTTACTTGAAGGATAAGCCCCTTGAGATAATGCATCATCTTGTTTTAATACAGTTCAAAGGAACAATATTGTTAAGGGCTACACTAAAAGATGCCATTTGTATTCATATACCATGTTGCTTGCAGATGATGTGTTCCTTCCCAAAGACATCGATCTGGACAGCACTGAAATGGACGAGACTGAAAGAGAAGTCGAATATTTCAAAAGGTATGTACAGTATAGCGTGTTGTCACCATGACGGGCGGTATCTTCCACTAGTTATGGATACAGCAAAGATGGTGCTGTCGATATTGAGTCAAACAAAAGTAACAACTATACACCCACAGCATGACATACATTTATAAATTGACCCAAAACACAAGTTTACACTGGCTGCGTCTGCCCAGCTGCAGGGTTGGAGCACTGTCGGAAAACGAGGAAGTGAGTTGATCAAATAGAATCCATTTTTGGTTACTGCTTTGTCTATTTCTCTCTCAAATGTTTTCAAAAACATTTTTGAGAGCAATGTTTAGATTTAGTAAATTATATTGTGTGTCACAGTGTGTGTTTACATGGCTGTCATGTTGGAAACGGCAGTAAATCAAGTGGGACGCAGCTGGTGCTCAGAGGGTTTGATTAGGCAGCGGTATGTAGAGCGGAGCGGTCATTATCAAGACATAACTTAAAGGTCCGCTGACATGCCCCGAAATTAATATGGGTGGTACAGCACATCACGTGGTCTGACTGAAAACAGTTTGAAACAGTTTGAAACGGGGCTACGGCGCTAGCAACAAGTGGCTATAGGTCAGGCTAGCGTTTTTGACGGTACATTTAGCGTCATATTGGCTATAAATGTAATTGAAAAAAATTATTTTTTCGCCAGAAATGCTTAGTTTGAATGCAATTGAGGTTGGCGTGGGGTTTTTTAGGGGAACTGCAGCACAAGCGCAAATTTTGGACTGGAGTCCCATGTTCCCCCGGTCGCCAACACCCCTGTCTGCCTGCTCTGAGACCTCTCAGCCCCGCAGCGCGACAGTCGCGACTACGGACGGTCTGCTGTTGTCTGGCCGCTGTGAGAGCAGCGCGACTACTGTTCTTTTCCCCTCTCAGCCGCAGGCTGACATGTACACCCTCGCTCTCACTCTGTAATACCGTAGTTAGTTACCACAACATTGTTCAAGTGAACTATAGTGTGTTTATGTTTGTATTCATTGTAATAATAAATATCGCTATGCCGAGGCATAGTCTTGCGGACGAGATCATGAGCCTCTACGGGGGACTGGGCATGTGTGTACACACACACACACACACACACACACACACATGCAATGGCACGGAATCTCTTCCCCGCTGTCATGCACTATAGCCACGGCTAAAAGTTGTGTGTGTGTGTCTGTGTGTGTGTGTGTGTGTGCGTACACACATGCCCAGTTCAATGCGGGGACCTGACCAGAGACTATACGTCCGTCCGTCCATCCGTCCGTCCCCCCGTGTGTGTGCAGCCTGCATCTGAGACGGGCTAGACTATGTTGTCATGCGGAGCGACGCGGCGATAAATAAAATAATCATAGCGATATTGATTATTACAATGAACAAGCATAAACACACAGTTCACCTGAACAATGTTGTGAAAAAATAATTTTTTTAATGAGACTTTCACCCAGTATTCAAGCTAAATGTGACACCAAAATAGTAGCATAAGTTGCTATGCTACCACGGCCACCAAGCCCGGCGAGCCCGCATAGAAGTCGTTGGGGAAAGCTTTCGCCACTCTGACGTCAGAATCATGATAGCATTGTTTGATAGCAGTTATTAGCTCCCGAGGGGCGTGTCAGTCTTCCTTTAATCATTACTATCATACAAATTATAACAGTTCTCTTGCTATATCAGTGTTTCTCCAGCTTTGTAAAGAATATGTATTTGGCCATGATCCCCCATTTGTTCCAGGCACCCTTTAATTTTTTTTGAGTGGTGCAACCACTCCTACAACCAGGAATGTCCTAGCGAGAGAGAGAGAGATGCACCACTCAGTTCACATGGGTCACATCTACAAGCTCGCAGCACTAAAATCTAGTATGACACACATGCTTTTAATGGCTTAACCAATAGCATGTATTAACACGTGCTTGTGATTGAATCATTACATTGGCTCTATTAGAAAATAGTTTTTTTTCCCTGAAAAGTTAAATTTTTCCAATCTTCTAGAGAGGATCTTTTGTCAGTTTATGCTTCATTTGGCTAGTAGACTAGACACTATAGGGTAGAGAGACAGGACACAGAGGGCAGAGCATAGCAGATGTGAACTTGGGTCCTGGTGACTCACACAGCATGTGTTTAATGGACTAACTGTTATTGCAAGAATTCCCTGTAAAGTTACTGGTAAACTCAGTGTCACTAAAGTTACTACTAGTTGTACTGCTATGTTACCACTAAAATCATACAAACTGTCTTCTCCGTGTGTATCTTCATCTCTCTAAGAAAATAAATGGGGACATAATCGGCTGCATAACAGCAACATAACGCCGATAGCCGACGTTTAAAAAAATGAAAATCATCACTGTCAGGCAGAAACCGTAACATGTTTTTGTTTATTTTTTCATAAATTAACACCGCTACTTGATACTCCAGTGTTACATCAAAGTAGCAGATCTGCAACCTCGAAACACGGCGCAAAGCGACACGTTTTGAGCTTGTAAGATCTGACCTTTAGCTATTTATTTTTTATTTTGAATCCTGAGAGAATTCCGTCTCTCATCAGGTTCTGTTTGGACTCGGCCCGGCAGACCCGGCAGCGATTGTCCATCAACTGGTCCAACTTCAGCCTGAAGAGAGGCACCTTCGCTGCACATTGAAGAGTGGGCGTGGTCTACTGGTGTGACTGACTGACAGAGCGTGGCAGGAAGCAATCAGCCCCCAAATCTGACAAATCCATCATCCCCAAAACAATGTCGTCGTCGTCCTTTTCCCGGTGTTCTCCTGCTCTTTGCCCAAAACCACCTTACACCAATGGACCTAAAAGTTTGGAATGCATTAGGCTACGGACCCACACAACTCTTTAGAATGCACAAATGGAACCAAATGTGCCCGTACAAGGGTCAGTTTGTTTGCGCTACAGTTGCCGACCTGTAAGTGTCCACTTGGTTCCAATTTGTGTATACAATCGGCAGTTACAGACCTGTAAGGGTCTATTTGGTTCCTAACTATCAATCATATTTAAGCTGGGGACCCCCTGGAACCCCCTCAAGGACCCCACTTTGAGAACCACTGACCCACAGCCATGTATAACTGTTGCCCTACCATGCATCCCCACTCTGCTGTTCCCACAATCTGTCCCATGATGCCTTGCTTTGCTCTCGTCGCTGTATGGTTCCAACCACAAAACCCCCGCCCGGACTGAACCCTTCTCGCAGAATCTATGAGAAAGTAAATGAATAAATAAATGAATAAATAAATATCACACAGACGCGCTACACTTGGAAAAATCACCAAAATGGCTACTTCTCACTGATTTAATGGTCCTTTGTGTGCTTCATGAGTTTGAGTCAGTGCGTCGTTTTTCTCTCTCTTGACTGAAGAGGAACCAGTGATCTCTCCACCATTTGCCCCCCCACCCCCCAAAAAAGACACGTTTGTACATTTGGATGGAGTTAACATCCAAACGAGAGGAGGAAGAACGAAAGGAGGATGATGATTATCTGGATAAAACGGAAGAAAGAAAAACATGAAAAGACAAATGTTATGAAAAAAAAAATGAAAAAAAAAACTACAGCTGTACAATTGAGTTATTGTGGCTTTACAATCCTGTCGTTATCCAACTGAGCACGGCCTCTCATCGATGAAAAATGACATGGGAATGGGCTTGGTCAGCTGGTCACCCAAACCCCTACCATCCCCCCATCCTCCTACAACTTAAACTGACTTCACCGCAAGGAAGAAGCATAATACTTGACAATGTTCTCTTTTTTTTTCCTCAGTTATTTTTAACAATGTTGAGTAAAAGTGTACCAGTTACAGATTATTATTATTATTATAATTATTATTATATTATTATTTTTGTTTTCTTTTTGACTTGTAGCCGGCTTGTATCAGAATACTTTCAGAATGAAATTGAGAAAACAAAGAACAGTACTCACACCATGGATCTGTTATAGAGTGTATATTGTATTAACACTGAAGCCAAACTGGCTACTTTTTAACATATTGTTAAGTAATATTAAAATCTTGTCTTTCTTTTTTGAAAGATGGAATACAGTAGTATGGCAGGAGGCGAGTCTTGTGTCTAAACTTATTTTTCCTTGCAGGCAGACAAAAACACCCCCAAGAAAAGAGGCATGTCAGGTTTGTAACCTTAAAATAGTATCCCTATTTTGGCCATGTGTATATATAGGTGACATTTTTCAAAATCTTCTCAAATATTTTCACAAAGTGACTGATCTACAACCTCACAACGTGCCATATGATGACGACTTGTGCGCTTGTAGATTGTCTTTTTTCAAATAGCTGAAGTTTTTAGATGAGACGCAGCTAGAAAAGATATAAAGCGACAATGTATCTGTTAACGTTTACTCAAAAGTGTACAAATTGACCCGTTCCATTTGTACACTCAAAGAGTTACACACCCATAAAGGGCCATTATGAACCCCCTCAAGGAACCACAAGGGTAACTGAGACCACACATTAAGACCCACTGGTGTTTCCAGTGAGCCAACGTGCACACTATCAGCAGTGGCACCCTGACTGTTTGACCAGAATGGAACAGCATTATCCTACTATAAATGCACCATGTCTCTGTATGTCACGTGTGTGTACGTCTGTAATCCACATAACTCAAGAACCATTTGCACCACAGACATCAAATTTGACACACACACACACACACACACGTTACACACCACCACAGGGAGTACATTGCCATGGCAACCCCACACCTGCCATTTGATTACTTAACCAGTCCACTTTTCACAGTCTGTTTGCACTCTTCAGACACAGGCAGACGGAGAACTCCATATGAGGCACAGATTGACTGTTACGAGTGCTATGTCAACGGGTATTTCATATTACGTTCCCAACTTGCATCGTTCCCAAGTAGGCCGGTGGCCGACGATCACAGGTCTAGTTAGTATAATTGAAGTGGCCCAATACAGCCCCTACAGAGAGAGTAAGCTTTGCCGAGCCATGAGGCCCATAGGGGCAGGAGCCTCCTGTTTCTATAGCTTGAGGCAGCTTGATGTAGGCCTACAAGTATACACCCCTGGACATGGCACTAGTATATCACAGGCCTACAAGTACACCCCCTGGACATGGCACTAGTATGTCACAGGCCTACAAGTACACCCCCTGGACATGGCACTAGTATGTCACAGGCCTACAAGTACACCCCCTGGACATGGCACTAGTATGTCACAGGCCTACAAGTACACCCCCTGGACATGGCACTAGTATGTCACAGGCCTACAAGTACACCCCCTGGACATGGCACTAGTATGTCACAGGCCTACAAGTACACCCCCTGGACATGGCACTAGTATATCACAGGCCTACAAGTACACCCCCTGGACATGGCACTAGTATGTCACAGGGACTTACCCCAATCCAACCCTTGATGCTGAGTGCCAAGCATAGAGGCACTGGGTCCCAATTTTTTTGGTATGCCCCGGCTGGGGATCGAACCCCGACAATCGCACCACGAGGCCACTGAACTGGACATGAAGAGAAGGTGAGTGGAAATGTTTAACACTTGGTCATTCATTTTGTAGCTGCAGTTAAAGCCAGCTCACTTTGGATTGAAGCTTCTTGAAGTTGGTTAGATTCTGTAGCAGCTATAAACATCGGGCGTTGCTTTGTATCTTCATGTCGCAAGGGGCCCAAACTTATGAATCAACCACTATGTCCCTATTTCAAAACATTAGGGTTAACTGGAACTTTTTATTTATTTTTACTTTGTAATTTGTAAGTTTAATATATTTTTTAAAGCCTGTGTACTTTTTTTTTTTTTTTTTAATCAAGTACTCCAGTACAACTAAAGTTCAAATTTGACAAACATTAGCCGAGTATAATATTTGTTAATTTGACCAGGACTATCTATACTTTGGCTCAAGCAGGATACTGGGGCTGAGTGATCTAAATGCAGAACAAAGTCACATGAGAGTTTCATCATCACCCCTTCCAGGTTTGTGTGTGTGTGTGTGTGTGTGTGTGTGTGTGGTTGGGGTTGTGACCCTAAGGCTGTGGTGAATAACATTTACTGGTGGTGGTGATGCAGACCATATACAATGACATTGACATCACTGCTGTCTCTTTTTGTGTGTGCCTTGCTCGCAGGTGCCGGGCGCACAAGGCTAGAGTGAGTCATATCCAGGCCGTGTGAGTGAGTGCCTTCTGGGAAATCAAACCCTCCACAGTCGCAACGTTCAGTCCAAGGTTGCAGTAACTGAGTCGAGTGGAGCGCAAGGTTAGAGGTTATGTTTCTCTGATGGCTGATGGGAATACACTGTGCAGGGTTTCCCAAATGTCTTCAGCTCCAGATCTAAAACAGAAATTTGGCATTTCCTCCGGGGACTCAAACTTATTAGTTAATCACGTAAGCCCTATTTCAATAATAGTGAAACTAGCTGATCTACAATTAGCTTTTTCATTTTAATTAAAATTATTCTATCTTTATTTATTTTCCTAAACTATTTTTCATGAAGAAGAAGAAAAATATATATAGTTATAGTTTTTTTACTGCTTTGCCGAATTGTACGGCACTTTGGTCAACTTTGTTGTTTTAAATGTTCTCTATAAATAAAGTTGGAATAGTTGGACTGGGGAATAATATGTGATTTACTAGTGTTGACCCATAAAAGCACGTCTGCGACCCAGGGTTTGATAAACGTTGTTCTATGCCTTCATCAGCCCACTAGGGGCTCTTGCCGGTACTGTGCGTATGTGTGAAACTGTAGAGCTAAGCCCTGTGAGGCTATTATGAAATCAAGTGCTTTCCCCACTGCTCCTCCAGTGGTGTGATGTGAGTGACATGAGCTCATAGTGTGACCTCAGCGCATAGAGATAGATGGATTACACAAAGTGTTCATTCAATAACGTCGCCACAAATACACTGTGGATCCATTCATAGCTCTAACCAAATGAAAGAAAATGTAATAATTATGTGTTATTTAAATTCAAATGTGGTGTAAATGTGATTTAGTGTTTTTTTTTTTTTTTTTTTCAGTCCTCATTGGATCCTCTTTGGATAACATTTGAACCCACCTGACTTTTTTAAATGACATTACCGGTACATGTATTAAAGAGCTGGTGAGACAAGGATACCTCTGTGACTGAACAAATGCTACAGCAACGATTGTGAGAATATAGAGCTTCTTTACAAACAACTATAGCACCATTAAAGTGAAAAATATACTTGGCATTGCACATTTTCAAATGAAAGTCATAAAAGTTCTTTAACAGCATTATCAAAGGAAGTCAGAATGAAATAGCACTAATGTAGTGAATACAAGACACACGCTAGAAGGCAATTATAGAATATATAAAAATGTAAATATGACACTGACACTTCTCAGAAACATACTGGGGGTTTGCTGTCAAAACCTCATGGCCTACATCATAACCCCCATTATCACCTGACCTGACATGCTCCCCTGGGTCGTAAAAAACACCTGACTGTCATCTCTGAACCCTTTCTTTTTTCAATATAGCATATACTTTGAACTCCACGGCCAAAGTCTGATTAAAAACATGGCCTCTCACATATTAGAAGATTATCAGTCACCAGAAAAAGGACAGGTGTTTTTGATCAATCTAACATGGTTAAAATGGAGTTAGAAGTTACAATTGGTTTGTATATAATGGGGGCGGGGCACCTACAATGAATATCAAATGTCTACATTCTGAATCAAGCAATTTAAAAACTGTCTGCAGTGTTCACATAAGCCTGAGTAGAGGATGAATTGACCAAAAGTTTTTTTGAAAGTGAAAAGTATTTTACTTTGTTTGATTTTACTTGAGCATGCAGTGGTTTCTGTATAACATTTCCATGCTCTTACATAGAGCATGTGAATGAGGTTAGATGATGGCTGCTGATAGTAGAGCAGCTACACTTCCTGCATGTGGCGTTTCACATCTATGTATGTACAGTATACGCTTTCGCTCTGACTGATCGCCAACGTGGCTGAAATACAGTGGCGTGCACAGACATTTAGAGGGGCAGGTGCTCAAGTGAAAAAAGGGCACCTTGTGCAGCGCGTGGAACCGGCCGGTTGCCTTAATAGTGTGAGATTTATAGATTTTGTGGCCTAAGTAATAAATTAGAAGCTTTTTTTAAATCACGAATTGATCAATGCCACCATGGTCCACATACTGTACAGTGTACAGGGAGTGCTCTAGCATCTCCTAGTGTCTATCTGTGCACGCCACTGCTGAAATATTAACAGCAGTGCGTTAACAGTTGTTACACACTATTTTTGCAGACTTTCACAAATATTTTACATTAGCCAAACTAGACAACAAGCTCACAACGCATCACACCGCGACACTTTGTGAGCTTGAAAAACTCCTCAATTTGATAATAGTCACCTTTTATATTGAGGAATAACTTGGTAAGGATCATGCTTGTAATAACTAGTAGTAACTAGTAAGGATCTTGGAACGTGCTGTCAGGATGCTCAAAACGAGAGTGATAACCAACATTTTGTGAGATTTTGTCAAATTGTTAGGGAGCGCTTCCCACACGTTTAGATGTGTTGCTCTTTCCCCAATTCTTACAAGTTAGAGCTTGTTGTAAAGGTGACCAATCAATGATTATGATATAACAAATGCAATACCAATTGGTATTCTTGAAGGGGAGAAATAATTGGCCAAAGTTACTTTTCCAAACCTTTTTTTAGTCTAGATCTGCCATTTGTGATGATCAGATGTGTCTGTGCTCCCCAAAAATAATTCCCTTTGAGCCAGGGCTGTCGTGTTGGTATGGACTACCCATAAACCTGCAAAAATCTGTATCCAGCTATTTTCTTCAAGTATATCATGTTTTATTACAACTTGTGGCGACTGGGCTACAAGATTCAGCATTATTGTGAGGGGAAGGATTGCGATACAGACATTAGTAACTGGTCAGTTCAGCGGACGACCTAGAGAGGAGTTCAGAATGAAAACCAGGCTTTCTTTTCCACCATGTGGAAAGACTGGTGACACGAGCAAGGTTAAGTAATAATATGACAAAGTACAGTATATAAGTTAATTATTGCTTTGTCTTTTTTTTATTGCAGCTACAAATAGGTCATCATCAGAACAGGTAAAGTACAAGAGGAAGTGAGATTAAACGATGTCCAGAAAGATTAGACTCCTTCCTCTTATTTATTTCAGAACTGGGGGGAGAGGGAGAAATACCATTCTTACAAACATGGAGAATGAGCGCGCTGTGAGAAATGTATACTGTATATGTCTGAAGGAGACAACCGCCCTGCCGAGGGCAGAGCATATAATGACTCATGGTTTATTTCAGGTATGAGTGATTGTCTGACATTGTGTTGCTGGCTGTCACGCTGAGGTCGGAGCTTCCCTGTCTAGTGCAGGGCCTCCTTGTGTGCCGCTGAATGTACAATACTGTGCATGGTCAAAAGTAGGGATGTCTTGATACACTTTTTTCATTTCCGATCCGATCCCCATACCACAATTTCTGTGCTAGCCGATACCAATACCAGAGAATAATATATATATATATAATTATAAAAATAAACATCTTAATTTGAAGTTTACCAACCGGGAATAGTGTTTATAGCTACAGTATCTAGCTATATACTGTATCTTGTGTTGTCTTTATAGCAGACTCCTCACTCAAATGTGCACTTGCAGTTTGGGCAACTCGAAAGCAAACAACATTTTATTTACCTGCCATAGTGTCAACCCCTTACGCCTGTGTCGGATCTGTGGTTCGACTGCCATATTTGCCGATACGGATATGCCCAAATAAGGGCCGATCTGATACTTGTCCGATACCAATACAGTATCTGGACATCTCTAGTCAAAAGTATGTAAACCTGGGGTTATTCTGGGTCGAACATTGACAAAAAACAGCCAATTGACATGCAAACTTGTAGATTGGCTGTTTTCGTCAAAAAGAGTTGGTGATGAGGTGAGAAAAGGATGGGTCCTAGTAGACCTTGGGGAGATTATGGTCAATGAAGACTTTTGATATCGTCGCTGTTGGGTGTCCAAAACTGTTAATTTTCAGGATTCAAAATATATATTTGAGCAAAAGTGGCAGATCTACAAGCTCAAAACGCATCACAAACAGTTTCGAGCTTTCATTTACAAAAATCCACAAACGTTAGAATATGGAGATGGGGGGTTTCTGCCTGACAGCAACAACATGTAGGTTTTAAGTGATTAAGCCATGACTCTTCGTCATGCAACTATTCATCTACAAGCACTTTGCAAGCTTACAGGTCTGCTATTTTCCCCTATTTGTTGGTTATGAAGAGATAAACCACTGAAATCCCAGCATCCGTATTATGAGGAAAGCTTTCGCAGGAAAATAGCAGATTGACAAGTTCATGCGTCGTGAGCTAACAGAAAACACTAGTATAGAGGCCTGAGGGACTACTCAACCATAATGGGGTTTAAGAAAATCTCCAAATGCCATTTGGACAATAGTTGGGCTCAGTAAAAAAAAAAAAAGGATCCACAGGGGCTTTCGAGGCCTGGAGACGAAGAAAAACGAGCCCGTTGTGCCAGGTTTGGATGGTTTCGTGATGAAGCCAGCCAATGCCTTGTGGGCCCGCAGACTAGGGACAAACCCCAGCGCTGCTGATGTGCGTCGGTCGGTGCCATGCTGTCCCGCGCCGTTGCACGGGGGCAGGTCCCTGTACAATGACAGGGGACCGCGCTGAGCACCAATGGGCCCCATTAAGAAGGGATCAGAGCTGCCCCTAGCTTGTAATCAGTAAGGGAATCTTTTCATTGTCAACCTTGCCTGCAGCTCTTCAGGATCACATGCACACACTACTCACACACGCACAGAGCAGGGAAAACCCCCCCGACACACACACACACACACACACACACACACATCCCTGCACACCCCTACAACAAACACCCCATCCCCCTGTCCTCAAACATGGAGGCACTGGTGTTTTGTGACTGCCAGTGGGCCAAGTAAGGACTTCTATACAGGGGTGGGACAGAAACCTGTTATATCCATATTCTATGTTTTATTTATTTTTATTTTTTATTAACACCCTAATTGATTATACTACAGCATGATGCAAGCATCAAGAGTAGCCGATCTGCAAGCTCGTTTGTAGATCTGCTGCTTTGGCAGTTTTAGAATTTGAATCCTGAAAATATTTTTGGATATGAGGTTTACACCCGACTGACAAGCACTGTGCATTTGATGTACTTTTACTTTGCTTGTGTATGTACACTTAAACCCAATACTTTACGCTTCTACTCCACTACATCTCAGAGGCAATTTGTGTACACCACTACAGTTATTTGGAAAAAAAATGTTACTTTGTAGATTTATATTATTTATTATTACAAAATATGCATTAACCAATTACTATTCGAAAGATCTATTTGTTAATTATTTTTACAAACTGTATTGTGAGAACCTGGGGGCAAAATTAGTGTTTGTATATGCAAACGTTGTCAGTTTATAATAGAACCCACCACCCCCATCCGCAACCCCCCCCCCACCCCTGTGCGTATGTATAAAGTTAAAATAATCACCTCACTTCACTCCAGTGTCTGTGCTGTACTTTCAAGTCGACCAGAGAGCGTCTGTCTGCGTTGTTTTGTTGGGAATTCCCTTGTGATGACGGGGAAATTCCCATTCTTTTCAGATACGCACACAGATTAAAGGCCCCTGATCTATCCATCCATTCTGTGTGTCTGTCTGGATGGCTTGTCACCGAGGCTATGCTTTTGCCAATGTGTTTGAGAAGATTTTTGAGGTCCATTTTAGAAGAGCCATATCTTATCTAACATTCATTCATTCAACCTATACAGCTCCATCCCATGTAATTAGAATATTTTGTAAAAGTTAATGTTCTTCCGTAATATAATTCAAAAAGTGAAACTTTCATATATTCTCAATTCATTGTGCATAAAGTGAAGTATTTACCCCTTTTTTGTTTTAATCTTGATGATTATGGCGTACAGTTCATGAAAATCAAAAAAACATATCCCAATGAATTAGAATATTTCACCAGACTAAAAAATTGTTTTTTAGACGAGAAATGTCGACCATCTGAAAAGTATATTAATGTATGCAGTTAATACTTCGTCTGGGCTACTTTTGAACAAATAATTTCATCAATTGTTATCAAAGCAAACCTGGGCTTCCATAACGCCTCAACAGTGCCACTGGCTGATCACCTCCATGCCACGCCCCATTGATGAATTGATTTGTTCAAAAGTAGCCCAGACCAAGTATTAACTCTTTTCTTTTTGTGGTCTCGTAAAATATTAAAATTCATTGGGATAGGATTTTTTTGATTTTCATGAGCTGTACGCCATAATCATCAAGATTAAAACAAAAAAAGGTTTTAAATAGACCCTAATTTACAATGATGCCGAGATTACACATATATAAATAACATAAGAACAATAAAGAAAAACAATGTTAACAGCAATCAGTTAAAACGGTTGCATACATAGATAATGCACGTTATTAAGTAATTTCCCAAAATGGCCAATAGATGCTAGGGTATTCAGTTTAAGGTAGGGGTCATCCCTATGTTCCCCAGGTTCTATGTTCCCCACTTACCTTAGGGTTTAGGGTTAGCGTTAGGTTTATGGTTAAAGGACTTCAGTGTTTTGTACTATACAATTGTATGTATAAGTACAGAACAAAGAATGTTTGTTTTTGCCATCTTTATTGAAGAGTCTGAGCAATTATGTTTTCGTTTATTTTACGCCAGTGTTAATTTTTGTTGGCTAAGATAGATATTTTAAGTAGCCTAGGCAGGCCTAAAGTTCAATGGAATTGTTCAAAGACTGAGCTTAAATCAGAATTTGCTACTAAAAGTAACACTAAGACTACGGTAAATTGCTAAAACACTTTTAGTCTTACTAGAATTACAAAAATTACTAGGTTAGGTTTCTGGTTTATTCTAAGTGGGGAACAAAGAACCTTTTTTGCATGGTGGGGAACATAGAACCTGGGGAACATACGCTCCCTTAAGGTCTTGTTGCAAGAGGTTCAAAGAATTAGGTTCACCAATGCTGAAATCAGTCAGCATTGTTGGGGTTTCCAAGGGGATCCTCAGCTTAAAGGACTTAATACAGCGTCACAATAATTGTATCACTTTATCCATTTATACATTGGCTATTGAAAATAGATCTACAAGCTTACAGCGCGTCCCTTTGTGCTGTGTTGCGAGCTTGTACAGCTGCTACATCTTGTACATCTGCATTTGAAAATGTGTCCCTGGCCCATAACATTTTCAGATGGCGGTCCATGGCCTCTATTTGTTGTTTCAGACCAGAGCTGTCCCAGTCAGTTTGACAAGTTATACATTCAGTGGAGGAAAGGAACTATAAGTACCTTTATTCAAGTACTGTACTTGGGTACAATTTTGAGGTACATTTTTTGCTGTCGGCCTAAACGTCTCATTTATTTATATGCATATATATGTATATATATACATGTGCTTATGGATCGGCTATTTTCAAAACGTTTGACAAATCTAGAAAGCATTTGTTTGTATTGGTAATGTACGTGTATTTTGATGCACAGGGTATTTATATATATAGGCCTAGTGTCATTGCTAATTTTACATAGGTTAAAAAAAAGCCCCTTCCCCGTTCAGAAAGGGACCGGCCGCTATCATCACCATCACCTGACTTCATTTATCTTACACCCTCCTCTCATTAAGATGTGTCTTTTGTTACAGACAAAGGGTTTTTAACCATAGTGAGGGAATGTTTTGATCTACGTAATTCTTTCCACTCTACGTGTGTGTGTGTGTGTGTGTGTGTGTGTGTGTGTGTGTGTGTGTGTGTTTTCAAACCGTGCTATTGTAAATGTGTAGGTGTGTTTTGGCGTAGGGAGAATCCCTTGCCAGCCCACTAATAGCTTTTTGTGAGGCCATCATGTGAGTAGCCAAAAAGCTGCACTTAAGTAAATGTGTTGTTGCTTTAAAAAAGAATGACTCAAGTAGAGGTAAAAGTAGTCTAATCCAAATAATGACTTGAGTAAGACAGTATCTAGTTGAAAGATTACTCATTCATTACCCCATTCATATTATCAGATGTATTTTTTAAATAATCAGAATGTAATGCTATACATGCTTGTCCAATAGTAATATAGCTTAAATCTCTGAGAGAATATAATTATGTAAGTTCAGTTTATAAATAGACAGTTTAGTTTTTCTCCACCCCTGGCCACCCCACACACTAAATCTTTTTTCAGAATCCGAATTGAGTGGGTAAAATTATTATCGTTTCCATCAGCTTTCGGGAAGGAAGGAAGAATTTACATATCTCTATATTCCATACTAACTTTTTGTAACATAGAGCAAGGACAAAGGATATAATAATAATCAAATAATCAAATGTTTCTAATGGGAGATATAGTGAGAAATATATTATAGCATAATTCATAACATGAGGTTAAAAGTAGCAGCAGATGTGTTGTAGTTATGGTGCAGTAATGGAACAATATAATAGATGTAAAACACACTGTAGGCCTCTTCGCCAAAAATAGCTACTTTCGCAGAATGTTCACCACAGAATAGAAACTATGAGTTTCATGTGGTTAAACTGTTCTGTCTCTTCACTGCCGAGTCTCGTGGGAGTAAGTTGGGTACACTTTGCTGCAGTAAATGGTGCATATATATCACCACCTTTATCCAAAGCACAATTACCGGTATATGCGTTATTACATTCTCCCATTCAAACGCACATAATGGAGGAACCCATGCAAGGCACTAACCTGTTCATCACAAGCTGTTTTGGGTTCAGTGGTCTCGCGTAGCCAGACAACTATAATTCCAAAATCTCGTTTTGTCCTTTTGCAATAAGCAGCCAGCGGTATATGCTTTGATTATTTTGATTCATATTAGGACATATTTGTACAACTGTAAAGACGAAACGGAAGTGGGGTCACGTCCATTTTTTCCTCTGATAATTTCCGGAGCTTCCGTGCTCAAAAGACCAGAGGTAGGCCTATTGAACCTCTGGTCTGTTGTGCCTTGCTCAAGGATACGCTAACACAGAGGGAGCCGGGGAATCGAACCGGGAACTTTCTGATTCCCAAGCTCTTACCTCCTCATCCTCTGCCACTTCAGACTGGAAAAAGTAGTGCAAATCTAAAGGTTTTCAAATAATTGTAGGGGAGTAAAAAGTACAATATTTACCTCTGAGATGTAAAGGAGTAGAAGTATAACAAAATTGAAAAAAGTATCTCAATAATATACTTGAGTAAATTGACTTGGTACATTTGAATTGAGTTGATCTAGTGGAGTCATTGTGTAATTTACATACCAAAAACATGATCACATGATAAAGTGTAATTTCCTTGTATGAAGGTGAACAAACAATGGTGGCATGATGGCCAAGCGCACGTACTGTACTGTAGTACCAACAAAGACTTGTTTGATCTGCACGCCCTCTGTAACGCCCTACTTCCTGTTCGGCAGGGGATGTCCATACGCACACACGTACTCGTGCACACAGCTCTCTAGGGCTGCGACCATACTATTTACTTTATCCATAAAATTAAATTGTTTTATGTACTGTATATGTGTGCTATTTGATACATCATCATAAAACGGTGTCACACTAGTTTCACTATTTAGAAATCTCAATGTCCCCCCGAAATACATTATTTTGTATAAAAAAGTAAATTATATATATATATATATATGTATATATATACACATACAGTTCAATTAACTGTTGCACCCTACAACAGCTATCTCATTCTATCGCCTCTGTTGGGTGGAAACCTCATATGTCCAAAACTGTTACTTTAGTAGACACAAGATACTGCAGATCTGCTACTTTTGATGCTTTTGTGTGACTCTTTTAGTAGGGTGTTCATTTATGAAAAAATATGGATAAGAGGTTTCTGCCCGAAAGATATATTCAAACCCAGTTGTATTAGTTAGTTAGGCTAGTCTAACTGTAACCAGAGCTTCAGTTCAGTACGCGTTCACTTCAGACACACAACAGCTGGGAATCTGGCAGTCACACACTAACAGCATGCCCATTCAGGCTGAGTTCAGAAGGGGTTTTCCACTGTGTACACATGTATGTCCACACACACATACACACACACACACACACACACACACACACACACACCACACACACACGTGACACACACGGACACAGTCGCGTACACACTTTGGCTATGGTCAACATTTTCGTGGTTTGTAGGGGTTTGCGTTCAGAATTTCAATTTTGACAAACTAATTACAAATCTCAGTTACATCTTTGTTTTGTTTTACAGTTCATAAATCACCACCATATGATGCATAATGTAGTAAACAATATTATTTTTATTATAAAAATAATTCTTTGCCAGCTCAAGATTGTAATGGGGGGAAAAATGTCAGATCGAAGCCAAAGTCTCAATTCAGATGTTTTTCCCCAAAAATGTGTTTTATAAAAAAGAAAACATTCTAAACTCACTTCCCTTTTTTGTCCCACATTGCTTGCTTTACCAGTTAAAAAAGGAACAACCTATTTTTGGGTGACAGAAAAAGGCCAAATATTGCACTAATAATTATCTTTTTTCTAAAATGTATGTTTATATTAAGAGAATAAATATTAAGATAATAATACTGTGATATATATTTAATTATGTTTCTCAGAATATATAATATTTAGACCTCCAAAAATAGAGATAAATCGGTAAGTAAACAATAGCACCATATTCTTAAACTAGACATTTTAGAATCAGAAGCTTATGTGTTACAAATCTCTAAATCCTAACCCCTACTTTAAAGGTGGTGAATGTGATGTTTTTGGTTAAAACAAGCACACAACAAAGTGTAAAAGTTAAAGCCCTATATTCTGATTGTAATCATTACAATAGAGTAGGGGTGTGACAGTCTCTCCAACGCTTTAGTAAACATAAAACACATTTTCTGGTGGTCACCAATTTCATCCAATCAGAAAAGAGATCCCAATTTATCCGTTTTAAATTGTAGTGTTGCAGCTCTACTTTGGTCTTCTCATTATTAGTCTTAGAGTTGACTCTCTTCCAATTTCACTCGTTAATCCTTAGATTAGGTACCCCGACCTAAACATGTATTTTTCTGTTTCTACTAATCAGCCGGAGAGATGTGAAAGACGCCTGTTACGGAAACAAACACATTATACCAATTATTACTATCATAATAGAGGTATTTAACACTTATTTTAACAACAACAATTACTTGCTCCCACGCTTTAGGGTTGTTGGCCAACACGTCAAGAAAGTGCAACAAGGTTTACGTAGAATTTGATAAATTGAGGTATGTGGCAATAATAAATTGCATTGGCATCCACTGTCCAACAATGAAGGCAACATCCTGTGACAGACACTGGAACCCGGCCCGATGGCAGATATTTGTGTCCGATGGCGATCCCGATTTTGTCCTAGTCCTAGAACACCAGTTAGCTGATGTTTTGACCCATATCTTATCAAAAAAGTGCAGAAATAAATTCTAATCTATTTAATATAACATGGGTGGAAACCTCAAATGTCCAAAACTGTTGCATAATATGATAGGCCTAGCTCTACCCAGTACTCCCGCTGTGACACCCAAAACTCTCGGACTGCAGTTTCACCGTCTCTCCATCCCATCTGTCATCAAGGACAACGTAATCCCTCTGGGCGTGACATGTAACTGTTCAGTGCTCAGGATTTGTCAGAAGGGGCTTGTGCGCCTGGGGGTTAACCTCATCGGTGACTTTCGAGTGCCCATAGCTTGTTTTGAGTGATCATAGCTTGGCACACTCCTCACAGTGGTTCAGGTACTCCGCTGCATCATTCTCGTCGAACGTGGTGAGGCACCGCGGGCACTGTAGGTCTGACAGGCCCCGGCATTCTGTCCAGTTGGGGCTGGGGGGCACCGCCGTGGCCGTTAGCGCCGGACGCCCTGCGCTAACGCCCTGTCGTCGGGGAGGGTCTGCCGCGCTCCTCTGGAACTGTTCAGTAGAGTCCTTGTTGTGCCGCCGCGATGAGATCCTGTGTCCGATGTGGACGCGACACACCGGAGCCATGTCTCTGTTGTCTCTTCCTCCCGCTCCCTGAAAAACCATGAAATCCAACGTTATCATCAGTTTAAGTCATAGACTTTCTCCAGGCATAAAGTCATCACTTGATCGATCAAGTGAGGTCACACGTGCGTCACCTGTGCCAAAAATGGCACTGACAAAACTCATTGGAGTTGTAGTTCTACAAGGTACAAAAACCAAAGGACGTTTTAACTTATAAAACCATTCTGAGAGCAATGTCTTTGGTATTGGTGAAGAGACAGTGGTCTGACCTGTTTGTGTAGCTGTTGTTGTAGTCTGGAGATCTCCTCCTTCAGGTCGTTGACTCTGCCCTGTGCTCTCTCTCTGTCCGCACGCTCTGACTTAAAGTCCTCTGTGTAGATGAGCACCTGAGGAGAGCACAGAAACGCTGTTTAGTCACGGGCTGCTAAATGTTATATAAATACAAAGTGTGTGTGTGTGTGTGTGTGTGTGTGTGTGTGTGTGTGTGCGTGTGCGTGTGCGCGTGCGCACACGTGCCAGCATTCGTGTACATGTATTACTGTGAGGAGTGAGGACTAAATGCCCCCACAAATATAGTAGAAGTTGAGAAATAGAGAGGACACGTGTCCTGGTAATCACAAGAGAAATGGTTGTTTTAAGGTTTTTGGAGTTTACAGTTACAATTAGGACAATATTCAGGTTGGGGTTAAGAAACCGATATACAAGCACATGCTGCAACATGTTGTGAGCTTGGTGTGTTGCTTACTTGCTTGGTATTTTTGTTTGAAAATGCGCAAAGGGAAATACTGTAAACTGTAATAAGCAGCATCCACGCACATAGCCAAACACCCCTACCTCCATATTTACGCACATTGCATATAAAGACGGCAAACACAAACACACTTAATGCATAGATATATGTGCATATAGTGTATATACACATTCAAATTAACACACACACACACACACACACACACACACACACACACACACAGAGAGAGAGAGAGAGCAATGCGCACTAGTCTACCTGCTGTTCCAGCGTCTGGATGCGTTCCTGGTCTCGTCTCCTCACATCTTCCATGTCTCGGCCCATCCTCGTCGCCTCTCTCATCTTCTCCTCCAGCAGACCGTTGAGCCTGGCGATCTCCTGGTGCAGCAGAGCAGGGGCCCCCAGAACGGACCTGATGGGTCCCTGGGGGCCGGAGGAGGAAATACCCCCCTGGAGGCTCCCGGACTCCTTCAGCCTCTGGCACAGACCCCTGACATACTCCTCCCTGCTGGAGTCGTACTTCTGCCATTTAGAGTTCAGGCCTTCCACCTGAAAAGATAGTTTCAGTATTGATTATCTTTTATTAAAATTGTCGGACGGGCAGACCATAATGTATCAGACCATAAATAATCGCTATACGGTTGTAACCTCTGCGCCCAGAGTCACATTGTTTCAATTTTCATGTATTTTATTATTTTCTACCAATCCGCTGCTCTATGACATTTTCCTATTTATCTGCTGGACTATATGCTACAAGAAGCCAGTGAGATGTATGTGTTGCTATGGCAACAAGCCGTGATTGAGAGACCCCGCCCACAGCTTGCCTGGCTGATGGGCAATCACAATGTTTGGGCCACCTGGAGAGTTTGACTCTGTCAGTCCAGAGTGGAGGTGAACAGAGAGACAGACAGGCTACTGGAGAAGCAAGAGGAATATTTCCCAAGTCTTGCCATATTTCCTTTCTGGAGTACTTTCCGGAATATTGGATTCTACCATTGGATTTATTTATAAGAGGAGACTTACCACTACACAGCATTGACTGGGTTCCATTTGGATTTATTTATAAGAGGAGACTTACCACTAAACAGCATTGACTGGGTTCCATTTGGATTTATTTTTTGGACATTTAAGTTTAGTTTTGGACAGTGCCAGGACACTTGAGCTTTACACTCTTCCCTTTTGAGGCAGTTTAATTCTATTTTGATTTCATTAAGTAAACTTTTGCTATTAAACTTTATTTTGTTTTGATTTAATAAATTACAGTTAAACTTATTTACTGATACGAAGATGGCTGGGAGTCCCCCCATCTTTCAGCGCAGTGAACTTGTACAGCAAGACATCCAAGCTCCGCCTACCAGTCTCATCAGTGTTTGAAGAATTCAAAGCCACTAAGGCAAGAGCAGTCAGCACACTGCTTCTATCTGAGGATGAGAAAGTCAGACACGCTAATAAGTTCATCAAGTGCGGCAGGAAGTGGAAACCCCAGGAAGCAGTGAAGGAAGCAGAAGCACACTGGAGGCACCAGGAGATCGCCGGGTTGGTCTGTCAAGGGCGACTGGGACTTGGACACTACAACACCAAGAGGTGGAGCAAATCTGACGCCAAAGGAAAGAGAGGACTTGTGGTGCAGAGTCCGAGAGACAGTAGAAGAAGACCGCCGTGTAAAGGCGACGGGGCTTGCAGTTCAAGGACAATGGATGCAGTGGGACAAGGCACAGGATCGTCCACTGTCCTGGAAGGAACTCTGGGCTACCGACCAGGGCAAGCTGTCCTTCCTCTTGCGGGCAGTGGCTGACCTCTTACCAACCCCAAACAACCTAAAGATCTGGGGGAAAGAAGAGGATCCGTCCTGTAAGCAGTGTGGAGCATCCCTCTGTACACTGAATCACATCTTAACGGGATGTCCCAAAGCACTGGGAGAAGGCCGATACAGATGGAGACACGATAAGGTCCTTGCAGAAGTTGCCAAATGGACAGAACTGCAGAGGGCCATGGCCAACAAACATCGGGCACTACCACCAGAAGTCGTCCAATTCCAAAAGCAAGGAGATAAGGCTCCTAAGGCAAGGAGAGCTGCCAAGAAACCACCTTCCATTTTACACAGAGCTTCTGACTGGGAGATGCAAGTGGACCTGAAAAATAAGCTTGTTTTTCCAGAAGAGGTGGCTGTGACTTCTCTCAGACCAGACATGATCCTACTATCCAGGACCACAAAAAACATCTTGGTAGCAGAACTAACAGTGCCCTGGGAGGACAGACTAGGCATCTCTCTCCAATTGAAGAAAGCCAAGTACCAGGATTTGATTGATGAGGCTCTTATCAAAGGATGGCACGCATCCCTATTCCCCATCGAAGTTGGCTGCCGTGGTTTCCCAGCAACATCAGTGCACTACTTCTTGCAGAAGATCGGGTTGGATCCCAAGCAACTGAAGAAAGCCACTGGGGAGATAGCCACTGTAGCCGAGACCACATCAAGATGGATATGGCTGAAGAGAGCCCACAGTTGGAACCCTGCAGGATCCTAGCCCACTGACAACCAGTCAAGAAGCAGAAGGTATGCGGCCAGGTTCAGACCTGGCTCAGGGAGTAGGACGCCCCTGCCATGCATAGTCCCGAGTCCAGCTGCAGGGAGCGGCAGGGAGACGTCCCTGACCGCGGGCCCCACCATCCGGAGATGTTCTGGGATGAAAGGGGCGAAACACCAAGGAAGGATGGCTCCCAGCTGATGACCCTGACAGTTGGTACTCGCAATGCTCAGATCATCCATCCACCGAGGATTACCAACACTTGTAACCTGCAACACCTGTAAGTAGCTCTAGCAGATTCTGCTTGTAGCAAAGCATCTTCAATGTTTACTTCAACTGATTTCTTTAGTTATTCTTATTCTGAACTGACCCACAACCTCCCTCATTTTTGCTATAATTGGTTCCTTAATTGTTATGTTGCAACCGTTATACGGTCATATGTACTGTAGGCAGTACCTAACCAGGGCCATGTCACTATGACTCAGACATAACCATACTCTGACAAAGCCCCTGACACCATGACTCGGATATCGGTCGGATCGGCCGTAGGTGTGAAGGCTGTGTAGTGACCTCTAGTTTTATGAAAGTAGAACTACAAGCTTGGTCTATGAGCTCTTAAATTATAGCTCTTTAAAAAACAGAATGCATTTTCAGGACACCAATTTTATGCAATCAGGAGAGCTCAGAGATATACAGGATACAAGATACTGTACATTGGAAGTTAAAAAGGAAATGTTCCATCGTTCCACTTACATATGTCACTCTTTGCTTGAGCTGATGATTCTCCTGCTCCAGTTGGCGTATCTGGGTGTTGGTGACCAAGCCAGGAGACTCTGTCATCTGGAACACAATGAATGATGAAGGATGAAACAACAGGCACCTTTCCAAACCAAAATGACAATATAACTCTTGTTTTTAATCATGAGATGGAGTGGGACATTCCAGAAGTAGAGAGTTTCCCTCCACACACTGCACACATCATCCAAAGCAGAGGCATTAAGTGAAAAACCACAAATCGTCCCCGCTATTACCAAAGCAAATATCAAGCGCGTAAACATAGCAATTATCGCTAAGTCACTGCACATACTGTACAGTCATTACAACACAACCAATGGTGGAAGCACTCAATTTTATTTTTTTACTTGAGTAAAAGTAGCATTACTAATATTAATACTTACAAGTTACAGTTATAGTTACAAGTAAAAGTCCTATATTCCAATTTTTACTAAATGTACTAAACGTACTTAGTATTGCAATCAAAGCATAAAGTACCACAATTAAATGTACTCATTATGTAGAAATTGTTTCATGGGTTTTTCCAAAAGTTCTCAATGTGTCAGAATCTTTCCGAGATAGATTGTAGAATGTAGATCGGCTATTTTTGACCAGAAGAAGGATTATAAATGGCAAATGGTGCATTTATATAGGGCCTTTATCCAAGGCGCTTTACATGCATTGTCCATTGTAATACATTAACCATTCACACACATTCATACACCAATGGCTGAGGAAACACACACCTCCTTAGACTCCTGCTGTCGAGACATCTCCTCCGTAATCGCTCCACTTTTGTTATCCTTCTCCAGTCTTCCCAGCAGCTCTTGGCACACCCTGACTGTGGCGTCTAGTTGTCGCCTCAGCTGGTCGGCCTCCTCGGCCAAGGAGCTGCAGAGGACGGCCCTGGTGGCCTGGACACGGTCCCTCTCCTCCAGGGCCGAGCGCAGCCGCTCCATCTCCTGGTCCTTCTGGTGGTCTGGCTGGCACCGCACAACCTCCAGCTCTCGCTCCTTCTCGCCCAGCTGTACGCGTAACCTCTGGATCTCCTAAGGGGGTTCGAAGAACAGTAGGTTCTCAAACTGTTTCCACGTCAAGGACCATCCAAATTGATGTGTATTTGAATTCATATTATCAATCTGATGTTTTGT
Source organism: Protomyctophum bolini (assembly GCF_963924005.1). Classification (NCBI taxonomy): domain Eukaryota; kingdom Metazoa; phylum Chordata; class Actinopteri; order Myctophiformes; family Myctophidae; genus Protomyctophum; species Protomyctophum bolini. The sequence goes on from NC_137864.1 coordinate 33,245,888, forward strand.
GCCATGGGACCCCCAGAAGACATAAAAAAGCTTGTGGATCTTATTATTTAGATTATAACTCCCCCGGCGGGATCACCACCTTATCGTGGTGGGGTGATTTGCGCGTCTCCATGACCCGTACAACTATGTCAGCAAGAGTATTCTGGCAGGGTCACCCATGCCGAACAGGTCAAAGGGTAGAGATAAGACAAAGAGCAATTCCACTGGCCATCCAGACATTCTGTAAACATTATTACAGAATCCAGAAGCAGAGCAAAGTCACCCAATCTGGGGAACGCTGTAGCCAGTCCTCACAACAGGAGAGACACCATGATGCGCAGTTGCGCAGGGCAGGATGGAAATCCTGGTTTGAAGTGAGGACTGCAGCAGCTGACCGTGAAAGGTGGGAAGTGCTCTGTGAAGGCCTTATGTGCCACAATGCACAAAGTGGATAGGTAAGGTATACTGCCGCCAACATATAAATGGATAAAACAATTTAAATGATTGTGATTCAGTGATGCTACATTAATAATGATGTCCCAATTTTTCGTTCCCAATCCGATCCCGACACCACAGTTTCTGTGTTAGCCGATACCGACACCAGTGTTGTGATCTCGTTGTATATCTCGTGTTCTATATATGTCGTGTTGTGTTTATATAGCAGCCTCCTCACTCAAATGTGCACTTGCAGTTTGGGCAACTCGAAAGCAAACCCCACATGCCCCAACATTGTTATTTACCTGCCATAGTGTCAACTCCTTACCCCTGTGTCGGATCAGTGGTTATATGGCATATTCGCCGATACCAATATGACCCGATGTGACAAATAAGGGCCGATACAGTATCAGGACATTATAATTAACAATGGAAGATCCATATTAGGACTGGCATGATACTGGAGTACGATAAATGAAGGACGTCTTCTTTAATAGCTTTATTATCTTCTAATAATAAGATGATCACTGTGGTTCCCTTTTCCAGAAGGTAACATAAACATACCCTGCTCCGAGTCACTTTCAGATTGGCTCAGCAGCAGATTTGAACTGGAAGGTGTCATGTGTTTTTGGTTAAGAAATGCTGCTGATCCAATATCATATGGGCAACAACTTAATGTTTGCTGTAATTAAGCATTAATTCATAGTTAATAATGATCTTATAAGTCGATGCTTATCGACCTTAGTATGTTAATAAGATGATATACAGCAATGGTGGTGGTCATAATAGCATGTAAACATGTTTTTTAACAGTTATTAAGAACAAAGCCTCATGCGTTTCTAAATATTACTAAGCCTGATCTAGATTGTTTGCATGTTAATAGTGTAAATGCATACATTGAATAATATAAATGTTCATGATGATGATGATGATGATGTATGATGAGTAACCACAGTAACCATGTTAATTGCTACCGTTAGACCCATACCCTGTAGGCTATAGATTACACAGTAAAGATTATACAGTAACCACAGCATACTACTAATAGACACAAGTTACACAAATGGCCACATGTTGGAGGCTGGAGCAGTTTACAAACAATAATAACCTTTGACAAAACATGTTAAATGTGACATTCTGCCTAATGAATAGACATACTTTCACTTTTGGTAGGCCTACAAGTATATTCTATGCCAATACTTTTGTACTTTATGACATTTTTGCATACTGGTAGGCTACTGTAGGCCTATGTCTACATTATGTTATTGTTGCAAACTGTTTATTATGTTATAGGCAAACTGTCCACCACTGACTCCCTGGAGTTCATGTATAGTAGTAGCCTACAGTTACACAACACACACACACACACACACACACACACACACACACACACACATGTGACCAAATGGACCCATTTGGCATTTGGTCATTTGTGTGGGAGATGAATTAAGTGTGTGGGGTTCTTTAACAGCGTTGATATTAACTCACTTGCTGGCTTGTCTCCGCCTGTCGTGTGGCTCTAACCTCAGCCTCGTTCCTCCTCTGTTTGAGCTTGCAGATCTCCTTGCACAGACTCTCCAGCAGGGACCGGGATGGTCCTACCAGCACGGAGGGAGAAGACTCTCCTTGGTTCTCCTTGTCCTCCTCCTGCAGGAGATCCACGTTGATGTAGATCTTCTCGTACCGGGCCAGACGCGCCCTCAGGTCCGTGATGGCTGCGTCCCTCTTGCAGATCTCCCGGTTCAACGCCTCGATCTCCTGCCGGGTCTCGTGGTAGAGAGTGTTCAAAGTGCTAAAACTCCGCAGTTTGTCTTTAATCGCGTCCTGGTCGCTCACGCTGAAACTATGATGATCCATCGCGGTGTATGTGTGTTGTTGGCTTCGATCGATCGATGGACGGTATCGATTCCCCGATACTCCCGATAAGTAGGCTATAGAATTTTGTTTAGCCGGATAAAACAGGAGTTAATTCCAGCATTGAGAGGTTGTTATGAAGTGTGTAATATATGCTCTCTACGGCTTGCGGAGTGGAAGTGTTTAGCAGGACTGGAGTGGAGGGAGGGTCGCATAAATCATGTAGTTTTTCACAGGGGGGTTTCCTCAGTACGGGGACTTCCCCAAAGTAGTAGTACGCGGAATTTTTTACTGGTATACTTGCAACCATCCCACTGCCCGGACGACTGAGCTATCATTGGTTAAAGGCCCCGGGGGGTTGTCACGGCGACCACATGAACTACAATAGATTTATTTATTTAATCTAAAAACGTAGTATCAATTAATTAAACACGTATTGTTGTTGTTGTTAAAAAATATATATAATTATATTTTTAATAGTAGTAGTAGGCCTGCAATTATTCCTGTATTGATTTATCCAACAATAGGCCTATAAAAGGAAATAATTTTACGTTCATATCAACACAGATCAAGGGAGGGTGTGTGGCGTATTGATTGATTGAAGTATTTATTAACAGTTTGCAGAATTACAGTACATTTCAAGCACAATTCCATACAAAAGTATAAAGAGGGTGAATATTAAAACAATATAAAGTAGGAAAGGGTATTATTAAGCCCATATTCTAATTTTGTTGCCTCTGGCAACCGACAACCCAATAACAGCGTGACTGGCCTCCAGGCGATGGGATATGTAAGCTGTGGAGTTAATAGAGTTGAACCACCTTGCCTAGTTGCCTTTTCTCTACACAGTACACATCACGGATGATTCGACCGACGTTGCCAGTTATCAGCCATTGATCATTATCATGCAAATATTGTTTAATAGCGTGGAACAGTTTTATGTAGCCTGTATATTATGCTTCATCTACTGACATGCTGACATATTTCATTCTTGTCCTTCCTAAACCTCGCGTCATCATGCAGGCTATGTCCTTCCCAGAAATTGTGAAATGGTTTAAAACTACTTGCTAGCTGTGTGTTTTTTAAAATGTTGTAATTCGTTAATGAGGCAAATATATGTTCCTGTAAGTAAGTAGCATTATGTTCCTTACGGCCTATTGGCGTAAATTGTGCAATCTATTGCATTGTTCGAGGTGGGAAATAACATAGCCTGCATAGTCTGTTCTGTCACTTCTGTGTCATCTGTGAAGGTTCGTCTAAAAATAAAAGGTAAAAAATGCAAGGGTGAAAAAGCAGGTTTTTTTTTAAATGTCTACAGACAGGACAATAGGGGCCTATTGGTAGTAATGGTATTCTATATGTTTATTTGAGCCTTGGACAATATGGTGTTCTAGTGATTCTCAGCTCAATCTTTTTTTGACCCATATGAATTAGTCCACAGATTCAAGCCCATTTGAGACCCCAATCTAATGTAGGTTAAAATGAATTAAACTCTGAGAGTTATGTATAGTTATTGGCCTACTGTCTGTAGCTATAGACCTACACTCAGTTACATTACAGACCCGTATCGATTTGGACCGCTGGTGGTGGTGGTCCCCGGACCAGACGTTGCTATAAACTCAGCCATGATGACATCATACAAATTGTACTTTTGATACAATCTCTATTTAGATTTTGGATCAGACAGCAGAGTCAAAGGCAGTAGGCCTAATGATGGGTTATAGTGCTACCTGGTGGACAACTTTTAACACACATTATGCCATCAAATCAATACATGTAGCCTATGCATCAAACTTTATTCACGAAAATACTGTAGTGTAGATTAGGCATATATAATAGTATTAATGATTTTTTTTAAAATGAAGTAGATTTTGAAGTTTAATGAATCGATACTTGCCCTGTTTTCCTCCCGGAATGTTCCCTAGTGAGCCTGGATAACTTGTAATATGCTATTGGTTGTTTGTATTCTTTTGGGAAAAATATAAAAAGATACTCCTATGGAAAGGCTATATTATTTTACTTATATTGACCCTACAAACAATTTAGTATAATGTAATATGTAAGGTTTTGCCCACTCAAATGGTACCTCGTCAGATAATCCCCAGCCTACAACAACTTCTGTGAACGACTTCACTCAGTAAAAGTTAAAACCTTTGGGGTAATTTTGATTGGTTTGGTTCTGTTTTGTTTTAGGTTGGCAGATTTCTCAATCTCTGCACTGCAGGCGGAGAGAGAAGAATGGTGTTGCAACATTCTGAGAAGTGTATTCTGGTGGCTTCAGCGAGAGACCTTCGCCTCTACCGCAGTAAGTGTGACCATGGGGATTGGGGAGGGAGAGGAAACTCTTACGTCCCATGGTTTGACATTTCCGTGGGGAGGGTGGGGGAGGTTCTCATTTGTGTTGGGTGGGGGACTCAACAGAGTCTTAGGCAGCTGGCCCTCCACCTAGGTGACGCTCCAATAAAGGAGTTATTGACTGCGCTGACTATCAGCGCAGCTACACCTTAGCACACCAGCTGTCTAAAAAGCCGGAATGACGTCGGGCGTCAGCCAGAGACGGATTAACCTCTACGAGGGCCCCTGGGCCGGTAATATTTGCAGGGCCCCCATAGCGCGCATGCGCGTGACATTTTCGTGTTTTTATGTGTTTTTATCATCTTTTTAACCTAAGTTTAACAAAATTAACAGCCAATGAAGGGCCTTTTCAGGGCGTCAAACCTATAGTACCTCATGCTCCACTTTCCCCCGAAGGGCCCCTGAGAGCCAAGGGCCCCTGGGCCACGTAGTCATGTATCTGACTGTTTAGTAGTTTTATGTCTGCCAGTGGCCATGTATCCGACTGTGTGTTGTGTCTTGTGTGAATATGCTCAAGTCAATAAAATTAAAAAAAAGTATTTTAGCCCCACAAGCCAAGTTGAATTGTCATTTAGATCCGGACGATTTTTGATTAATTCAGACAGGTGAAAGGTTAATTGGCTGTTCAATTGCATTGTGAGATTACAGTTTCAGTTAATCCAATGGTGTATATGCAGTAAGTCTACACTGTTATGCCACATGGGATTCGTAATGCCCCTGCGAGGCTGGGTGCACTTAATTCAGTTATCATTGAGTATGATGCAGGTTGAGAATATTTACACACTATGAGATGATTTGAGAGTGAGAATTGTGACATGGTCAGCTTGGATGTGCAAAGTAAAAAAGTCTGATTTGACCTTTAGGGTGAGAACTTCATGGGAAGTTTTCTTCTATGAATGGGGGTGTATTTGTTAAATGTGAGAATAGATCTATGATATTTTGCCATGGTATTTTGTGAAAAGTGAATTAATGAAATTGCTGATAACATTTGGTGAAAACTTCAGGAGAGAAGTTTTCTTTTAGGAAGGGGGGTGTTACGGCCAGCCATAATTAGGTTATTTTGTATTTGGTATTATCTGTTTCAGTTAGTTCAGACACCACACGCACCGTCGCACGCCCCCCACATGCAATTCAAATGAGCTTTATGCACACACGCAACATACAGCCTTATAGTTAAAAAATCCACAGCACACAACTATCCTCTCTCTCTCTCTCTTCAATGCAATTTAAATGAAGGTGAAGTAAAAACTAAAATGCATTAAATCGTGGCGAGTTGGTAAACTGGCAAGTTCTCCGGATACCGGCAAGATAGCCTAGCTATAACACATCTATCAGGTAAATGTTAGGTCATCGTAAAATGATTCCATGCACTGGGATGTTTTTGAAAGCCCCCCACAGCTATATACTGTAGGCAGGCGGCAGCATATAGGCTACTGATGTATTCTTCATGTAGTCTGGTTTTGAGAGGAAACCGGCCAATCGGTGCATTGGAAAACAAGTGGAAATCAACTTCAAAGACTCCCTCATAGAAAACTCCAATGGATTTGTTCCCCCTCCCTTATGAATGGAAATTACATTCATATCAGACAGTGATATGGATAGTCCACTAGATGGCGATGTTTGATCATTTATCTCTTTCTGGTTCAAACATAAATGGCTTGGGGCCTGCAAGTGCAACAAACTGATCGATTTTAGAAAATAATCATCTCTGTGCTATATTCGTATAGGCTATATTTGGCCTATATTTTTTGTAGGCCTCAAGCACTTTGCGCTGCATTTGTATGTCATGAAAGGTGCTCTATAAGTGTGTGTGTACCTCAGAGCGTGCGTGCGCGCTCTGATGTCGGGCAGAAACCTCAAAATTGTTCATTTTTATGAAAAATATACATTTTTCAGGAAATAAAGAATACCTTCTATTTTGAAAACAAAGCAATACCTCATCATCAAAATTGATGTTGTGACTCTATTGTCAATTACTTGCATGAGAGGTGGTGGAGTTAGCTGTTTTAGGGGTCCAATGGATTTAAGAGGTTTTGTCAGAAGCGCTTTTTACTTTTTCATTTGTTCAACATTTTTGAGGGGCGGCCCAGCTATCCGGGTTTGTGTAAAGGGTGTTCAATAACACTGATTTATATATTTTTTATGAAAAACAAAAATGGAGTTATAGATGGTTTCCTCCCGACAGCAACATAAAAGCTCAAAATGCCACCACCACACATTATGAGCTTGTAGATCTGCTGTTTTCAATTATTTGATTAATTGAAATAGTAATCAATATAATAGATAGTTACAGCCCCGTTGGCAAAGTCGATTTATGCTCACAGACATTGATGTAAATGTGTACGTCATTTATTTCACTGTTTTTGGTTTGCACTTTGCATATAGTAAAAATACGAATACGGCTTTATGAGTGTATTCCCTGCAAGTTTGTGTCAAATATCTTGTGCCAGGGACCCCCAGAAGAGAAGATTTGTGTCCAAATAACAGATGTACAAGCTTGCAGCAAAGCTTGCACAAAGGGACGTGCTGTGAGCTTGTATCTGATATTTTTGAATAGCCAACCTATAATTATTGATTATTATAATTATGATGCTGTATTAACACATTTTGCTGGAACCCCCCCTCCCCCAAGGGCCCCTGGGGATCTCCGGACCAAACTTTGAGAACCACTGGCTTACAGAGCAAAATTGAATGTGTCTACAAACCGTGACATTTATCTCTGAAGACTATGTACAAAGCATAATAACAACCATATTTGATATTTACAGAGTAATATTGCAAAATAATACTTTACAATACACACATACACACCAGTGGGAATATCTGCATTTTCCAAGTCGTTGGACTTTAACAAAGAACAATCATTATCAGCCCTAATATACAATTCTGATGCTCTTAGTTTTAGTTGAAACATAGTTAAAAGCAGGAAACGTAATCGTCGCTGTCGGACAGTAACCGTGTATGTCCAAAGCTGTTACTTTTCAGGAATAAAAACAAAAGCTGTGATCCAATGTTGTTATTTAGTCACAAACTCTTTCCATTATAGTTAAATATAAATTCCATACAATCCAGACAAGCTTGTAGATCAGCTATTTTCATACTTTTGCATAACACTCAAAAAACAAGACACATAGTTTGAAATATGGAGTTAGGCCAACAAGGTTTCTGTCCGCCGACAGCTATGACACCAACATGGTCAAAAGTTGCAGACCCAAAATAATATAATCAATGTTAAAGGGAAATATTAAAAGTCTGAACTAGAACAATATTCCATTTATTACACTGTGGGGTAGAAAAGTAACGTTATACAGTGCAGTATTGAGGCTCAAGTATATAAAAAATAATGACCAACAATATCTCTGTTCAATAGTTGAACAGGCAGAGAATATAGCCAGCTATCTCTCGTTTTGCTAGAGAAAAGGGGGGAAGAAAACAATATGCACGCACACACACAAATCACTTTGTTTTGTCTCTTGATGTCATCAGGCACACAGGTCTCACAAATTCACTCATTGATACTTTATTGATACTCATTGAACTAAATATCTGTATGTATAGCTATATTAGAAATGGCTATGTATTGGATACAAATATTGCCTATGTACTGACAAGGTTCTGTACACAAAAGCTTATTTTCTTCTTCTTCTTTTGTCTGATGTGGTGAAGACCGGAAACATTTTCTGTTGATGGACTGTCTGAAAGTTTGTGCCAAGAGTTGACTCCCTGCTGGCATTTCGACTCTCCTTCGCACACTCTTAGGTGGATAGAAGAGTGGCTCATCGTTTTCACACTACAGAATCGTACTCGCCTTCACCCACTCATACACTGGAGGGTCTCCACTCTCCAGTTCCTGCCCAGGTGGTGGAGTGTAGCGGGGCAGGGGTGCACGGTAGGGTTGAGGTGGCTGGGTTGACTGTGTGTGGCTGTGTGTTTTGAGTCTGTGTGGAACTAGTACTTTAACAGTGCTTCTGAGCACCATAGGGAGCTAAAGACCAACATAATTATGGAGCTACAGTGTACCATAGGGGGCTACAGAGAACCATAGCAGGCTACAGACTACCATAGGTGGGTAGTGAAGGGGGAGTGGGATTCCGCCAGGGAGTCAAATTTCGGCAAACACCAGGTCTATATAGCTGCTAGTGTAGCCTCGGAGACCACAGGCATATTACTGCTAGTGTGATTAGTTCCCAATGCCAGAATTGAAGTTGGATGGAGAATAGCTTGAGTCCATGGGAGGCACATTGCTCACAGAGTCTCATGGAGGAAGCTCTGGTGAGTAGACAGCCTACTGTTGCTGTTCTCTTCGAGAACTTTTTTTAAATTTCGTATTCATAATTAGCACTTGATGTTGCTGTTTTCTAACCAACACAGTCAAAACCCCTGAGAGGTTATCTAATGGACCTGTGGTCGATTTTAACCGTCTCTCTGTTAAACACCCAGGAGATATGAGTAGGTCTATGTTTAGGCATGCAGCCAATAGAACACCTGTTTAATGGTCATGAAAGAGACGAACGGGAGCATTGGACGGAAATGGGAGGGTGTCTGACATTCGAACAGAACAAATCTCTCTATCTCTCCGTTCTTAGCACTGCAGCTTACGGATGCTCCGGGAGATCCTCTTGAACTCGCGTTGCCCTCGCTGCCAGCGCTTAAGCGAGGTGATGACCAGGTGGCCGTCCATCTTCTGGCCCATGACCAGGTAGGCAGCGTTGATGTCGTTCATCTCCTCGCAGACACACTGCAGGCCGTCCTTCAGCCACAGCACGGTCTTCCGCAGGTCGCGCTCCGTCACGCCGTTCAGCTTGTAGATGGTCTTGCTCTTGGTCTCCGGGACGATCTTGGTGTCTCCATTGATGTAGGAGATCTCCTTGACTTTGATCTTCAGAGCTGGACAGGGATGGGAGATGATGTGAATGAACAAAGATGAAAACATTCATCCTTCGTGTTTTGGATAAATTGTAGTTTTGGGTTCGATATTTATTTTGGAATGTCCTAGAGTACCGGATTACTGATATTTGTTTTATCCAAAAATTGAAAAACTTTAGTTTGAAGTTCAAAAGCTTATTATGGTTCATATGCTTGTAAATCTGCTGTTTTTAATCTTGTACGCCTTGTAGATCTTGTACATTTCTGGATACTTTTTTATGTTTAAAAATGGTTGAACATTTCCACCTACAATGAATGACATGTCCAAACGGCTCAGTCATAATTTGCAGCTGCAGCAAGCTCTCATTTATGAACATCACAGCTTCACATTGCAGCGTTCAGAGCATGCAGCCAATACAGATTCAGGTTGCAGCGTTCAAAGTATGGGTTTATGGGTAAGTCTCCCATTGGCTTAGAGGCGGCCAATCATGAAAGTCCACTATGGTTGCTAGTTTGCTACTAGACTAGAGGTACTTGTAAATGTTGTCCAGACGCTTTTCAAGCAGCTGGCAAAAGGGTCAATTTATTGTCGATGTCTGCCAAACCCATGGGTCTGACTCTAGTGGACAGTGGTTCCTGTGTGCAGTATGTCTGCTCTCAACACGAAGTGATTGTTGTATAGCAAAAACATTGATCTGGATTGAGTAGTTTCAATTGATGCCCATTTCTTTCCAGTGGTATACATTATGTTTGCGTAGTGGTGGTGGTGTTATAAATGAAGACTTACCAAAGTCGTTTTTGCAGAGGTTGTCTACAATTTCATTGTCATTTTCATCCGTCTCCTTACAGGCATCGCACACCCTAGGCACTAAAACAAAATAAACCACTTAAAGGATTAACCACCAATTTTAGACATGTTCAGTGATGAAAATTGCAGATCTATAAGCTCACAACACATGACTTTTTGAACTTGTAGATCTGCTATTTTCAAATCTTATTAATTATTTGACATTTATTTTCATCTAATGAACATGCCAGGTTTGAAAGTGGTTACTGTTAATGCCAAGTGAAAGGACGCAAGAACATATTTAGCAAAATATAGAAAATTATTGGTATTCTGTAGGTATACAACATATTGCATCAAAAGTAGCATATTTTCAAGCTCGAAACCTGTCGCTAAGCACCACGTTTTGAGCTTGCGGATCTGCTACTTTTGAATGATGCTGTTGTTTGATGCTGTGGTATGATCAAGTAGGAGGACATTCATTTACAATTTTAGATAAGGGGTTTCTGCTCGACAGCAACAATATCCTACAGCATGATAGTATTGTTCTAATTACACTTAGGCCTACATTTTACTGTATTCGATCAATGACAAGTCAAGCTCAATGAATTCTAACCATCACTAACTGGTCCCAATTGTGTACGTGCTATTGACTCATCCCCATCAGTGGAAGAAAGTAACCAATACAAATTAGAGATCTTTCTGTTTTTGTAGTATAGGCCTATTTATTTTTTATACTTCACTTCTACTCCACCACATGACACCTTTAGTAAACTTACAAGTTACATTACAAAACATGTATAAACCACTTAAGGTTGAATACATAGTAAATAAATATTACATATCAGATCTACAAGCTCACAACACATAGTAATGCACTTTTACTTTTAACATTTTTAATACATGCAGCTATAGTGCTTCTTCCACCACCCCATGTAGGCTAATGTTAGAACTTAGACTAAATTATCCAGGGTCCAGGGAGCGGGTTCCAAATGGACCCTTACAGTTTACAGGTCTTTATCTGAGAGAGAACCATTGACTTTAGTAGATTTTCTTTGAACACTTTTGAAAGGACTTGTGCTATATGGGACATTCGGCATAATGACGGGCTGTGTGGGTAGCCTTTTACTCAAGTAGGCTACACACTGCACAGTACAGGACTTACAGTTAGAACAATACAACAGAGTAGCCTACATATTGTTGGATTGCTACTTATATAGCCTATAAGTATAGGCAAATAATATACTACATCGGAGTAGCCTAGATACTTTGTTGAGTTCCACCACACAAGTTTCTAACGCCACCCTTACCCTCCTGGGTGACCGGCACCAGGTTATCGACGCCCGCCGGTGGAATGCACAGGTCGTTGTCCAGCGGGAAGCGGCTGCAGTCCAGCATGTCCGGCCAGGGGAAGCCGAACGCGTTCATGACCGGCGCGCAGCCCTGCTTGACGGCCTCGCACAGCGACCGGCACGGCTGGATGGGCTCGTCCAGGTCGTCCAGGCACACCGGGGCGAACAGCGAGCACAGGAACTTTCTGGTGTCCGGGTGGCACTGCTTCTGAACCAGCGGAATCCAGGAGGACGCCTGCTGCAGCGCCTCGTTCATGGTCTCGTGGCCCAGCAGGTTGGGCAGCCGCATCTCGGTGTACTCGATGTCGTGACACAGCAGCAGGTTGGCAGGTATGGGCTTGCAGTTATTCTTTTTGTAGAACAGTTCGGGCTGGCCGAAGTTGTACAATCCGTGGATGGCTTCCATAGACGGTAATGTTGTCAGCACCCACATCGCTGTCAGGAGGAAGCCACGCATTTTGATGCGATTATAGAGAATATAGGACGCTGTTGTATATGTTTGGGGGGGTTATTGTCTATTGAGGTGGACGGTGGTCCAGTGCCTGTAGAGAGGTTGGTTGTCAGTGACTGTGTGTCAACTCCACTGTACCACTGCTTTTTCTTCCAAGCATGTTAGGGAGGAGTTTGAAGGAAGACCACTATGGTTGGTACGCACTACGCACCCAGGGTTTCCAAAACGTATGGTCGCGCGCGGCCGCGGATTCATGTTTATGGGCCGGCGGGGCCGCGAGTAAATATATATTTTGTCCTACCCTTTTTATAGTCATGTTGTTATCTTAAAATGATCCATTCCCTGGCTGGCTGGCTAGTAGGCCTAATAAGACTTGTATGCTTTAACATTTGATTTGGATCTGGTCCAGCCATAGAACCATAGCTCTAATAAATTCCTTTGCTGCCTTTGGCTAGAGGCTCTAAGCCAGGGGTCTGCAACCTTTTTCACATCAAGTGCCATGTTTTAATTTCCGTGATAGTCAGTGTGCCATATATATTTATGACACCACATCAACATTCCCAATTGATTTTGATTGTCCATATAGGATATACATAACAAGCTTAGAAATATTTTTGATGATCATTAAACTCAGAGCATTAACCCACCTACTGTAATCCCTCCCCAGTCATGAGTTAGGAGTTTGAATGAATGTACAATTATGTGCAGGATGTAAATTATCGTGTAATTTGTAGATGTGAATAGACTTAATTTAACTGACTACACTTTTTTTTGGAATATTTAATAAAAAAAAAAAACCTTCTCTCTCTCACACTAATGCCAGTGTGCCAGTGATCACCCTCCCCTGTGCCAATGTTGGCACCCGTGCCTAAGGTTGCCTACCCCTGCTCTAAGCCAAAGTTAGAGCTATGCTACTTTTCCTGCGCTTGCATGAAATGCAGAACGCATTGTCTGTAGCGAAAATAAAAATCGCACCCTTGTGAACTGTGAACCGAGTGGTGCAACTCCCCCCCCCCCCCCTCTCTCTCTCTCTCTCTCTCTCTCTCTCTCTCTCTCTCTCTCTCTTATTAGTAGGCAACAGTGCAGCACTGTCTCTCTCTCTCTGTTTCTGCATGGCACAACAGCGCCCCTACTGGTACTCATACTGGTGCTCATGCATACATACCGGTAGGTGAGCACATACATAGGTGAACACATACAGGCGCGGAGACTCTAGCTGAAACACCCACGGTTAAAATAATAAGCCAATATGCACCCACGTATTATGAACACTGAATTTCCCCTCCCCCTGCTCAAAATGTCACGTAGTCACACACCTTTACGGGCGCTTGGGCAAGAGGTGTTGGGCCGCCCATTCAAATGCTAATAAGGTGGCTTTTGTTCTGCTGCCAGGTAGAGAGTATAAATGTTGCATACAGTACAGTACAGCTTTATTTTCATTTGACTACGAATCTACGATGAAGCACCCTCCACCCGCTGGGGGGGGGGGGGCGGGACTTTGAGCACTCACAATCATTATTGAAACATGACGCCCCTGAACACATACATAGGTGTACACGGACATTGCTGGTTGTAGGAGTGGTTGCACAACTAAAAAATAACGTTTTCACTACTCGCCAATTAGCAATATAAGGCGGCTTGTGTTATTAGAAAGCCTACTTTCCTTGGTGGACGCACTCTTCCCCCCACCACATGTATAAAATGCATGTGGTGCATTCAAATGCTAATCTGGTGGCTTGTTTTCACCTGCCAGGTAGGGTATGCATAGTAATATACTGTAATATGCTACTTCTTCTGTTTATAACACTGACACGTTTAAAAAGTGTTACAAATAAGTGTTTAGAATGTCGTATACTAACCCAAACCCTAACCTCAGTTTTAACCAGCCATATGTATGTCGGACTCTGTCGCCAAAGTCTTAACCGGACATGTATGTCGGACTCCGTTGCAGTCTAAAACACTTGATCTGCAAAAAAGGTTGTTTGCGGTTGGCACAAAAATTGTGGCGCAAACGGGATTCAAAGGGGGATATAATGTACAGGGAGTCTAATGACTATAGCGAGGCATGCTACTGAGCTGGCTGCCAGAATAGATTTTCAGGCTGTGTTAGAGAATATGACAATGCCCAATGCATGTAAAAAGAAAGAAACCCCGCCAGGAGCCCCACCCAGTAGGGGCTTATTTCTGGCAGAAGGGCCTTGATGCATGATTTCAACATTCTGTGATTTTTTCACTCAATAGGGGCCTCTCCCTTCGCAAGTTGATCATCAACGTGCGGTCCAGCACCATGCAATGCATGTGCAACTTAATACTTTCTAAGAATCTACGGTTAATATGAGCATCAAAGCAATATTTTCAATTATTTGTATTGACACATTTTATTAGCAGCACAGTTCGTAGGGCTAGACCACACATGGGCAAATTACATCTTCAACTTGCAACAGGAATTTCCCCTATTGAGTGAAAGTTTTAAAAGTTGAAGGTGTATTTTCACTCTTATTAGACAGGGATCATTTAAGAAAACTAAATATTTCAGAAATAATAAAAACATGCAAGATAAACAAGCTCAGAATGCTATGAGCTTATAGATTTGCTGTTTTCAATATTTTCCTTTTCAATTAAAGGATCACTTCACCCATTTTCAAGCTATCTTCATATATTTGGTCCTCACTAATACATTATTATTGTAATATGGTATTTCTGTCTACTGAGTCTGTGTCTCAGATGAGGGCTGTGGACTGATCAGAAACCTGTCTACCAGTGACATCAGCAGGCAGTTTTGGTATTTTCAAACTAGATTTAAAACTTTTTATTTTATTTTTCATTGATGATGATGATTGATGTATTCTAACTTTCCAGAAAGAGAAACGCTTTAGTGTCTATTAGCTCTATATGAAATCTTCATCGATGATGGTAGGCAGGTTTTGAGTACCATATGAAGATAGGTTGAAAAAGGGTGAAGTGGTCCTTTAAGCGATTAATTCATAACATATTTTGTTATGTATCCCAGGGAGATATCTCTTTTTAGAGTCCGGACTTGAAAAGGTTTGACCTTTGCTATAGCATATAGGTCAAACTTGTAGACAAACCAAAACGCATATATATTCACTGATAGGCCGCTGTTTTTCTTCTGATTTTTCCCCCCCATACAAAAACCGGTTATATTTTATAACACAAAACCGAGCGAAACAATGCACCATTTTCCTTGGGCCTACCACTCATCGCTGCACTGTGCTCTCTTGTGTTTATGGAAATCATAACAAAATGGCTTAGCATTTTTCTTCGGCCTCCCTCCGTCCCGATATAATTGATCTCCTGGGCTCGTTTGACTGCCGCGTGCCCAAAACAACAGACATATATCAGTGAAAATGAACCCCCCCTACAAGTTATTCTTTGTAGACTCAGGCCGGTAAGTAGTTTTGAAAGCGCTCTGAAAAGAGGCATTCACTCAATTCATTCGTGCATCAATTTATCATCATTAGGGGAAGTGAAAAGCAGCGAGTTGCTCTTGCAGGTTCATGTAGCACATGGTGAAATACAGTTTGTCCCTGGAGGGGGAAGCAGGCCTCCATTCACAGGACCCATGGGGAGAAACTAAATCTAGCATTGCAGGCCCTGGATCCTATCTCCCTTCCATGCACGCACGCACACGCAAGCACGCACACACACATACACGCACATACACGTGCAAATTCTAACTTTGTGTTTTTTGGTAAATGAACGCCCTACTTGATCACACTAAAGCATCAAATGTAGCAGATCTACAAGTTAGTTTGAAACGGGTCACGTTACAGCGATGTGTTTCTAGCTTGTATATCTGCTACTTTTGCCGTTTTTGAATTTGAAACCCTGAAAAGGAACAGTTTTGGACACATGAGGCACCCGACAGAGACGTTGTATAATTTGCTACACTTGTGAGGACATGAACAGGAAAGCATTTTATTAATGGCATTTTTACCATTTTTAACCCAAACCATGAAGCCGAAGTTAGTTGCGTGCCTGTGTCGTCGTACACCGAAAGTTGCAGATCTACAAGTTCACAATGCAATCCTGCTGGGACGTGTGGCGAGCTTGTAGATCTGCAATTCTTGGTACACGACCCTCGTGCGCAACTATGTATAAATCAGGCGTAAAACATACTACTAAACCTGACCTCTAAATGCCTAATCCTAGCCGTCATTTCTCAAATTCTACGTTTGGCCCTCACAAGTATATAGTAACACAAGTGCACATACGCGCACGCACGCACACGCACTGCAGACACACAGACACAGACACTGCACGCACGCACACACACACACACACACACATGCACACGCACACATGTCTGGTCGACAGACAGCCAAATGGTTTCTCTCAGCACTGAGGTTATGCCCTTCCCTCAGAGAGAAAATATGAGTGGATATTTCAATCTCACGTTGATGTGTGTTAATGTTTGTGTAATTAATTTTACTCGGTGTGTAATGTTAGCCTGTGGGTTGTTCAAGAATATATTTAAGGAAGGTTGGAAGTCTACAGAGAATCAGATTTTTTTGTTCAGGTTCCGAACCAACTTTTAGGGTTCTGAACCAATTCATGTTCAGTGGAAACACTCTGAACTGGTTCAATATTAGACAGGAAAGAATAACTGAACCGGTTCAACCCCGGTGGAAAATGGGCCTGAACAAAGAGCGTACAAATGGAACCAAATGGACCCTAACAGGTCCAGGTACCAGGCCACAGAGTTATGGCAGTCTTTGAAATTAAAAAGTTTGAAAACCACTCAAACCGGTTCCGGAAACAGTCCCAAATGTGATGGAACCGATTCCGGTTCCTCTGGTTCCATATTGCCACTCATGCCCCCAAGCCAAAAGCTTTTTTACTTAAGTAAATAACAATACCACAATGAATGTATTGTATACAGGTTTTTTTCTTAGTTATTTGCATCATTTCAGTATATAATTAAAGTATCAAAAGTAAGAGGCTAATTGAGTATTCATTATATAGAATGAGTCACATTTTGACATCTCAGCATGACACCAGCCTGGCAAGCAGCAGTGCCTTGCCAATGGACACCTGGGCAGTAGGAGGTATGGGGCATTGTGTTCCCATTCCAGCATCTTGTTTTTGGTTACCATAGTAAACAATAACTGGCCATATGCACCAAGACATTTTTATTTTCTCCTCCTGAGCGCAGCGTCTGTTTTGAATTGGTTATATCTTGCCGCATTTTTGGAAACCCCAGCAGCTTGACAAGGTGCTGAGCGTTTATTTTGCACATGCTTGTTCACATGTGGCGCTTTTATCTGCCTGCTGAAAGCTGAAATATTATCAACTCGGGTGATTGGAAGCGTTTTTCAGCCGAAATATCTCTGTCGACATGGCCCATTAGAGCCCAACCGATATATGATTTGGTTCTAGTACAGTGATTCTAAAAATGTTGCCAGTTTAGCCTAAAATACTTTGTCTTTTCCTAACTATCAATCATTTAGCTGCATTGGACCCCCCTGGAACCCCCTCAAGGATCCCCGGGAGTCCTCCAACCCCACATTGAGAATGATATTGCTATAGTAAACACACAAGGATCCCTACCACTGCTCATGCTGCCTTCATTGTGCCAGTCGGCTGCTGCACAGATCAACTTCGACATTCTCACAGGCTGACGTTTAATGGAGGATGAAATTACGTTATCTGGGAACGTTTTTCCGAACTCATTTTCTGTGCCGATCCTTTGCCCCTGTGTCCTCGTGTGACATCGCTTCTATTAAATCATTCAATTTGGTTTGTCATGATACTGGAGCTGAAGCTTTAGCAATACTACGTTGACGTGCTTCTTTTCCACAGAACAGGACATATAAGCCAGTGTGGAGGAGTTTTTTACTTCAGGAAAAGTGTCAATATCACAATATAGAAATACTCTGCTACAAGTAAAACGAAAATAGTAGATCTAACAAGCTCACAACGTGTCGTGTTATGTTTGCCAATTTTCAAATAGACATAAAATAGGGCTTATTCTCTATCAATTACACACCCCATGAAGCCTTGAATTCATGGAGACTGTTTTGTTTTTGTCGTATTCTTGAGCAAATAATTTGACTCTACTCAGTCTACTACTCATTTAAGTGCAGGTTAATGTATGTATGTTTTGTAATAGGATAATGATCTAAATCTACAAAGTAGATAACTAAAGTTGTTAGTATTATAGTATTGAATAATGGAAATACTCAAGTAAAGAAAAATGACCTAAAAATGTTACATTTCTTGAGTAAATTGTCTCTGTCGGGTGGAAACCTCATAATATATCAAACTGTTACTTTTCAGGATTCAAATTCAAAAGCATCAAAAGTAGCCGATCCACACGATGAAAGCGTGTTGCTTCACGCTGCGTTTCGAGATTGCGGATCTGCTACTTTTTATGCTTTTGTGTGACTGTGCTATGCTCACATATGGGTGTTAATTTACAAAATTACACAAAGAATTGGACTAAAGAGATGGTTGGTTTCTGCCCGACAGCAACAACATGCACTTAGTTACTTTCCGCCCCTGCTTTTCATGGAGCAGGACATAAGCACAACAAAGCCAAGCTGGGCTGCATTACCACCATGTTTCAGAATGACCAACTTCATTCCATTCCGTTTTGTCCGCAGCATGAAGAAATTCAGAATCGTGAATTTGGCAGTAACCGTTGACTTGAATTGTGAATTGATGAACAATATAGGGATATGGAACATTTGTGAAAAAGGGTAAAAGACACGCACACATCCCATAGCTATTAGGTCGGGCTGCTGGATCAAAAACAAGAGTACGTCAAATAAACAAGAATAAATCCACACAGCAGACGTTAACTCATTTAGCAGGATTTATTTGTTTGTGAGTAACATTTCGAGCCACTCAAGACTTGCCAGAAGTCTGAGGTGAGGAAGGCTCAAAACGTTACTCACAGATAAATACATTCTGCAAATGGGAATTAATGTTTGGTGTGCAGATTTATTCTCTTTATTTGGCATAGATAATTTTGTTGCTGTCTGGCAGAAACCTCTTATCTCCATACTCCATATAACGCGCTTGTGTTGTTTCGTAAATTAATGCCCTACACCTACAGTGTCACACAGAAGTATCAAAAGCAGAAGATTGAAGTCTCGAAATGTGTTTCGTGGTAGTACTGTAGATCTGCTACTTTTGCTGGTTTTGAATTAGAATCTTGAAAAGTAACAGTTTTGGACATACAGTATGAGGTTTCCACCAGACAGCAACGATTTACATCATGGGGAACAGGGCCTTTTTGCTCAGCTTCACATTTTTCACATTTATTTAATCGCGACACATTGTGAGTTTGTAGATCGGCTATATTGTTGATATAGCCGATGTAGATTTTGATGCAGTCTATTAAACATATTTTGCTGCGGACCCCACTTTGAGAACCATAGCTTTTATTGATGACTAATTCAACGCCAAAAGCTGTCATCGGGTGCAGGAAATTTTCTTTGCAAGCGAGACATCTCAACCCGACTTTTAACCTTCTCACTGCGTTGAAGCTGCCTCACATCTGAGAAGTTGATAGCCTACAAGTCAAAATAGTTTAGTTTAGTGCTGAAACTATTTCAATTGAAAACACTGTTGTACTTTATTGTGTCTCAATTAAACCTATCATAAAGTTTATGGTCTCAAAGTGTTCGCAGTGAAGGATAAAGAGGATAAAGTTGGCAAGCGGGCTCACAGATTAATTTGTGTTTCTTTCCCCAGTGGTGGAAGAACCACTTCAACTTTTTACTTAAGTAAAAGTAACAATTTGAAAATACTGTTTTAAAAGTAAAGGCAAGTAAAGTAAAAACTAATTGGCATGAAATATATTTACATTACCAAACTAAAAGTAAACAAATGTGTCAAACGTCGCAATGCAACGCGTTGTGAGCTTGTAGATCGGCATTCTTTTTAACAGCTGAAGTATTAAACATTTCAATGTATGTTTGTATCCATATCTGTAAAGTAACTAGTAACTACAGATTTCAACTAACTGTAGTGGAGTAAAAAGTTCAATATAAAGACTATACAATTTTTCTTATCACATAAGTATAATACAGTAGCCTACCTGTAAATTATAGGCTACTTAAGTAAAGTACTGGAGTAAATGTACTTTAGTTACTTTCCACCACCGGTTTCTTTCCACTGTAAAACAAGACAGGACTTATATAAATGGCAAGAGGACTTGGCATGAATAAACAGTGTTTCATAGGTAATTTACTGCTCCCGTAAATTAAGTGCTAGATTGTTTCACTAGCGAGGGGGAGAATGCCCCGTTTATCCAGGAAAAGAACCTCTCTTCATGACTGATTGGGCATTCCTCTCGCTGACTCATGCATTTAATCACAGTGGAATTATAGACCTCGTATTGACAACTACGTGTGACGCTGCAGTTTAATGTTTTACACCGTCTCGACAATTTATCTAAGCACCTTTCAGAAGGCACTAATACCTCACTGGGTGATGCTGCGCAGTCGCATGGTGACATTGTTAATCGTTCAAGTTTTACTCTGAGATTGTAAAATGCGTGCTGTGTAGGGGAAGGTACACGTCCAAACACATTACTAGCACTTGCTATGACTGCTATTATTTGTATGCAGGGCTACTTGCCCAAATGTGCCCAAAATGTGCTGACCTCATCACATTTGTGATGACGGCTATGGCCGTTTTTATCCAAAAGAGTTTTTTGTGCAAAACTAATGCTTGGAATAATAATAATAATAATAATAATAATGGATGGAATGGATTCAGAATCATGAAAACCCCCTAGTTTGACGCGTCACATGCTACTTAAAGCAACAATTTTGTCATTTTTTCCTTAAATAGGTTGTTAATGGTATGGTCACATAAACCCCTATAAAAGAAATTGCTCAGTACAGACAGCCGGCTGTTCAGCAAGTGGATTCATGAATGTATAGACAATATTTTTGGCCAATAAAAAAAAACTATAATTTCTCACTCCACAACCCATATGCCAGACTGTAACAATTCCAGCAGAGAATCCCACACTTATAATAACCAGTAGGACACCCTGAGGGCCCTAAAGGGCAAGTGCACACATCTGCCTGGGTGACGGCAGACAGCAGACTGCTGGGTGAGCGCTGGGGCTTTGGCATGGGGGGTCAGATCAACATATGAAATTAATTCTGTCCTGGCCATATATGGAGCGTGTCTTGAGTGTACACTGTACAGGGTTTGATGAGGTCAGATCAACATATGGAATGTCAGAACAGGAAGGACGGGTGGGGAGGATCAACATATGGAATGTCAGAACAGGTTAGCTCCATATATGGAGATCTAAGGGTTTGAGGTTTGAGGTCAGATGTACTGTAGTGTTGCTGGCCTGCTCCATATATGCGGATCATGGGTGATGATCCAGTCTTCTCCATGTATATCCAGGGTTAGACGACGTCAGTGTCTTTGACCAAAAAATGCACAAGATCTAAGGTGATCATGATGTCACGTGATGCCACGAGGAGTGACCATGTATGGAGGTGTGATGTTATGAGGTGTGACCATATATGGAGGCGTAATATGGCCATAATAATAATAATCAATAATAATTGACATTCCCATATATGGGGAAGGGCCCCTGGCGATGTCATCTACGTCATGACTACATCATCATCATTGGCATCCGTCAGTCTCGAGAGACTATATGGAGTAACGCTCTGGAAAGGGGTTCTTCGGCTTTTGGTTCAGCATTCAGTGTGTCTGAGTAGACCAATGCGGGATTCGCACTCCCTTCCGCACTTCACACAGGGAAAGACTGATGCTGGTCTGTTTGGTTGGTTTTGGGCCTTATTCTTTCGCCTCAGTCTCTTTGCCACGGACTGCTGGGCGAGCGTTTCTTCAAACCTGGAGGGACCGCCTTCGATGATCAGTCTCCAAGCTGTGCGATTGAATGCTGCAGCTTCCCAGCATTTATCAGCATTTATCCAGATCGATGTCCAAGGCCTTCAGGTCTCGCTTGCAAATGTCCTTGTAGCGCAGTTTTGGTCTGCCTACATATATGGAGATCCCTAATGATGTCAAGTTTGTGCCGATCAGCACGTGCATGCATCCGCCTGGGTGACGGCAGACTGCTGGGCGAGTGCTGTCGCTTTGGCATGGGATCAACTTTGACTAAAGAATGCACAATGAAAAACAGGTATGGCCAGGGTTCATGGCCATATATAGCGTATCTTGAGTGTTGAGGGTTTGATGATGTCAGACTCACATAATGATGGACTGACAACCATATACAGTATGGAGATCTAAGGGTATCCATGATGTCACAAGGTCAGATCCATATATGGAGATTTAAGTGTCTCCATGATGTCACGAGATGTCACGTGGCACGATACCATATATGGAGACGTGGGTGACTGACTAACTAACAGATGGGAGATGCACGTTTTCATAATAAGCGCGAAACAAAGCTCATTTCCAAGGAGAAGCGGCTCTACTCTGAGTCTCTCCCAAGTGACTGAACTCTTTAGCCTATATAAAGGTCTCTTTCCACCAAACCGATTACAGACTGGCAGATCATTGCAGTCGAATGAAGCCTCACTACAACTTGCAACACGACACCCACCAACCATTCAACAGCAGACACATCTTGGCCAAATCTTCTGATATGGCGCTCCTTGGGGCCAATTGGATGGAAGAATCATATGTGCAAAACTGTTACTTTTCAGGATTAGAATTCCAAAATAGCAAAACGATATAAATTTGGCATGAAAAAATAAGAAAATATGTTTGAGGAACCACTGTACTGAGGGCCAGGGTCCAGAAGACATGGTTTAATTTTAGCTTCTGTGCTTTGGTCTTCTTCACAGTGTATCTCTTCCTCTCCTCAGTGCCCTTTTCCCTTTCCCTAAGTGTGTTGATTCCATTCAGGCCTGTTCAGGATCGACCCCTACGGTCATTTTAAGTGTTAAAGTCCCCTATTAACCTGCAACTGGACTCCCCCTGGCCCCGGCACTCTATAACAGACCCAGTAGGTCAGCTGGGCTGGGGCTGCGGGCTGCCTGTGGTGTGTTGGGTCACATGCTAACCTCTGTAGCATGAAATATACCTCCTCATGTAGAGAACACTCTGTTGCCCTGTGGGCCAGCTCTGCTTCTTCTGTGCACTGGTGGACACGGGACAGTAACAACAAAGTACTACTAGTATTACTTGAGTTGAGGACTGTACTGATTTATTGATTCAATATACTTTATTTTGTAATCAGCACGTGGTCCAGTCAGACATTAAGGCTAAACACAAAAAGTCCTGGGGACTTGTTTCCCTTTTGGTCCCATGTATTCATTTAATCAAATAGCATTAAAAATGTACATGAAAATACATGTAACAAACGGTGGCAGTCAATGGCACCTCCTTTTGATGGGAATATACATTTACTTGTGGTATCAGGAGCTGATAGATGTTCTTTCAGCTTAAGCACATTTTGGGGGTATCTGTACTTTTATTTCTGGAAGCTTATGACTTTCAGTAGGCTATGCTTCATTTGTCAAGGTCTGGCTCTCCACAGAGCGTGTCAGCCCTCCCACTTTCCCTTCCACTCTGCAGTCCCATTCTCTCACCTGTCTCCAACTCCCCCATCAGCCCACCTGTGAACACCTGCTCTCTATATAACTGGACTCCTTACAAACACTCACTGTCAGAACATTTGTCATTTTCCCTGAGCTATCCCTTGATGTTCCAGGTTCCTTGTTTCTGTGCTCTTCAGGTTTGAATTTTTGACTTTATGATTTACTGCCTTGTACTCTACAGTTTGCCTTTTTGGACTTCCTAGTTTATTTTTGTACTTTTGATAGTTTGGCCTTTTGGCTCTCCTGAGTTTCCTGAGCATACAGCTGCTAGTACTCATTTGTTTGTTTACCCTTTTCTGCCTTGGACTTAAATAAATCTTGATTTTCCTGTTTGTGGCTTTGCATATTGGGTTCAGTCATCCTGCTATCCTTACACATTTAAAACACAAATATTACACTTTTGACATTTCTAAGAAGGTACCCAAGACCCAGACTTGCATAAATACAATTAACCACTTATTTGTCTTATTTAAATAGTGACATTGGCGTTGAACCTCATCACATCCTCTTGCATCGCAACATGTGAGTTTGTAGATCGTTTATTATTATTATTATTAGTAGTAGTATTTAAATTAAACACATTTAGTTTGAAGTATCTACACTCCTTTTGGGCTGCATGGAAACCATAAGACAGACAGTATGGTAACCATATGTAAAATGTACAGTAATGCGTTGTATTATGTAAAACATACAGTATACTGTACGTTGTATTATGTAAAACGTCTAGTATACTTTGCACTATGTAAAATGCGGTTAAGAAGTCAAAGCAGTGCATCACAGAGGCTTCACATTGCGGCAGCTGGCACTGTAGAAAGCAAGCTGCAACATATCAAAGCTCAAAGAGGGGTTAAAGAATCCAAAAATGGGACTGGCTCACGGTGGCGTCTTCTGGGCTGCGACCAAACACAGCAGGGAAAAGAGTACGGATTTATGATAACCTATCTCCCAGAACACATAATGATAACTAACTACATGCAGTAGTACAGTACATCACTATACAGTACTTGAGTAAAAGTTTGAGCTAATATCAAGCACAGCTGAACTGATCGACATAAAACTTTGCACTCACCATTTCAAATTGGCCTGCTATAGTGCCACCATGAGGCAGATTTTAGCAAAACGTTTTGTTTTTGTTTTGTCCAAACCTTATGCAAATCAGTACACATTTTTACACACATCTGTCAGATTTGCCGATTTCCAGTCCAATTGGCTACAATTGGCTTCCAAAGTTTGTGGGGGTGGAACAATCCCACAAATCACGAACGCAGTGTCCATTTGGCGTGAAACTTTGCATGCACATCCCTAGTGAGACATGGGAAATCAGCAAACTCAAATGTTTCAAATCAACCTCATGATGGTGCTATAAAAGGCCACAACCCAGCCCAGGTTAGGCAACCTGGCCGGGCAGGGATCAATGCTGATAGCTACTATAGTTCCATTAGTATTACAAAACATACATTAATTAACCAACTTAAGACTTATTTTATACATTTCTTTAATACATGTTTGTACTTCTGCCTTGTAATTGTAAGTATATTTGTTGCGAATACTTTCATACTTTTACTCGAGTGCATTGTGACATTGCTACTTTTACTTCACAGATCTGAGCAGTTCTTCCAAGCAGCACTGCATGTGGTCCAGTGGCCTGCTCCACAGACAGGGAAGGTTAAAGGCTGCTGGATGGAGGTAAGCTGATCCAAGGTCTGTTCTTAAAGACAGACCAGCGGCTTCTTATTACAACCCTGTCTGTGTGAAAATCAAACACAGCTTGTTGGCCTTAACCGTCCATCTGTAGGCCGCTAGGAACCCCTACCATTCTTTCTTTCTTTTTTTATTGAATCTTTATTTATTTTATTCTTTCTCTACATGCCTGAACCAGTGGAGTTTTTGTCTGAAACGAAAGGCTATGTGTTTCTGAATGTAGCTCCGCTCCGTTACAAGTCAGAGACAGACGGGCAGCAAAGCATGCAGCTACTACGTAGCTTATTTCTAACATATAATGTTATAGGTTACATATTTTAGCGAGACATATTTTAATGAGATTAAAATTAGATTAGTTCTGACTTTATGCTACTACTCCTAATAATTCTGTCCATACCGTACACGGTACATATTTATCTCTGGAGTCATGTGATCAAGATGTAGAAGTCAGATTTCACAGAAAGGATAGAGACTGAACAAGAGCAATGTTAGTGGAAGTTGCTCAGTGGCGTTTTGAAGCACCCGGAAGAACCGTCTACTACATGCACCAAATGTTGGTGGTCAAATGCGGAAGTGAAAACAAGTGCTCAATGTTAAAGCCCAGCTGCATGGGGTTTCCCGGTCATGAATCCACGTGTCAGCCTGCAGTTCACGCTCTAACCACTAGGGCTGAGTGCTTCAACGCTGGAGAGCCTCCCTGGGGGCTTGGTGAATTGGCTATGACTGCCTTCCAAACCTAGTAGTCCACTTGCCAGAATGTGAACCCAGGCATGTTGAGTACACCAACGTTTATGTTAGAAATGTTGAGTATGGGTCCCCAGCATGGAGAAACTGCCGGATGCTAAATTGCATATGTTGAGCAATTTTCATAATTGGCATAATATGTGACCATGAGCGGACGTAGAATACGCACATCGACAGGCTGGGTGCTGGGCTAAAGAAACTTTTGCAGATAATGGATGGAGCCCGCACAACACAGTTACAAGAAAGACGTTCTTTATTGAGAATTCTGACAACGTTTTGATCTATTTGATCTTCATCAGGTCATGTGAACATACACCAAAGTTTGTACTTTTATAATAAGTAGTATTTTCCAATAAAAACACCACATTTTGGTGCCCCTCCTGTCACTGCAGGTGTGACACGTCAACCCTGAGTGACTTTTTAATTTAATCTGTTGAGAAATGTCAGTGCACACCAATTAAAAACATTTAAAAAAAACATAATAAAAAACCCCATACATATGTATACCTATTATACGGTTACTCATTTCACCGATACATCAAATCAAGAATGTCACAAATCTCACAAGTCGAACCTGTCTACTAGGTCTGTGGACTTTTATATTTACAATGTTTTTATTTTTGTTGTATTGCCAAATCAGGCAAACTCTGGCAACAAAACAGAAGAACCGAAAGATACTGATGTAAAATAGTATACTATGGAGACAAAATAATAAAGAACAATCAAGAGAACAACAAAAACTACAAAAATAAACCAAAAAAAATATATACATAATACACACCAAATTATATAAATGTAACTGCGCAGGAGGCCACCTTTTAAGAGAAGCTTAGAAGAGTATATTTTGAACCATATTTTTTACATAAAAAAATAATAATATATACAGTATATATATACCGGTGTGTGTGTGTGTGTGTGTGTGTGTGTGTGTGTGTGTATATATAATCCACGCATTTGTTTTTTCTCTGCTTGATTACTGCACTTTTTTCTGGACTGCCTAAGAAAACGACTATGGCTATGGCCATTTTTAGCCCAATTAGTGTTTTCTTTGCAAAACTAATGCTTGGAATGGATTCAGCATCATGAAAACCCCCTAGATTGACATGTCACATGCTACATAAAGCATGATGAAATTTTGACCATGGTGTACTCAACATGTCCGGGTTCACAATGGGGTTCTATGGGCTGGCAATTAGACTATAGCGGGGGATCTGCGCTCTGAGGGGAGACCCATAGATCCAAAGTCCCGTTAGTCCGAACATGCATTAAGGTTGGCGAACATGCACTGCTCCCCTGCTTGCTAGTCTATTATTGTAACTATATCATTCACCCTCGTCTTTGTTATAGTTATAGTGAGAATTCTGCCATCCACTCCACGATTTCTAAAACTATGTGCCAAACTATGCCCAGTGTCCATTTCATCATGCATGGACACTGCTAAAATCAAAAATGTCTAAAACCACATAATATCAAAAAGGTTTGTTTGTGTTGGTTTATAAGGGACACATGTTAATGAAGTTTAGAACATGTGTCCCTTTAAAACCAACACAAACAAACCTTTTTGAGCAATATTCCTTCTGAATGAATCCATTCCCTTAAGCAGCAGACATTATTATAGAGGGGTATGAGTGTGACATCATCATCATACCCGGAAGTTATGCATGAATGCAGGCTGAGTGAGTGGCAAAAAAAAACGTCCTGGCCTTGACAGCCCATATACATCCAAACACAAAAGTCCCATCTGATTGCATTAAACAACGGTAACTCACATTGCCACTCGATTTGCCACTCACGTTATGCATGTGAGTGGTGGAAAGCTCATTTGTCAAAAACGTACTTTTCAGGATGCAAATGGAAAAAAAAACGGCAAAAGTATCAGATTGACGAGCTCAAAACGTGTAGTACCACGTTTCCAGCTTGCAGAACTGCTACTTTTGATGTGTCGAATGTTACTGAATGTAGAATGTAGAATGAATCAACACAAAAAGTTAGAACACGCAGATAAGATGGTTTCTGCCCGACAGCGACAATAAATAATATTAGAAGTAGCAGCGTGTCTTTGTCCGGTTGGGGGCCCCCAGGCGCCCAGCAGAGGCTCTGAATGGGCCCCTGACGTGCAACATGGAGACCGGTGGTTGTGTAATGAGCTTGTTACCCTCAATCAACCGCTCCCTACGTTGACGTTTTCGGTGGAGGGAGGGATGGCACGCATTCATCCCCGTCTGAAGAGGAATTAATCTCGTTAGAGTCTCGGCAGTCGTAGAGATTATGCCTGCTTGGCGTAATTCATGAAATGTTCCTATTGTAAAGCTCTAATTGACTCAGTATGGGGCGGACTGCAGAGCTGTCTGACACATACGCTATACTCTCCCAGACTCTGGTTGCATTATAATCGCACATCGTTGCTGTCGGAGCAGAAACCTCTTTACTCTGTATTATTTTTCTTTTTTTGTAAATAAATGCCCTACTTGCTACAGCGTCAGACAAAAAAAAGCATCAAAAGTAGCAGATTTACAGGCTTGAAGCGCGGCATGAAGCGAGTCAAGCGACGCGTTTTGAGCTTGTCGATATGCTGTTTTTGAATTTGAATCCTTTTGGACATAATGAGCTTTCCACCAAAGAAGAAAGCCTACATGCTTGTCTGGAGGAGTACGCATGTAAATGTTAATTTAACTCTGGAAGGGTACAGATGGAACCAAATGGACCATTTTGCGTTTAATTTTGTTGACAGGTTGAGCCCATTAAAAGATAGCTTGCAGATATCAAGCTCATGCCACACTATGAGCTTGTATCTGCTATAACAATCGTGAACATTTGTCTTAATCTTATATACAGTGTATATATTTTAAAGCCTTTTTTCTTTGCTTTGGGGATCGAGTCGCTGCACTCCCTGCATGGAACAACATATTTTGAGATTGGGATCCGCAGCCAATCTCAAAATTTGCTGCGGATATAATTTTGGGGATCCTTGAAATGAAAATGTTTGAGCACCACTGATATAGCAATATCATTTATTGTATTATTTTGTAGAATCAGCCTCGGGTCTTAAGAGAAACCAAAGTGAAATAGATTTCCAGTGTGATGTTTCACAGCAGTGTGCATGCGTCATGACAGCATGAAGCACATGCCATGCAGGCCTATAGTAGGGTTTATGTAAGCAAGATGTCCACGGGAGCCCGGCGACAAGGGGATGCTTCCGTACGTGTGGAGGCTTCTAACTCCTAACCTCCTGACTGACACTCTAGCTGGAAGTCTCACACTGTGAGGGGGGCTCGGTCACGGCGCGGGGGGATTCTTTTTTTTACGACTTTAGAAGACCAAAGTACAGGCAGCTCTCTGCTTGTTCCAGCAGTGTCTCTAAAAGGTGACCCAGACCTGATCTCAACCCCATACAGAGAAGGGCATCTCAATCCCCCAGCCCAACCTCCCCCCCCCACCCCCCCCCCCCCGGACTGAGACACATTCCATACCAGAAGGAAGGTAGCCATTTCAAACCAAGTCAGTCAGTCCTTCAGCAAGAGAGAGGAGTATTAAAATGCATTTCAGTGCTTTGTCTTATGAGAAAAGGGACTGGCATGGGAAAGTAATTTGAATCCTGAAAAGGAACAGTTTTGGACATATGAAGTTTCCACCCAACAGAGACGATTTAAATGATTTATTCAGTGAAAGTGACACTTTGACAGTAACAATGGGGGAGCACGGGATCGAACTGGAAACCTTGTGGTCCCCATGATGCATCCGGCCGCTCTACTGGCCACTCTTCCCCGAGCCACTTCCACTCAAGTGTGTGTGTGTGTGTGTGTGTGTGTGTGTGTGTGTGTGTGTGTGTGTGTGTGTGTGTGTGTGTGTGTGTGTGTGTGTGTGTGTGTGTGTGTGTGTGTGTGTTAAAACGCGCACGCAAGCATGCAAGCACGCAAGCACCACCCCCCACCCCCCCACACACACACACACACACACATACACCAAAACATTATTATTGTCTAATTTTGAGCTCTTAGACACACACATTACACTGGCTAAAAAGCGATGATAAATGCTGGCAGCTGAAAGTGTGAAATAACACGGCATTTAATTGCAGCTGCGTGTTATTCCAGTCTCAGGAAAATCATTAATTTAAACGGGAGTCGTTTTTGAGACGTGAACAAACGACCTCTCTCCGGCTTCAAGTCAAGGATCATTTGACGTTTGGCGGTTTTGTGTTGTGAAATACAATCTCACATAGCTTCATCGCCGGAATCTGGGGGTTAGGAGGCGAGTTAAAAAAAAAACCCACCCTGCTTAATTTTAGCTACAGTGGCTGCAGGGTCACTGGTTCTCAACATCAGGTCCGTGGGACCAATGGGGGTCCAAAAGGACCCGTTACTCTAAATGAAACCAAATTGACCCATTTGGCCTAATCATGCATCAAATATGGATCATTTAAAATAAAATGATTGAGAATTACTGTTCTAAATTGCACTCCTCGAGTCCTCTGTGTTAATTAATTGAACTCTGAGAGTGTACAAATCCAACAGAGTTACAGACCCTCATGAGGGTCCATTTGGACCTGATGGTGGTGTCCAGGCCTTATGTTGAGAACCAGTTGGGTGTAGGTCAAGCCCAACACACACCGTCTGTGAAGCGGGTGCGCAGCGACGTGGCACAGTATTGCCGCGCGTCATAGCCGCACAGCAACACCCACAGCCGCGCTACCGCGCGGCTGGCCGGTGTGGGATAGGTTCATTGAAAATAACGGAGGCGGCTGTTTTGACGCACGGCATTCACAGACGGTGTGTGTTGGGCTTTAGCCAGTCACCTGATGTGATCCCAACAATATCCGATGGAGGGCCGGGTTGTAAATACAGCTTTGGCCTTCATTCACAGTTGTGGCAACAGTTTTGGACATATATGAGGTTTCCACCGACTGAGACGATTTGGAGTGGGCACTGGGTAAAAACTGTACTCAAGTAAAAGTATTGTTACTTCAAAATAATAATGACTCAGGGAGAAGAGTAGACACCCCCTGCCAAAATCTCGCCGGCTGTTTGCAATAAACAAGTCAAACAACACATTTTTAATAGCTCAACGCAGCTAATATTACAAGTGGTTTCTGCAAATTCTACACACTTTCAATGACTGCATGCGGTCTCAAAATTATTCGGCCCCTTCATGGCAAGCGTCTTTAGTAGAAGCACCCTTGTTGCTGTTATGACCTGCCGCAAACATGATGCATGGCCAGACACCAGATTCTGGAAGTGTTCCAGAGGAATCTTAGTCTGTGCAATGGCCTCCAGGCTCACTAATATTCTTGGGTTTTGCGATTTGCAGCCGTCTTATTCAATTCCCACCAGATATTCTACTATGGGGTTCAAGTCAGGAGACTGTGTGTTCCACCCAAGAATGTTCCAGGACTGTCTGCCAATCAAGATTTAGTAAATAATAAAATAATAATATTAGATCCAATTCATATAGCGCTTTTTTGGGACTCAAAGTAGCTTTACAAAACGAGAAACAAAAACAACAAATAAAATCACTAGTTAAAAGGCTAAATACCAAGCAAACAAATCATTCAAATTAAAGGCAAATAGGTAGGGAATGCGAGGTAGGGAATAGACTCCCATTGGTGGGTTTTGATGGAGGTTTTGAACAGGGCAAGGGGATGGGGGCTTTGATGTGAGCTGAGTTTGAGTTCCAAAGGGAGAGGGGGCTGAGAAGGCCCTGTCACCCCAGGTTCCTAGTTTTGTCATGGGGACTTCCAGGAGGCTGGCATCACTACACCTAAGGGTACGGGAGGGGGGCGTGGTGGTGAAGGAGGTCAGAGAGGTAGGGGGAGCGTGGTTGTTGTGGAGGGCCTTATAGGTGGTGAGCAGTACTTTGAACCGGGAGGCGTGAATTCCGTTTGTGTCCGAGCATAGGCATGGTAACACCCCGCCTGCCTGAGATTGGCCTACCGACACTGCCCGTCTTGATTGTCCTCCGAGGTGGATATGCTGGATGCCTGGATAGTCTGATGCGAGGTTACTTCGTGGTGGGAAATAATACAATTAGTATGGTATGATACAAGAGAACGCTAACTTGTACGTTTTATTTTTGTATAGGCAAACTAATATTGTTTATGCCTTTTGCTTTGATGGATTAAAGCAAACGGCATAAACAAGTCTGCCTCTTCTACAAAAATACAGCTTACAAGTTAGTTACAAGGCTGCATGCATTCTGTCGTGCGTGCCAAGCTGTCATTCTATGTAGCCTATTATTTATTTCTCAATCTCACCACGGAGTAACCTTGCGTCTCGGAGGACAGTCAACACGAGCAGTGTCAGTAGACCAATCACAGGCAGGCGGGGCGTTACCATGCCCGGACACACAAACGTGATTCACGCAACCGGGAGCCAGTGAAGGTTTGTGGAGGACTGGTGTGATGTCTCTGAATGGCGTTCTGGTGAGCAGGCAGGCTTGTATAGTATAGGTTGCAGGCTGTGGATAGATAGGTTTGATAGGTTTGGTTTCCAAACCTCTCAACAACCTCTCATCAACCAACCAACCACTCAACCTCTCAACTTTGAACACAAATAATTGCCGTGCCATAAATCACACTACTGCAGTCTGTCCCCTTTTCCAAGAATAGGATGAAATTATTAAATACTTATATACTTAATTGACTGGGGTCACCCAGGGTTCTATCCTTGGCCCCCTTCATTTTCCCTCCACACTGATATAGCCAATCAACAAAAACTTGACAGTCTACAAAGGGAGATATTGAAGCTTACAGTGTGCCGCAGAGCTTGTAGAGCTGCTATTTTTGCTGGATGTTCACCTATGACATGTTTGGATTCATGTGGTTTAAATACAATTATTTTTGCATAATAACGTGTGCAGCCCAAAAATCCAACTTTCCCAAGGTAATTATCGTTTTTAAATTAAATTTTCCAGATGTATGCGATATGGTGTTTTTGCTTTTAAATTGTCTGGAGTTTCTCTTATAGTGTGTTAATCAGTGCGATAACTGCGTTCAACTTAAGTAAATACAATTTAGGGTAATTTGATCCAGATAACGCTGATTGTATATAAAGAAACGTGAGTAAACAGTGAATTCAAAGTCACGCTGAATGTAAGCAACCAATCAAGATAGAGATCTGAGGGAGGAGAGGCTGGCTACGATATCACACAAACTGTTTTCATGTCGTCTCTGTGTCGGGTGGAAACCATGTCCAAAAATGTTACTTTTCAGGATTCGAATAAAAAAATAACAAAAGTACTTTTGATGCTTTTGTGTGCCACTGCAGTATGATCAAGGACAGATCAAGGACACCATCAAAACTGTTCAAATAAAAAAACATGATAAAGGGCCTATGCGTTACAATGAATCCAGTGTAGTTATTATTTAGTCACAAGCTCTTGTTAATACTTTCCATTGGTTCAATATAAAACCCACAGACACACTTAAGCTCTTTCAACAGTGAAAATAGCAGAACCCAGCCTTGTCATTGGTAGGCAGCAGGTTTCTGAACTCTCCACAGCCCCCCTCTGAGACACACACATTATTATGGTGCCATCGTATAATGAACATGAGTGAGTGAGGACCAAATATTTGTCAAGTCAAGGTTGAAAATGGATCAAGTGTCGCTTTAAAACTATCCTTTATTTAAACTGAAATCATAGTGTATGAGTCAGTGTGTCAGTGTTGTGTGGCATTTTAACGTTGATGGCTAAATGTGTGATTATAGAAGTACGGTACAAGGTAATAATGGTAGTGTCACCACCATAGGAATGCCATTTGGTTGAGAAGCTTGTTATTCTAGTGAACTGGGCCATTTCTGACCCTCATTTGTCGACACATACATACACTCTGACAAAAATGGTAACCAGATGCCCAAGACTTTGGCTTATGACATCACTCGCACAAGTACAACGCCACATAATACATCTCCTTCAATGACCATACGCACATTCTTTACAAGAAGCTAGCTACCGGTAGTTCCTATTCTGGCAGGGCAGACACTCTGCAAAAGTAACAGATGTACAACCCTAAAATTATTTATATCGAAGACATTTTTGGTGTAAAAGGAAATAGCATACCGGTACTCTGTCATTTAAGTATATAGGTTTTAAAGGACCACTCCACCACTTTTCAACCTATCTTCATATAATATAGGTCCTCACTAATAATCATGAATAAATGGCGCAATTTGTTTTCTACTCTGTCTGTGTCTCATAGGAGGGCAGTTCAGAAACCGTCCTCCAGTGACATCATTGATGGGGAATACAAGCTAATTGAAACTGCAGGCTTTCTAGTCCTGAAAAGTTGAAATGCGAAAATGGAAGCCATCGTTCTCACTAATAATCATGATAAAATGGCACGATTTCTTTCTACTCAGTCTGTGTCTCAGAGGAGGACTGAGGGCAGTTCAGAAACACGTCCACCAGTGACATCATCGTTAGGCAGATTTTTTTTAAACAAGAGTTTTGTTTTAAGAATATTTCTATTTGTATTATCGTGAGAACGATGGCTTCCATTTTCGCATTGCAACTTTTCAGGAATAAAAAAACCTGCAGTTTCTATTAGCTTGGATTCCCCATCGATGATGTCACTGGTGGACAGGTTCCTGAACTGCCCACAGCCCTCCTATGAGACATAGACTGAGTAGAAATTAATTGTGGAATTTTATCATGAACATTAGTGAGGACCAATTATATGAATGTAGGTTGAAAAGTGGTGAAGTGGTCCTTTAAGTGGTTAAGACTATAAACTGCAACAGAGATTTAATGTAGCTTCCCCACATACAGGTTGGTAACAGTGCAAGGATGTACCAATATTGGATAGGTACCAGTATTAGGTACCAGTGTAGAGGGGTACCAGTATTAGATAGGTACCAGTGTAGAAGGGTACCAGTATTAGAGAGGTACCAGTGCAGAGATGTATCAGTATTAGACAGATTAGGTGCCATTGCAGAGATGTACCAGTATTGGATAGGTTAGGTACCAGTACAGATATCTATTTGTTCTCTAGCTATTTGTGCTATAGCCATTTGTTCTTTAGCCATTTGTGCTATAGCCATTTGTTCTATAGCCATTTGTTCTTTAGCCATTTGTTCTTTAGCCATTTGTTCTTTAGCCATTTGTGCTATAGCCATTTGTGCTACAGCCATTTGTGCTACAGCAATTTGTGCTATAGCCATTTGTGCTACAGCCATTTGTGCTACAGCCATTTGTGCTATAGCCATTTGTTCTTTAGCCATTTGTGCTATAGCCATTTGTGCTACAGCCATTTGTGCTATAGCCATTTGTTCTTTAGCCATTTGTGCTATAGCCATTTGTGCTACAGCCATTTGTGCTATAGCCATTTGTGCTACAGCCATTTGTGCTACAGCCATTTGTGCTATAGCCATTTGTGCTACAGCCATTTGTGCTATAGCCATTTGTTCTTTAGCCATTTGTGCTATAGTAATTTGTGCTATAGCCATTTGTGCTATAGCCATTTGTGCTATAGCCATTTGTGCTATACCAGTATTGGATAGGTACCAGTGCAGAGATGTATCAGTATTAAATAGGTACCAGACGGTACCAGTATTAGATAGGTTAGGTACCAGTGCAGAGATGTACCAGTATTGGATAGGTACCTATTAGATAGCAGAGGGGATAACTTGTTTTGTAGCACGTAGTTGGAGCACTTCAGTCTATTTCAGTCAGCTCCCTGTGGAGAGCAGATTAAATTAACATACTGTAGTTTCCTTCTAACTTCAGTGTGTGTGTGTGGGTGTGTGTGTGTGTGTGTGTGTGTGTGTGTGTGTGTGTGTGTGTGTGTGTGTGTGTGTGTGTGTGTGTGTGTGATTGCATAAAGGCGAGTGGAACAGGCCCAAGGCGGTGCACATTAAACCTGAAGCGTCGTGCTGGGAGGAGGAAAAGTCCCAGTATTATCTTAACCTCATAGGGGAGACCCATCACACGCACGCACACACACACACACACACACACACACACAAACCTGCCAGTCGTACCTTAAACCGCGGCCTCTCCATTAACTCCAACCTCAAATACCTGAGCCAGACCACCTCTCTCCATGACCCTCTCCTCTTAAAAGTTTCACGTCCTGGAGTTGTTGGGCTGGAACTTCCATCGAGAAGTGGATCTCAGAACCATTTAATTTCAATCTTTCTTTATTTATATTTCAAGCAATTGCATCAGGACTCCCTTTTCATATCGTCGCCGTCGGACAGAAATCTCAGATCTCCATATTTTAACTTAATTTTAAACCTGCTATATCTCCATTGTGGGCAGCTGAACCACAATATTGAACCATGCACCGCCACAGAGGCCATAGATTGTGTTTGAACGTTAGACGCTCTGTGAGACGAGGCATTTCCCTGCACAAGATGTCAGTATAAGTGAAATGTAAACATGGCCCATGCAGCTCACTGTATCTCTTAACCGTGGCGCTAAATTAAATATTCCTCCCAATTCTCTCCACGACAGTCCCGGTTAAATTTGCGATGATGGCACCATAATCTAGCTGGCCTTTTCAACCAAAACACAACTGCCTGGCTTATCCACCGCCAGACAGCTTGACGTACGTACAGCCTCTCACATGACATGAGCAAAAAACTCTTATCTCCTTATCCCTTTCCCGTAAATTAACCCATTCTGACCGGGCACCCATTTTGGTGTTAGCATCATGTTATGCTTTACCTATTGAAAAATAGCAGATCTACAAGCTCATATCGCGCCACCGAGTGGCGCGATACGAGCTTGTAGGTCTGCTATTTTTGAAAAATCGAAGAACGACTGACATTTTTCAGAATCTGATCTCAGGTCAGACTGGGTTCATCAGACCAGTGTGTGTCCAGTGGAAACCTCGTATGAATCTGATCTCAGGTCAGAATGGGTTAACGTCCTGCTGGATCATACTACAGCGTCACACAAACGCATCACAAGTAGCAGATCCACAAGCTTGTCGATCAGCTACTTGAACTAGTTTTGAATTGAAAAGCAACAGTTTTGGACCTATGAGGTTTCCACCTGACAGAGACGATACACAAACTACAGGATCCATGCACGCCGCCTGAATGCGTTTCAGGGCTGCTATCTCTGACACAAGTGACAAACTCAGTCACTGTCAAAGATACGTGGGACTCTATTTGGTTTGCTGACGGAATGATGGTCCGCGAGACCCGCCCCCAAAATGCAGTGCCCTGACGGAGGAGATTCTGTCTGTCCGTCCATCTATCCGTTTGTGTGTGTGTGTGTGTGTGTGTGTGTGTGCGTGCGTGCGCGCGTGAGACATTTTTTCCAGGTAAAGCGAGGTGAAGTGAGGAGTCAAACACAACCATTCAAAAGTCGACAGCCAGGTTGAGAGACAGTTTGACAGTCAGACAGGGTGACTGACAGACAGGCTGTCATGTTCAAGGTTCAGCTTTCATGACACGAACGCAGAGGTTGGAAAAACTTGACCCCCCCTCCATTGCTCCGCATGCCCCTATGGACTATAATGGATACTGCCATTCCTGCGTCAAAGATTTTCGTAGCCTAGTTAACCACTCCCCCTTGAAATCGCATTTCCATTAATTTGTGTGGTGTCTCGACTCTGCCAAATGAATGGTTGGCTGTGGGAGTACAGCGTTGACAGACAACCCCTTCAACCAGACCCTGTAAAGAGAGTGGCTTTTATGTTTTGACCCGTCTTATCACTGCTTGCAGCTATATTTATTATTTCTATTAGTGTGGTTGCAGGAGGCAACCATGACTATATAGTTATTGCCCGACTTTATTCTACAGTAGATAATTATTCTGTATACCTTTTGTGGCGTCATGTGGCGGTCTGCCATGATGTGACATCATGTGGCGTCATGTGGCGGTCTGCCATCATGTGACATCATGTGACGTCATGTGGCGGTCTGCCATGATGTGACATCATTTGACGTCATGTGGCGGTCTGCCATGATGTAACATCATTTGACGTCATGTGGCGGTCTGCCATGATGTGACATCATTTGACGTCATGTGGCGGTCTGCCATGATGTGACATCATTTGACGTCATGTGGCGGTCTGCCATGATATGACATCATTTGACGTCATGTGGCGGTCTGCCATGATATGACATCATTTGACCTCATGTGGCGGTCTGCCATGATGTGACATCATTTGACGTCATGTGGCGGTCTGCCATGATATGACATCATTTGACGTCATGTGGCGGTCTGCCATGATGTGACATCATTTGACGTCATGTGGCGGTCTGCCATGATGTGACATCATTTGACGTCATGTGGCGGTCTGCCATGATATGACATCATTTGACGTCATGTGGCGGTCTGCCATGATGTGACATCATTTGACGTCATGTGGCGGTCTGCCATGATGTGACATCATGTGACGTCATGTGGCGGTCTGCCATGATATGACATCATTTGACGTCATGTGGCGGTCTGCCATGATGTGACATCATTTGACGTCATGTGGCGGTCTGCCATGATGTGACATCATGTGACGTCTTGTGGTTGGTCTGCCATGATGTGGCGTCATGTGGCGGTCTGCCATGATGTGACGTCATTTGACGTC
The DNA here is from genome assembly GCF_963924005.1 of Protomyctophum bolini. NCBI lineage: Eukaryota > Metazoa > Chordata > Actinopteri > Myctophiformes > Myctophidae > Protomyctophum > Protomyctophum bolini. The sequence continues at coordinate 33,284,517 of NC_137864.1, forward strand.
ATGTGGCGGTCTGCCATCATGTGACGTCATGTGGGTCAATGCATCGTCATCATGCATACTGTAGCGAGCTGCTCGAGGGAAATTGCAACCGCACTTGCATTTCCCCAGAATGTCAGTTTTTCTAGTTTTTTTTCTTTTTTCCTAAATGGCATTCAGAGAAAAACATACAGATGTCCTCACAAGTACAGTTAATACAAACGTGTGCGTGAGTGTGTTGGGGAGGGGGGGGTTTGATTGTCACCTTGTCTGCTGTGGTCATTTGAACCTGAGGTTGGGGGACATAAATCTCATTGGGGCCAAGGGGGGGCCAGCCTTGACATTCTGTTCCCCAGATGGTGCCTTCCCTTCCCTGCTGGGTCACCTAACCCCCCCCCCCCCCACGCACCCGGGGTCCCCAAGGTATATCCAACCCACACCCATCCATCACAGTGGCCATCGGCTGCAAGAGGCAAACTAAAAGTCACCCAAAAGCATCAAATGTAGCAGATCCACAAGGGCCCGAAATATGGCTTGAAATGCGCAGCACGAAGCGACACTTTTTGAGCGACGTTAAGCGACGTTAAGCGACGTTATTTTTTTCCTGAAAAGTATAATAGTTTTGGACATATAAGGTTTCCACCCGACTGAGACCCTTATAATTAAGGGTACCAAAAGTTAAGGTTGCTCATTATGCAGAATGTCTCATTTCACAATTTTAGTTTTTCAAAAGTTGTCGAATTTTGACGAAATCTTTCTGTTTTAGACGTACTATAGCTCACAACACGTCACATTGTCACGATGTGTCGTGAGCTGATTTGCTGTTTTTTTTAACAGACAACATTGTACTAGTAGTATAGTATTTCAGTAAATGTACTTTCAGTTTCAATGTACTTTCAGTCTCAGCATAAGGTCATCCAGGAAGGGAATATACCTGACCTGGGGATCTCATCTTGTTACTTGCGCAAGCAGAGCGCGCAAGTAATAGTTTTCGTCCAGTGCTTCGATGCATATGTCGCCGTTTGATGTGTATGTGCCGTGCAGGGCATCCCTCAGGGACCTCTGGTCTACAGCAGGGCATCCCTCAGGGACCTCTGGTCTACAGGAGGGCATCCCTCAGGGACCTCTGGTCTACAGCAGGGCATCCCTCAGGGACCTCTGGTCTACAGCAGGGCATCCCTCAGGGACCTCTGGTCTACAGCAGGGCATCCCTCAAGGACCTCTGGTCTACAGCAGGGCATCCCTCAAGGACCTCTGGTCTACAGGAGGGCATCCCTCAGGGACCTCTGGTCTACAGCAGGGCTTCCCAACCATTTTCCTTAGATCCTGTTCAGTTCACACTTGAGAACTAGTCAACAAAAACAATGGTGAACATTAACTATAGTTATAGTTGGTATAGTAGTTGATGTAGTGCTTGATGTGAACGGCACGTGCGCACGCACGCACGCACAAACAATTTACAATTGGGTTAGGGTTACTAGTAAAATGTACGCACTCACACACGCACTTGTGTTTTCCAAACCGCTATAGCCTATATATGCTTACTCTACGACGTATACAGTATATTAGCCAATCTACATATTTTCTGCTATTTTCCTGCTATTTTGTAACTTTTTCGAAGATTTTCTCATACTTTTATGAAATATGTTCTTTATACTGTATGACAAGTTGGGACTGATTGAATGGATGAAAGAGACATGGAATCACCCCCCTCCCCATCTCCTCCTCACCCCCTGATCTTTGCCCCCCTCCCCTCCCTCAGGTTGACAACCAGGGGTCAGAGGTAGTTGGAGTGGTGTCAGAGGACTCTTCGCGCTTCTAAAGGCGGCATTCTGCAATCCGAGTCAGCAGAGGTAATCTGTCAGCTCTGTGTGTGACAGACGCTGCCCAGCAGTGCATGGTGGAAATCCCTGGTTCCCAAACACTGGGATTTGTATGGATCCCTTTATTATTATCTTTCCTACATTTTGTTTTTAATTATAGTCATAGTTGATAAAGTATTCAATCAATTAAACTTATGTTATGAATGTGAGCGCAAAAGGGCCACACATAACGCCAGACAACATGCTCTGGTCTTTTAGGAATGCACAAAATATTCCGCATCAGAGTAAAAAAAAAGAAAATGGATTACACGCTTTTACAGTGATCATCTCCAAATGGCGCACTGTCACTTTAAATAGAAAGAGATTAATGAGTTTGTTGATTATTTTGCAATACCATCTTGCTACCATATTGTCGCTGTCGGGTGGAAACCATGTATGTCCAAAAACTGTTGGTTTTCAGGCGAGGGGGAAAGAAAGGACCTGCTGTTCCAATGGATCCAATGTAGTCGCAATTTCTGAATTGAGTTGAAAATCATTTCTAAATGATTCACAAACAAAAAAACAACAAACAAAAAGTCTCTGTCGAGTGGAAACCTCGACAGAGGTGTGTCCAAAACTGTTGCTTTTCAGGATTAAAATAAAACAATGGCAAAAGATCTACAATCTCAAATCGCTTTTGTTTAGAGCTTGCAGATCTGCTACTTTTGATGTGTTTGTGTGACACTGTAGTATGAACAAGTATGGCATTCATTTACAAAAAAACAGCAATTAAATTAAGTTAAAATATGGACATGAGAGGTTTCTGCCCATACAGCGACTAAAAGCTGATCCACAAGTTCACAAGACAACGCGTTGTGAGCTTGTGCATCGTCTATTTCACCTACTTTTGCAACAAAACAAACAAACGTAGAAAAAAGAAATATGGAGATACAAGGTTTCTGCCGGACAGTAACGATTATAAAACACAGGACCAGAACCGGGTGCTTTGGGAGAAAGAAAGAAAAGCTGCTGCAAAGTGGAGCTAAAAGATCGGAGTACTGGTTCACTCAAGACAGTTTTTAGGGGCTGAAAAATAGCACCCCACCTCTCTCTCTCTCTCTCTCTGACTCTATCTCTCTCTCTCCCTCCCTCCAATTGTTGGTCCATCTGTTTTATATACTGAGGCCAAAAAACATCACTGGCTGTGATTGGACCCAAATGTTGACGCTCGCGGCTCCTCTGTGCATCTAAAGTACTGGTTGACCCTCTCTGTCTGTCTGTCTGTCTGTCTGTCTGTCTGTCTGTCTGTCTGTCTGTCTGTCTGTCTGTCTGTCTGTCTGTCTGATCTCCCTCCCCCTCTCTCTCCTCTCTCTCTCCCTTTCTCTCTTGTGTGTGTGTGTGTGTGTGTGTGTGTGTGTGTGTGTGTGTGTGTGGGTTGGTGGGTGGGGGTGTGTGTGTGTGTGTGTGTGTGTGTGTGTGTGTGTGTGTGGGTGGGTGTGCGTGTACCTCTCTCTCTCTAGGGTGAGTAGGATGAGAGTGTGTGTTATTTTGGGGGTCCTGACCCTTTTCAGTTGTGTGTGTGTGGTGGGGGCTGGCTCCTCCAGGGCAATGGAAGGCCCTCCACCGTAACGTCTGGCTTATCATCAGAGTCCAGATCTGGGCCACGCAGCGCATTCTGAAGGTGTGACCTTTAGTAGCGCAGCACCAGTGTTGTTTTCGTTGACTACAACTAAGACGAAAAATGTTTGTTGACTACCTTTTTCCACTGATGAAAACTAAATGGAAACTAAATGAAAACTAATTAAGCTATGATGACTAAACTAAGACTAAATATACTGACGATTTCGTCAACAAATAAAAAGTAGACTAAAATGTTAGGAAAGGACTAGTGGACAAGAGGTCCAGTACAAGTCATTTTACACTTGGTTGCATGCTGAAAATAGCTAAATCTACAAGCTCACGACTGAAAAAGCAGTCATTACGGCGGAATCAAGGCCCGCCAAAACTAGACTAACACTAAAACATTCCAGGTGACTAAAATGTGACTGAAACTAAATGAAAACTATTCAAGAGACTAAAACTAAAACCAAAATTTGCTGCCAAAAACAACACTGCGCAGCACCTAGCCTTACGCTAAGGACTGAACCACTTACAGGCATAGTTCACCCCCAAAACACATTATTCACCCCATGGAGACATTGGGTCGCATTCCTATAAGCCAATCATTTGACAAATTATTAGCTATAGGAATGCGACAAAAACCAAGAAATATCTATAGTAGATCTCCCCCAAGTCTCCATAAGCTTATATTTGTGAGTACTTGCTATTTTTGTAGAGTCAACTATATTTAAAGTGGTTAAAATGATTGTGACTCTATATATAAACTCATTTGATTCAAGCTTGTATATCGGCTGTTTTCACTATTAGGCTATATACTTATTTTTCATGAATGCAACAATAAGCAAAGTTTATGGTCCTGTCATGAAAAGAAACACAACCAATCCAACTCAGAAATGCATTGTGAGCTTGTATATCTGCTATTTGTCATATAGTTCTATTAACGAAAGCCAACAAGTTTTCATTAATAAAACCAGTTCCTGGTGCGATTGTACGCCGATTCTTTTTTAAATGCACAACTCTTTCTCTTTCTCAGCTATAGCACAGGCACCGCTGGGCTACAGTTCTCTCTGCTCGGCGATCCCCATCGCGTCTGTATTAATTTCCATCAGGGGAGCGCTGGGTCCTGCCAGGCGCTCTGGCATGCATCTCCACACACGTTGAGGTCCTCCACATCTGAAACGCATAGAGAGGGGGATGATGTTCCACATGGTTCTGATCATCATGCTACAGAGGTAAGCTGTGGTCGCACTACACAGGCCAGCTCCGCTCATTTAAGATTCCTCCTCCTCCTCTGTTCTTGCGTTCGCTTGTGATGAATGGGCTATGTAAATGTGAATGCACGTCGTTGTGATTCACGAGCGAGGGGCTCGTAGAAGGAGAAATGTTCCACATTAATTTTGCGATAAGACGTAATCTAAAGCAGTGGTTCAAACTGTTATTTTTACTATTACTATGTCAAAAGTAACCAAAAACTATACTATGAAAATGGTCAAACATTGGCCAAATTGTCAAATAAATATACCTGTAAGCCTGTAGATCGACTATTTTCACAACATCTATCAGTGGAAACGATTCAAACTAAATGTAATGTAACTCCTAAAATTACAAGTGCTTGTCAGTTTGAGGACCACTCATCTAAAGCATGTATTGTGTATGTGTAATTCAACCGCATTATGCATAATAGTTGGTGTAGAGGGACAAAGGAAAGGGCCATGGATAGAAGCCTGGGGGGGTTAGGGGGTCTCGGGGGGGGGGGGGGGGGGGGGGTTACCATGTGGGGGTCCCTCTACTGTACTGTACTGGCACACCCGAAAGCATATACTGTTAATATGTGCATATGTGTTTGTGTGTGCGTTAGGTTGCGCACAGGTGGTGAAAAACAACCATGTTGTTTTCGTGCTCATACCCAGACACCCAGCCACCCAGCTACCCAGCTACCCACACACATAGCTCCGTAAGGGAGTGGTTGCACCACTCAAAAAAGGGTGCATCTTCCACGCTTCCATTCTGACGCACACAGCATACTTTCAAAGACGTGACAATATTTATATACGGTTTGCAATGCACGAGGGCCTATAACGTAAGCTAACCGGCAAGAATTAGGGCAAACATGTTGAGACTGCACCATGTGCTTGGTTGACTGAAGTTAAAGCTCCGCAGTGTGGGTGATTTATGAAGGAAGAAACCATAATTGACTACAACTGCACTGATAGACGCAAATTACAAGTTGTGCTTGTGAGACTGAGCCAAAACTTCCAACGCAGCTTCATATGATTATGAAACTCCACCCTGTATCTATACTCTGAATAATGAGTCACATGAAAACAGCAAAGCATGCTGGTTAATTCTGTGTCCAAACAGTGTTTACAATAGGGGGGGACTGGGGGGGATACATATACTGCAACTACAGTGCAGTATCGATTATTTTCTTTCCTATGCACATTTATCAAGAAATGGGCATAGTATTGTATATAACCTTATGTCTCTGTTGGTTGGAAACATCATATGTCCAAAACTGTTACTTTTCAGGATTCAAATCCAACCATAGAGCAAAAGTAGCAGAGCTCAAAGCTCGAAACGTGTCGCTTTGAGCTTGCAGATCTGCTACACTTGATGCTTTTGTGTGACATCAAGTAGGCCATTAGTTTACGAAAAAACATGGAGATAAGACGTTTCTGCAGCAACGATATAAATTAGTTGAATTGATTAGTTTGATCAACCACATCTAACCCTGTTTGGAACTTCACCCTCCGCTATTAGCTCTGAGAAGAGCTCCAGAGTCTTGAGCTCTCCCGGCAGAGGTAGGCCTACTTGGTAGAGCCCATCTAAGTGCAATGATGGTCACCCTTTTTGCAATATCGTATCCAAAAAGTAATGGTATTCCCACATTCCTACAGATGTTTGATTTTTTTCCGGAAAGTAATTTTTTTATTCCGGGGTGAAACAACCTCTTAAATCGCTACATTTACATTTCGGTCTGTGCCATGTTAGCCCACTGTAGCCAAATCGGGAGCAGTAGTAGGCTGGCCTGCCGTGGAGGGATCTTCCGGTTTGAATGGGAAAACAAACTAAATTTAGCGATTTAAGCGGTTGTTTCACCCTGGACAAAAAAACTACTTTCCAGGAAAAAAATCTAACATCTGTAGTTATTGTTTGAGTGGTGCAAAACCGTGCAACCACTCCCTTATGGAGCTATGTGTGTGGCTGGGTGCCTGGGTACCTAACACACACACACAAACACACACGCACATTATGATGATTTCGGGTGTGCCAGTACAGTACAGTGACAGCACAGTACAGTAGACTAGAGGGTACAGTAGAGGGAGCCCCACATGGTAACTCTGTCATTTCTCAACCATTTCGGACGCAGGGTGGCTCGCCGAAATCAGCCCTGCCCCCTGGGTCCGTTCCTGGGGGTCTGGATGTTCCGGGGACCCTCCCCGGAACCGGGCCGGTACCCTGGCCGTGATCCTGCTGGTCTGGAACTACCGGGGACCCCCACACGGAGTTGCACCACTCACTTCACACGGGTGTGATTTTTCTTTTTGGATACGATATCGCGAACAGGGTTTTCTTCACTGCACTTGGACAGGCTCTACCGCTGCCGGGAGAGCTCCAGACTTCTCAGAGCTAATAGCGGAGGGTAATGGCTTTTAAACAGCCTGTTTTAGGCTACACTTACATCTTACAATGGTGTAAAGATCTGCAAACAAAAATACAAACACCCCAATTGTATAAGTTATATTGTATTAACGTACCCTATACAGATTTGGACCAATTTCAATTCTATTCATTCAATAAAAGTGACGTAGTGCCACTTTAAATTGCACTAGATGCATTTGTTTTCTTCTTCTTGCTTGCTTCTCAGCAGCTGAGAACTATAAGGCTCCTAACGAGGCTGTGGTCCGCCATCTGTCCGTCCACTTATTGTTGTTGTCGCATGTGTCACACAACACACGTGTTGTTGCTGGCAGCCCCCGTACATTTACTCAAGGACTGTATTTAAGTACAAATTTTGGTTTACTTTTACTTTCTTCCCCCCTCCACTACAATTATTGGAAAACTGTAGTTACTTTTGCCGTTTTGATTACAAAACATGCATTAGCCATTTAAGCCCTATATCGTATACTTTGTTTATTGATAAACAGCAGAACTATACGAGTTCACATCATGTTGTGAGCTTGTTAGATCTGCTATTTCTGAAAGACTTTGAAAAGCTTATTGTCTCTGTCGAGTGGAAACATCATGTTCAAAACCTTTCAGGATCCAAATTACCAAAAAAGAACTCGATGTTTTGAGCTCGACAGATTGTTGCTTTTGTGTGACGCAGTAGTACGATAGAATTTGCAAAAAACAAAACAAAAAAACCCACAAAAAGATTTCTGCCTCGACAGCAGCAACATGTAACTTGTGTACTTATTATAGGTACTGTATATTTTGATTAGGAATGTCCCGATACACTTTTATCGCTTCCGATCCGATCCCAATACCACAATTTCTGTGTTAGCCGATACCGATACCAGTGTCGTGATCTCACGTTGTGTTTGGAATCTAGCTATATATCTCGTGTTGTGTTTATAGCAGACTCCTCACTCAAATGTGCACTTGCAGTTTGGGCAACTCCAAAGCAAACTCCACATATCCCAACATATTTACCTGCCATAGTGTCAACCCCTTACCCCGTGTCGGATCTGTGGTTAGATTGGCATATTCACCGATATCGATATGACCCGATATAACAAATAAAGGCCGATCCGATACTTTATCGGGACATCTCTATGCCAATACTTTTGTGCTTGTGCACGAGTGAAATTGTGAATGCAGACCTTTTACTTCTAACAGAGTTATTTCTACACTGTCCAAGTACAAAAGTGTACTTCTTCCTCCGCCACTCGTCCTTCCAGCTGTGGAGCACTGTCGCCATTCATGGTCTGAACACTGCTATGACAAGCACAGATATTGATTTCCATTGGTCCTTTGATGAAAGCACATATCACATGTTGAGACGACGCAGACAAAACAATATGCACACAAGTGAACATTTGTTTTCTGGAGGATTATACTGCACAAATGCTTTTCACTTTGATGTTAAACTGAATTGCCAGCACGTGCTTCACCAGTTACTGGCAACCGGTGGTCCACAGGCCTTTTAAAAATAAAACATATTCCTGAGCCTGCCAATAGTTTCCACATATAATGAACATGATTTATTAAGCAGGTCTGATGGTATATTACTGGCCACCTACAGTACAAACAGTACATCTGCAAATCTGCCTTTCACGTTTAATGGAGGTCTTTTGGTTAAAGCTATAATAATTAGCTTTTTTTTGTCCCTTTTATGTCCGTTGTCTCCCTCTCCAGACAGAGAGAGGTAATTGTAACAATGTGTGAACTACAATAAAGATGGAGGCACATCGATCTATTCCCCAGTGTGGTGTGATTGCCCTCATTGCTTTCTATCAATGATTCAGATAACATTTAAAACCGGGATGGAACAGTGAGCGAAGACATAGGTCATATCCCAAGATCACACACATCACAGCCTTTTAATTTTTTTCCTTTTTTACTCCAAAGCATGTCCAAATATTCTGTTAGAATGTAAGGTTAAGGAAGTGACACGCTATTCAGTATTTTAGCTGTGACGTGAGCACCCCCTCCTGAGATACTTCCGGGTCCTACTTTTGTGTCACTTTTGTGTCCCCATGGAGTTATACTGTGACGCTCCGTCTGACTAAATCTGAGACGAAAACAACCACGAAAGTCTCATTTTACCGCTTTCCTTGCAACAACAAAGCTGCGCTGCTCTCCCAAATTTGGCTGCGACAGGCCGTCTGCCCCACATGGAATACTATCGCCATTTTATTTTATTGTGTCAACTAAATCCTCATTAATGCAAACTAGATTCAACATACTAAGCCTGCACGCATTCTAAATATGCCCCCGAAATATTTTACCGAGCAAATGGACTGTTGCCACCTTCAATAATAATGATAATAATAGTTTTAATTGTCTCCACATAATATATTTTTATTATCATGGACACAAAACATTAATAATTCTACTCGAGTTGGATTAAGCATTAAGACCCATTTTAACCCTCAATGGCTTCCTTTCTGAATAATAACGTCATTGTAAAAAGATCCATGCGTTTAGATATTCTATTTACAATGTGTCAGGAATACAGTCTGAGCCTTGGGTCTGGGCTTGCCTGTGGGTGTGACACTACTTTAGTTGTTGCCTGTTGTGCTTCTGCCCTGACTAATTGTCATTTCTTGTCTTTCCAGTGCCGTCACTCCCACTCATCTGCTCACTCTCAATCAGCCAATCTGAGTGGAGCTTCACACCTGCACTCTGTTCGTTTGTCACACTCAGTCTACTTAAACCCGGCTTGTCTCTTTGTTCTCTGCCAGATTATATCTCCTGTTGTCCCTGTGCTCTCTGCTCCAGTCCCACCAGTTTTTGCCTGTTTTGTGCTTTTGTTCCTTGACCACCTGCCTGTATTCCGACCTCCCTCTTGCCTGCCGATTTGGATTTGTTTGCCAGTGTTTTGTGGATTCTGTTTTCATGGACTTGTTTTGGACTACATTTTCCTGTGAACTGACTCTCAATTAAAACTCTGTTTAACCATCAACCTGTTTTCCGTCCGCTTCTGGGTCCTAAAATCATATCCTGACACAATGGGATGCGGACGGGAGCTGGTGCCACTTGGACCCGGACGTAACGTAGCACTACAAAATGACGTCTGACTTAAATACTGAATTGAGCTTGTATTAGCTTTTTGAATAGCCAACGTATGACATCTAGATAAAGTGATTAAAATTATTGCGACAATTTTGCTGGGGGACCCCCAGCAAAATTTATGTTAAACTATCAATAAAATCGGAGTGAGTTTTTTTTTTGCCTTTTATTTGGGGCCCACTGGCAATATCCTGCAATAACAACGGCCCAGAGGTTGAGAACCACTGTCTTATATGCTAATATTATTCCATTCAGTTCAATATACCATTCAGTTCTACAACAGTTCTGTTGTACTGTACATATGCGTGGAGGTAATTGCTGTTAGCATACGTACGTAAATGTCTAACAAGCCATTGTTCCCCCAAACATCAAAAACCATGACAAACCGCGGTCAGACTGAGGCAATTACGTTTAATCAGATTCAATGTTCCTCTATTGTATGAAAAACTGCCTCTTCAGCTAAACAAAATGTGTGTCATCATGGAGGCATACGGGGTAACTGGCCCGCAAAACACGAACACAACAATTATTGTTGCAAAGTAACCATGAGCGTTCTCACAATTTCCATCAGATCTTGCACAGAAAGTCGCCCGGGCTGGAAATATGTCTTGTACACGACACCTGTTTGGTTTTAAATGTCTTCCGTGTTACAGTGAGTAATGAATTGGATTAATGCCGTTGGCTCTTGTAAACAGAATGTGTATTTCATCGTTGTCGGCCGATGAAAAGCACATTATGTAACCATATATCCAAAACAATTTACTCCAGGAAAACATATCCTGTGTTCCATTGGATCCAGTGTAGTTATTATTTCAAGTAATGTTAATACTTTGCATTGCTTCAAACATATACAGGTATATCAATACAAAATCACACCCAGTATCAAGTGAGTGGTGTCTTGGAGTGAAGCACAGTTGTTGACTGTAATTGCGGGTTGAAAAATAATGTGGTGTACACGAATCCTAATTCAGGTGCCCATTCGTCCAGATACCGAAATGTCCCTATACGTATGTGTCCAGGTGTTTTTTCACTCGTTTTTGTGTTTTTGTGTGTGTGTGTGTGTGTGTGTGTGTGTGTGCGCGTGTGCGTGACCTGAATGCAACCCCAATTGCATCAGCTGCAAGGGTCAATGGGTTGTACTCAGACATACAGAGAAACAGACATACACACTCGGTCACTCATGGGAGCGGTTAACACCGGTCAAAAACCCACAGACATACTTAAAGCTGAACGTTCCTCTACTAACCCGGATTTGACACATGACCTTTGACACAACATAAACCTCAATAGAAGAGCAGGGAGACAAAATGCAACCAACGGAATTGTATAAGAAAAAAAACGCCTCGCATAACAATGCACTGCGACTGTGAGCTTGTATTTTCGCTACTTTTGCGTGGCACTCTTCTATGATGAAGTAGGGCATTCATTTACGAAAAAACATCTTCGAAAGAAAATGTTTCGGCCTGACAGCAACGAACAAGCCTTGATGGCTTTATTTTTTTGTTGTCTTCAAACTGTGATGTGAAAGCGATTAAGGCCCCAAATCATTGCAGAATAACCTCACATCCACCTGACTTACTGACTACAATATGAGCGACCCAACCTCTCTCTCTCTCTCTCTCTCTCTCTCTCTCTCTCTCTCTCTCTCTCAGCCATCGCTTGTCTGAGTGTTGGCCTGCCAAGTTAACGCAATCTAAATTGTTTTACAGTGTGAAACTCAGCCCCTGGAACAGCGCTGAGACACAAGCCAGCGACCACAATGCCAGGGCTTGTTTAGAGGCCAAGGAACGCATCCCAAATGAGGGTTAAGAAACACATGAATATGAAATCAAAGCCAGGCTATAGTGGTTGAAAGCAACTAAGTACATTTACTCAAGTAGTTGCGCTGAAGAGGAATTTACTTACTTTATACATCGTTAACGTCGGGCAAAAACCTCTCATCTCCATATAGTACGGCACTTTTTTTTTAAATAAAAATAAAAAGTTTGGATAGTTCAAATAGCCACTCTACAAGCTCATAGTGTGTTGATGTAGATCTCCTTTTTTAATAGTAATAAAAAAGGCAAAGAAGTTTAGGAATAAGGGGTAATGCACTGGCGAAAATAGAGCTCTTAAGTGCTAATTTCTCCCTGAGCGCCGTAGAATGGTGCTCACTGCTCCAGTGCTCCTTGGTTGGTGACAAAAAACACCCCAAGAAGTGGGGACTAGTACTTCTTGACTTGCACCACTGTTTAGGGGCCCAGGACACAGGGTTATAAGAGAGACATAAAGTTTAAAGCCAGACAGAATTAAAGGACAGCTGTGTTGAATTTAAGTGATTATCATACTAGAACATCCCCAGTGGTTGTAGATGATGTGAGAGGATTAGTGGTGGAAGAATAATTCAGATTATTATTTTTATTATTTAAGTAAAAGTAGCAATACCACTGTATTATAAATGTTTACATGCATCAAATATTATGCTTTACACTACCAATGTGAAAGTATCGTTTTGGGTCAGTTGCTAATGTCAAAATTACTTTCAAGATAAAGTAATTTTCAAGGTGTCCAACTTTTTTCACAATGCAATTGTGAGCTTGTAGATCTTCTAATTTTGAAAAGCAAATACAAAGTATTTATTGTCTAATTCATGTTTTGAATTAATAATCAAAATCCACAAAATAACTAAACCTGTCAAATAATTGTACCGGAGAAAAAAACTACAATACTTTCCTCTGAGATGTAGTGGAGTATAAAGTATCAAATCAAAATGGCACTAGGCCTACTCAAGTAAAGGAAAAGTACCTCAAATGAGTACATGTCTTTACTTGAGTACATGTACATACTTGAGTACATGTCCTTAGTTACTTTCCATCACTGAACTAAACTAAGGCCAATTCACACAAAGCACTATAACTATATCTACATTAGCCCATGGTCCAAAATGATGAGAAACGAGGCTAACTTTTTTTTTTGAAATTTCAAAAAACATGGGCTATAACCCATCGTTTTTGTCATTTCGTCATTTTTTTCAAATCCTCAAAAATGATGAAAAACGGCGCGCTATAGTATGCCGTACGATATGGGCTATAGCCCATGGTCCAAAATGATGAGAAACGAGGCTAACTTTTTTTTCCAAAATTTCAAAAAACATGGGCTATAACCCATCGTTTTTGTCATTTTGTCATTTTTTTCAAATCCTCAAAAATGATGAAAAACGGCGCGCTATAGTACGCCGTACGATATGGGCTATAGCCCATGGTCCAAAATGATGAGAAACGAGGCTAACTTTTTTTTTTGAAATTTCAAAAAACATGGGCTATAACCCATCGTTTTTGTCATTTCGTCATTTTTTTCAAATCCTCAAAAATGATGAAAAACGGCGCGCTATAGTATGCCGTACGATATGGGCTATAGCCCATGGTCCAAAATGATGAGAAACGAGGCTAACCTTTTTTTTCAAAATTTCAAAAAACATGGGCTATAACCCATCGTTTTTGTCATTTCGTCATTTTTTTTAAATCCTCAAAAATGATGAAAAACGGCGCGCTATAGCATGCCGTACGATATGGGCTATAGCCCATGGTCCAAAATGATGAGAAACGAGGCTAACTTTTTTTTTCAAAATTTCAAAAAACATGGGCTATAACCCATCGTTTTTGTCATTTCGTCATTTTTTTCAAATCCTCAAAAAAACGGCGCGCTATAGTATGCCGTACGATATGGGCTATAGCCCATGGTCCAAAATGATGAGAAACGAGGCTAACTTTTGTTTCAAAATTTCAAAAAACATGGGCTATAACCCATCGTTTTTGTCATTTCGTCATTTTTTTGAAATCCTCAAAAATGATGAAAAACGGCGCGCTATAGTATGCCGTACGATATGGGCTATAGCCCATGGGATTTGAGCATCGTTTTTGTCATTTCGTAATTTTTTTAAAATCCTCAAAAATGATGAAAAACGGCGCGCTATAGTATGCCGTACGATATGGGCTATAGCCCATGGTCCAAAATGATGAGAAACGAGGCTAACTTTTTTTTTCAAAATTTCAAAAAACATGGGCTATAACCCATCGTTTTTGTCATTTCGTCATTTTTTTCAAATCCTCAAAAATGATGAAAAACGGCGCGCTATAGTATGCCGTACGATATGGGCTATAGCCCATGGTCCAAAATGATGAGAAACGAGGCTAACTTTTTTTTTCAAAATTTCAAAAAACATGGGCTATAACCCATCGTTTTTGTCATTTTGTCATTTTTTTCAAATCCTCAAAAATAATGAAAAACGGCGCGCTATAGTACGCCGTACGATATGGGCTATAGCCCATGGTCCAAAATGATGAGAAACGAGGCTAACTTTTTTTTTTTAAATTTCAAAAAACATGGGCTATAACCCATCGTTTTTGTCATTTCGTCATTTTTTTTAAATCCTCAAAAATGATGAAAAACGGCGCGCTATAGTATGCCGTACGATATGGGCTATAGCCCATGGTCCAAAATGATGAGAAACGAGGCTAACTTTTTTTTTCAAAATTTCAAAAAACATGGGCTATAACCCATCGTTTTTGTCATTTCGTCATTTTTTTAAAATCCTCAAAAATGATGAAAAATGGCGCGCTATAGTATGCCGTACGATATGGGCTATATCCCATGGTCCAAAATGATGAGAAACGAGGCTAACTTTTTTTTTCAAAATTTCAAAAAACATGGGCTATAACCCATCGTTTTTGTCATTTCGTCATTTTTTTAAAATCCTCAAAAATGATGAAAAACGGCGCGCTATAGTATGCCGTACGATATGGGCTATAGCCCATGGTCCAAAATGATGAGAAACGAGGCTAACTTTTTTTTCCAAAATTTCAAAAAACATGGGCTATAACCCATCGTTTTTGTCATTTCGTCTTTTTTTTCAAATCCTCAAAAATGATGAAAAACGGCGCGCTATAGTATGCCGTACGATATGGGCTATAGCCCATGGTCCAAAATGATGAGAAACGAGGCTAACTTTTTTTTTTGAAATTTCAAAAAACATGGGCTATAACCCATCGTTTTTGTCATTTTGTCATTTTTTTCAAATCCTCAAAAATGCTGAAAAACGGCGCGCTATAGTACGCCGTACGATATGGGCTATAGCCCATGGTCCAAAATGATGAGAAACGAGGCTAACTTTTTTTTTCAAAATTTCTAAAAACATGGGCTATAACCCATCGTTTTTGTCATTTCGTCATTTTTTAAAAATCCTCAAAAATGATGAAACACGGCACGCTATAGTATGCCGTACGATATGGGCTATAGCCCATGGTCCAAAATGATGAGAAACGAGGCTAACTTTTTTTTTCAAAATTTCAAAAAACATGGGATATAACCCATCGTTTTTGTCATTTCGTCATTTTTTTCAAATCCTCAAAAATGATGAAAAACGGCGCGCTATAGTATGCCGTACGATATGGGCTATAGCCCATGGTCCAAAATGATGAGAAACGAGGCTAACTTTTTTTTTTGAAATTTCAAAAAACATGGGCTATAACCCATCGTTTTTGTCATTTCGTAATTTTTTTCAAATCCTCAAAAATGATGAAAAACGGCGCGCTATAGTATGCCGTACGATATGGGCTATAGCCCATGGTCCAAAATGATGAGAAACGAGGCTAACTTTTGTTTTCAAAATTTCAAAAAACATGGGCTATAACCCATCGTTTTTGTCATTTTGTCATTTTTTTCAAATCCTCAAAAATAATGAAAAACGGCGCGCTATAGTACGCCGTACGATATGGGCTATAGCCCATGGTCCAAAATGATGAGAAACGAGGCTAACTTTTTTTTTTTAAATTTCAAAAAACATGGGCTATAACCCATCGTTTTTGTCATTTCGTCATTTTTTTTAAATCCTCAAAAATGATGAAAAACGGCGCGCTATAGTATGCCGTACGATATGGGCTATAGCCCATGGTCCAAAATGATGAGAAACGAGGCTAACTTTTTTTTTCAAAATTTCAAAAAACATGGGCTATAACCCATCGTTTTTGTCATTTCGTCATTTTTTTTAAATCCTCAAAAATGATGAAAAATGGCGCGCTATAGTATGCCGTACGATATGGGCTATATCCCATGGTCCAAAATGATGAGAAACGAGGCTAACTTTTTTTTTCAAAATTTCAAAAAACATGGGCTATAACCCATCGTTTTTGTCATTTCGTCATTTTTTTAAAATCCTCAAAAATGATGAAAAACGGCGCGCTATAGTATGCCGTACGATATGGGCTATAGCCCATGGTCCAAAATGATGAGAAACGAGGCTAACTTTTTTTTCCAAAATTTCAAAAAACATGGGCTATAACCCATCGTTTTTGTCATTTCGTCTTTTTTTTCAAATCCTCAAAAATGATGAAAAACGGCGCGCTATAGTATGCCGTACGATATGGGCTATAGCCCATGGTCCAAAATGATGAGAAACGAGGCTAACTTTTTTTTTTGAAATTTCAAAAAACATGGGCTATAACCCATCGTTTTTGTCATTTTGTCATTTTTTTCAAATCCTCAAAAATGCTGAAAAACGGCGCGCTATAGTACGCCGTACGATATGGGCTATAGCCCATGGTCCAAAATGATGAGAAACGAGGCTAACTTTTTTTTTCAAAATTTCTAAAAACATGGGCTATAACCCATCGTTTTTGTCATTTCGTCATTTTTTAAAAATCCTCAAAAATGATGAAACACGGCACGCTATAGTATGCCGTACGATATGGGCTATAGCCCATGGTCCAAAATGATGAGAAACGAGGCTAACTTTTTTTTTCAAAATTTCAAAAAACATGGGATATAACCCATCGTTTTTGTCATTTCGTCATTTTTTTCAAATCCTCAAAAATGATGAAAAACGGCGCGCTATAGTATGCCGTACGATATGGGCTATAGCCCATGGTCCAAAATGATGAGAAACGAGGCTAACTTTTTTTTTTGAAATTTCAAAAAACATGGGCTATAACCCATCGTTTTTGTCATTTCGTAATTTTTTTCAAATCCTCAAAAATGATGAAAAACGGCGCGCTATAGTATGCCGTACGATATGGGCTATAGCCCATGGTCCAAAATGATGAGAAACGAGGCTAACTTTTGTTTTCAAAATTTCAAAAAACATGGGCTATAACCCATCGTTTTTGTCATTTCGTCATTTTTTTTAAATCCTCAAAAATGATGAAAAACGGCGCGCTATAGTATGCCGTACGATATGGGCTATAGCCCATGGTCCAAAATGATGAGAAACGAGGCTAACTTTTGTTTTCAAAATTTCAAAAAACATGGGCTATAACCCATCGTTTTTGTCATTTCGTAATTTTTTAAAAATCCTCAAAAATGATGAAAAACGGCGCGCTATAGTATGCCGTACGATATGGGCTATAGCCCATGGTCCAAAATGATGAGAAACGAGGCTAACTTTTTTTTTCAAAATTTCAAAAAACATGGGCTATAACCCATCGTTTTTGTCATTTCGTCATTTTTTTCAAATCCTCAAAAAGGATGAAAAACGGCGCGCTATAGTATGCCGTACGATATGGGCTATAGCCCATGGTCCAAAATGATGAGAAACGAGGCTAACTTTTGTTTTCAAAATTTCAAAAAACATGGGCTATAACCCATCGTTTTTGTCATTTCGTATTTTTTTTAAAATCCTCAAAAATGATGAAAAACGGCGCGCTATAGTATGCCGTACGATATGGGCTATAGCCCATGGTCCAAAATGATGAGAAACGAGGCTAACTTTTTTTTTCAAAATTTCAAAAAACATGGGCTATAACCCATCGTTTTTGTCATTTCGTCATTTTTTTAAAATCCTCAAAAATGATGAAAAACGGCGCGCTATAGTATGCCGTACGATATGGGCTATAGCCCATGGTCCAAAATGATGAGAAACGAGGCTAACTTTTTTTTTCAAAATTTCAAAAAACATGGGCTATAACCCATCGTTTTTGTCATTTCGTCATTTTTTTCAAATCCTCAAAAATGATGAAACACGGCGCGCTATAGTATGCCGTACGATATGGGCTATAGCCCATGGTCCAAAATGATGAGAAACGAGGCTAACTTTTTTTTTCAAAATTTCAAAAAACATGGGCTATAACCCATCGTTTTTGTCATTTCGTCATTTTTTTCAAATCCTCAAAAATGATGAAAAACGGCGCGCTATAGTATGCCGTACGATATGGGCTATAGCCCATGGTCCAAAATGATGAGAAACGAGGCTAATTTTTTTTTTGAAATTTCAAAAAACATGGGCTATAACCCATCGTTTTTGTCATTTCGTCATTTTTTTAAAATCCTCAAAAATGATGAAAAACGGCGCGCTATAGTATGCCGTACGATATGGGCTATAGCCCATGGTCCAAAATGATGAGAAACGAGGCTAACTTTTTTTTTCAAAATTTCAAAAAACATGGGCTATAACCCATCGTTTTTGTCATTTTGTCATTTTTTTCAAATCCTCAAAAATGATGAAAAACGGCGCGCTATAGTACGCCGTACGATATGGGCTATAGCCCATGGTCCAAAATGATGAGAAACGAGGCTAACTTTTTTTTTTGAAATTTCAAAAAACATGGGCTATAACCCATCGTTTTTGTCATTTCGTCATTTTTTTCAAATCCTCAAAAATGATGAAAAACGGCGCGCTATAGTATGCCGTACGATATGGGCTATAGCCCATGGTCCAAAATGATGAGAAACGAGGCTAACTTTTTTTTTCAAAATTTCAAAAAACATGGGCTATAACCCATCGTTTTTGTCATTTCGTCATTTTTTTCAAATCCTCAAAAATGATGAAAAACGGCGCGCTATAGTATGCCGTACGATATGGGCTATAGCCCATGGTCCATAATGATGAGAAACGAGGCTAACTTTTTTTTTCAAAATTTCAAAAAACATGGGCTATAACCCATCGTTTTTGTCATTTCGTCATTTTTTTAAAATCCTCAAAAATGATGAAAAACGGCGCGCTATAGTATGCCGTACGATATGGGCTATAGCCCATGGTCCAAAATGATGAGAAACGAGGCTAACTTTTTTTTCCAAAATTTCAAAAAACATGGGCTATAACCCATCGTTTTTGTCATTTCGTCTTTTTTTTCAAATCCTCAAAAATGATGAAAAACGGCGCGCTATAGTATGCCGTACGATATGGGCTATAGCCCATGGTCCAAAATGATGAGAAACGAGGCTAACTTTTTTTTTTGAAATTTCAAAAAACATGGGCTATAACCCATCGTTTTTGTCATTTTGTCATTTTTTTCAAATCCTCAAAAATGCTGAAAAACGGCGCGCTATAGTACGCCGTACGATATGGGCTATAGCCCATGGTCCAAAATGATGAGAAACGAGGCTAACTTTTTTTTTCAAAATTTCTAAAAACATGGGCTATAACCCATCGTTTTTGTCATTTCGTCATTTTTTAAAAATCCTCAAAAATGATGAAACACGGCACGCTATAGTATGCCGTACGATATGGGCTATAGCCCATGGTCCAAAATGATGAGAAACGAGGCTAACTTTTTTTTTCAAAATTTCAAAAAACATGGGATATAACCCATCGTTTTTGTCATTTCGTCATTTTTTTCAAATCCTCAAAAATGATGAAAAACGGCGCGCTATAGTATGCCGTACGATATGGGCTATAGCCCATGGTCCAAAATGATGAGAAACGAGGCTAACTTTTTTTTTTGAAATTTCAAAAAACATGGGCTATAACCCATCGTTTTTGTCATTTCGTAATTTTTTTCAAATCCTCAAAAATGATGAAAAACGGCGCGCTATAGTATGCCGTACGATATGGGCTATAGCCCATGGTCCAAAATGATGAGAAACGAGGCTAACTTTTGTTTTCAAAATTTCAAAAAACATGGGCTATAACCCATCGTTTTTGTCATTTCGTCATTTTTTTTAAATCCTCAAAAATGATGAAAAACGGCGCGCTATAGTATGCCGTACGATATGGGCTATAGCCCATGGTCCAAAATGATGAGAAACGAGGCTAACTTTTGTTTTCAAAATTTCAAAAAACATGGGCTATAACCCATCGTTTTTGTCATTTCGTAATTTTTTAAAAATCCTCAAAAATGATGAAAAACGGCGCGCTATAGTATGCCGTACGATATGGGCTATAGCCCATGGTCCAAAATGATGAGAAACGAGGCTAACTTTTTTTTTCAAAATTTCAAAAAACATGGGCTATAACCCATCGTTTTTGTCATTTCGTCATTTTTTTCAAATCCTCAAAAAGGATGAAAAACGGCGCGCTATAGTATGCCGTACGATATGGGCTATAGCCCATGGTCCAAAATGATGAGAAACGAGGCTAACTTTTGTTTTCAAAATTTCAAAAAACATGGGCTATAACCCATCGTTTTTGTCATTTCGTATTTTTTTTAAAATCCTCAAAAATGATGAAAAACGGCGCGCTATAGTATGCCGTACGATATGGGCTATAGCCCATGGTCCAAAATGATGAGAAACGAGGCTAACTTTTTTTTTCAAAATTTCAAAAAACATGGGCTATAACCCATCGTTTTTGTCATTTCGTCATTTTTTTAAAATCCTCAAAAATGATGAAAAACGGCGCGCTATAGTATGCCGTACGATATGGGCTATAGCCCATGGTCCAAAATGATGAGAAACGAGGCTAACTTTTTTTTTCAAAATTTCAAAAAACATGGGCTATAACCCATCGTTTTTGTCATTTCGTCATTTTTTTCAAATCCTCAAAAATGATGAAACACGGCGCGCTATAGTATGCCGTACGATATGGGCTATAGCCCATGGTCCAAAATGATGAGAAACGAGGCTAACTTTTTTTTTCAAAATTTCAAAAAACATGGGCTATAACCCATCGTTTTTGTCATTTCGTCATTTTTTTCAAATCCTCAAAAATGATGAAAAACGGCGCGCTATAGTATGCCGTACGATATGGGCTATAGCCCATGGTCCAAAATGATGAGAAACGAGGCTAATTTTTTTTTTGAAATTTCAAAAAACATGGGCTATAACCCATCGTTTTTGTCATTTCGTCATTTTTTTAAAATCCTCAAAAATGATGAAAAACGGCGCGCTATAGTATGCCGTACGATATGGGCTATAGCCCATGGTCCAAAATGATGAGAAACGAGGCTAACTTTTTTTTTCAAAATTTCAAAAAACATGGGCTATAACCCATCGTTTTTGTCATTTTGTCATTTTTTTCAAATCCTCAAAAATGATGAAAAACGGCGCGCTATAGTACGCCGTACGATATGGGCTATAGCCCATGGTCCAAAATGATGAGAAACGAGGCTAACTTTTTTTTTTGAAATTTCAAAAAACATGGGCTATAACCCATCGTTTTTGTCATTTCGTCATTTTTTTCAAATCCTCAAAAATGATGAAAAACGGCGCGCTATAGTATGCCGTACGATATGGGCTATAGCCCATGGTCCAAAATGATGAGAAACGAGGCTAACTTTTTTTTTCAAAATTTCAAAAAACATGGGCTATAACCCATCGTTTTTGTCATTTCGTCATTTTTTTCAAATCCTCAAAAATGATGAAAAACGGCGCGCTATAGTATGCCGTACGATATGGGCTATAGCCCATGGTCCATAATGATGAGAAACGAGGCTAACTTTTTTTTTCTAAATTTCAAAAAACATGGGCTATAACCCATCGTTTTTGTCATTTCGTCATTTTTTTTTAAATCCTCAAAAATGATGAAAAACGGCGCGCTATAGTATGCCGTACGATATGGGCTATAGCCCATGGTCCAAAATGATGAGAAACGAGGCTAACTTTTTTTTTTCTAAATTTCAAAAAACATGGGCTATAACCCATCGTTTTTGTCATTTCGTCATTTTTTTAAAATCCTCAAAAATGATGAAAAACGGCGCGCTATAGTATGCCGTACGATATGGGCTATAGCCCATGGTCCAAAATAATGAGAAACGAGGCAAACTTTTTTTTTCAACATTTCAAAAAACATGGGCTATAACCCATCGTTTTTGTCATTTCGTCATTTTTTTCAAATCCTCAAAAATGATGAAACACGGCGCGCTATAGTATGCCGTACGATATGGGCTATAGCCCATGGTCCAAAATGATGAGAAACGAGGCTAACTTTTTTTTTCAAAATTTAAAAAAACATGGGCTATAACCCATCGTTTTTGTCATTTCGTCATTTTTTTCAAATCCTCAAAAATGATGAAAAACGGCGCGCTATAGTATGCCGTACGATATGGGCTATAGCCCATGGTCCAAAATGATGAGAAACGAGGCTAACTTTTTTTTTTGAAATTTCAAAAAACATGGGCTATAACCCATCGTTTTTGTCATTTTGTCATTTTTTTCAAATCCTCAAAAATGATGAAAAACGGCGCGCTATAGTACGCCGTACGATATGGGCTATAGCCCATGGTCCAAAATGATGAGAAACGAGGCTAACTTTTTTTTTCAAAATTTCAAAAAACATGGGCTATAACCCATCGTTTTTGTCATTTCGTAATTTTTTTCAAATCCTCAAAAATGATGAAAAACGGCGCGCTATAGTATGCCGTACGATATGGGCTATAGCCCATGGTCCAAAATGATGAGAAACGAGGCTAACTTTTTTTTTTGAAATTTCAAAAAACATGGGCTATAACCCATCGTTTTTGTCATTTTGTCATTTTTTTCAAATCCTCAAAAATGATGAAAAACGGCGCGCTATAGTACGCCGTACGATATGGGCTATAGCCCATGGTCCAAAATGATGAGAAACGAGGCTAACTTTTTTTTTCAAAATTTCAAAAAACATGGGCTATAACCCATCGTTTTTGTCATTTCGTCATTTTTTAAAAATCCTCAAAAATAATGAAACACGGCACGCTATAGTATGCCGTACGATATGGGCTATAGCCCATGGTCCAAAATGATGAGAAACGAGGCTAACTTTTTTTTTCAAAATTTCAAAAAACATGGGCTATAACCCATCGTTTTTGTCATTTCGTCATTTTTTTCAAATCCTCAAAAATTATGAAAAACGGCGCGCTATAGTATGCCGTACGATATGGGCTATAGCCCATGGTCCAAAATGATGAGAAACGAGGCTAACTTTTTTTTTTTTAATTTAAAAAAACATGGGCTATAACCCATCGTTTTTGTCATTTCGTAATTTTTTTCAAATCCTCAAAAATGATGAAAAACGGCGCGCTATAGTATGCCGTACGATATGGGCTTTAGCCCATGGTCCAAAATGATGAGAAACGAGGCTAACTTTTGTTTTCAAAATTTCAAAAAACATGGGCTATAACCCATCGTTTTTGTCATTTTGTCATTTTTTTTAAATCCTCAAAAATGATGAAAAACGGCGCGCTATAGTATGCCGTACGATATGGGCTATAGCCCATGGTCCAAAATGATGAGAAACGAGGCAAACTTTTTTTTTCAAAATTTCAAAAAACATGGGCTATAACCCATCGTTTTTGTCATTTCGTCATTTTTTAAAAATCCTCAAAAATGATGAAACACGGCACGCTATAGTATGCCGTACGATATGGGCTATAGCCCATGGTCCAAAATGATGAGAAACGAGGCTAACTTTTTTTTTCAAAATTTCAAAAAACATGGGCTATAACCCATCGTTTTTGTCATTTCGTCATTTTTTTCATATCCTCAAAAATGATGAAAAACGGCGCGCTATAGTATGCCGTACGATATGGGCTTTAGCCCATGGTCCAAAATGATGAGAAACGAGGCTAACTTTTGTTTTCAAAATTTCAAAAAACATGGGCTATAACCCATCGTTTTTGTCATTTCGTAATTTTTTAAAAATCCTCAAAAATGATGAAAAACGGCGCGCTATAGTATGCCGTACGATATGGGCTATAGCCCATGGTCCAAAATGATGAGAAACGAGGCTAACTTTTTTTTTCAAAATTTCAAAAAACATGGGCTATAACCCATCGTTTTTGTCATTTCGTCATTTTTTTCAAATCCTCAAAAAGGATGAAAAACGGCGCGCTATAGTATGCCGTACGATATGGGCTATAGCCCATGGTCCAAAATGATGAGAAACGAGGCTAACTTTTGTTTTCAAAATTTCAAAAAACATGGGCTATAACCCATCGTTTTTGTCATTTCGTCATTTTTTTTAAATCCTCAAAAATGATGAAAAATGGCGCGCTATAGTATGCCGTACGATATGGGCTATAGCCCATGGTCCAAAATGATGAGAAACGAGGCTAACTTTTTTTTTCAAAATTTCAAAAAACATGGGCTATAAGCCTATAACCCATCGTTTTTGTCATTTCGTATTTTTTTTAAAATCCTCAAAAATTATGAAAAACGGCGCGCTATAGTATGCCGTACGATATGGGCTATAGCCCATGGTCCAAAATGATGAGAAACGAGGCTAACTTTTTTTTTCAAAATTTCAAAAAACATGGGCTATAACCCATCGTTTTTGTCATTTCGTCATTTTTTTAAAATCCTCAAAAATGATGAAAAACGGCGCGCTATAGTATGCCGTACGATATGGGCTATAGCCCATGGTCCAAAATTATGAGAAACGAGGCTAACTTTTTTTTTCAAAATTTCAAAAAACATGGGCTATAACCCATCGTTTTTGTCATTTCGTCATTTTTTTCAAATCCTCAAAAATGATGAAACACGGCGCGCTATAGTATGCCGTACGATATGGGCTATAGCCCATGGTCCAAAATGATGAGAAACGAGGCTAACTTTTTTTTTCAAAATTTCAAAAAACATGGACTATAACCCATCGTTTTTGTCATTTCGTCATTTTTTTCAAATCCTCAAAAATGATGAAAAACGGCGCGCTATAGTATGCCGTACGATATGGGCTATAGCCCATGGTCCAAAATGATGAGAAACGAGGCCAATTTTTTTTTTGAAATTTCAAAAAACATGGGCTATAACCCATCGTTTTTGTCATTTCGTCATTTTTTTCAAATCCTCAAAAATGATGAAAAACGGCGCGCTATAGTATGCCGTACGATATGGGCTATAGCCCATGGTCCAAAATGATGAGAAACGAGGCTAACTTTTTTTTTCAAAATTTCAAAAAACATGGGCTATAACCCATCGTTTTTGTCATTTCGTCATTTTTTTCAAATCCTCAAAAATGATGAAAAACGGCGCGCTATAGTATGCCGTACGATATGGGCTATAGCCCATGGTCCATAATGATGAGAAACGAGGCTAACTTTTTTTTTCTAAATTTCAAAAAACATGGGCTATAACCCATCGTTTTTGTCATTTCGTCATTTTTTTTTAAATCCTCAAAAATGATGAAAAACGGCGCGCTATAGTATGCCGTACGATATGGGCTATAGCCCATGGTCCAAAATGATGAGAAACGAGGCTAACTTTTTTTTTCTAAATTTCAAAAAACATGGGCTATAACCCATCGTTTTTGTCATTTCGTCATTTTTTTAAAATCCTCAAAAATGATGAAAAACGGCGCGCTATAGTATGCCGTACGATATGGGCTATAGCCCATGGTCCAAAATGATGAGAAACGAGGCTAACTTTTTTTTTCAACATTTCAAAAAACATGGGCTATAACCCATCGTTTTTGTCATTTCGTCATTTTTTTCAAATCCTCAAAAATGATGAAACACGGCGCGCTATAGTATGCCGTACGATATGGGCTATAGCCCATGGTCCAAAATGATGAGAAACGAGGCTAACTTTTTTTTTCAAAATTTCAAAAAACATGGGCTATAACCCATCGTTTTTGTCATTTCGTCATTTTTTTCAAATCCTCAAAAAGGATGAAAAACGGCGCGCTATAGTATGCCGTACGATATGGGCTATAGCCCATGGTCCAAAATGATGAGAAACGAGGCTAACTTTTGTTTTCAAAATTTCAAAAAACATGGGCTATAACCCATCGTTTTTGTCATTTCGTCATTTTTTTTAAATCCTCAAAAATGATGAAAAACGGCGCGCTATAGTATGCCGTACGATATGGGCTATAGCCCATGGTCCAAAATGATGAGAAACGAGGCTAACTTTTTTTTTCAAAATTTCAAAAAACATGGGCTATAAGCCTATAACCCATCGTTTTTGTCATTTCGTATTTTTTTTAAAATCCTCAAAAATTATGAAAAACGGCGCGCTATAGTATGCCGTACGATATGGGCTATAGCCCATGGTCCAAAATGATGAGAAACGAGGCTAACTTTTTTTTTCAAAATTTCAAAAAACATGGGCTATAACCCATCGTTTTTGTCATTTCGTCATTTTTTTAAAATCCTCAAAAATGATGAAAAACGGCGCGCTATAGTATGCCGTACGATATGGGCTATAGCCCATGGTCCAAAATTATGAGAAACGAGGCTAACTTTTTTTTTCAAAATTTCAAAAAACATGGGCTATAACCCATCGTTTTTGTCATTTCGTCATTTTTTTCAAATCCTCAAAAATGATGAAACACGGCGCGCTATAGTATGCCGTACGATATGGGCTATAGCCCATGGTCCAAAATGATGAGAAACGAGGCTAACTTTTTTTTTCAAAATTTCAAAAAACATGGACTATAACCCATCGTTTTTGTCATTTCGTCATTTTTTTCAAATCCTCAAAAATGATGAAAAACGGCGCGCTATAGTATGCCGTACGATATGGGCTATAGCCCATGGTCCAAAATGATGAGAAACGAGGCCAATTTTTTTTTTGAAATTTCAAAAAACATGGGCTATAACCCATCGTTTTTGTCATTTCGTCATTTTTTAAAAATCCTCAAAAATGATGAAAAACGGCGCGCTATAGTATGCCGTACGATATGGGCTATAGCCCATGGTCCAAAATGATGAGAAACGAGGCTAACTTTTTTTTTCAAAATTTCAAAAAACATGGGCTATAACCCATCGTTTTTGTCATTTCGTCATTTTTTTCAAATCCTCAAAAATGATGAAAAACGGCGCGCTATAGTATGCCGTACGATATGGGCTATAGCCCATGGTCCATAATGATGAGAAACGAGGCTAACTTTTTTTTTCTAAATTTCAAAAAACATGGGCTATAACCCATCGTTTTTGTCATTTCGTCATTTTTTTTTAAATCCTCAAAAATGATGAAAAACGGCGCGCTATAGTATGCCGTACGATATGGGCTATAGCCCATGGTCCAAAATGATGAGAAACGAGGCTAACTTTTTTTTTCTAAATTTCAAAAAACATGGGCTATAACCCATCGTTTTTGTCATTTCGTCATTTTTTTAAAATCCTCAAAAATGATGAAAAACGGCGCGCTATAGTATGCCGTACGATATGGGCTATAGCCCATGGTCCAAAATGATGAGAAACGAGGCTAACTTTTTTTTTCAACATTTCAAAAAACATGGGCTATAACCCATCGTTTTTGTCATTTCGTCATTTTTTTCAAATCCTCAAAAATGATGAAACACGGCGCGCTATAGTATGCCGTACGATATGGGCTATAGCCCATGGTCCAAAATGATGAGAAACGAGGCTAACTTTTTTTTTCAAAATTTCAAAAAACATGGGCTATAACCCATCGTTTTTGTCATTTCGTCATTTTTTTCAAATCCTCAAAAATGATGAAAAACGGCGCGCTATAGTATGCCGTACGATATGGGCTATAGCCCATGGTCCAAAATGATGAGAAACGAGGCCATTTTTTTTTTTGAAATTTCAAAAAACATGGGCTATAACCCATCGTTTTTGTCATTTCGTCATTTTTTTAAAATCCTCAAAAATGATGAAAAACGGCGCGCTATAGTATGCCGTACGATATGGGCTATAGCCCATGGTCCAAAATGATGAGAAACGAGGCTAACTTTTTTTTTCAAAATTTCAAAAAACATGGGCTATAACCCATCGTTTTTGTCATTTCGTCATTTTTTTCAAATCCTCAAAAATGATGAAAAACGGCGCGCTATAGTATGCCGTACGATATGGGCTATAGCCCATGGTCCATAATGATGAGAAACGAGGCTAACTTTTTTTTTCTAAATTTCAAAAAACATGGGCTATAACCCATCGTTTTTGTCATTTCGTCATTTTTTTTTAAATCCTCAAAAATGATGAAAAACGGCGCGCTATAGTATGCCGTACGATATGGGCTATAGCCCATGGTCCAAAATGATGAGAAACGAGGCTAACTTTTTTTTTCTAAATTTCAAAAAACATGGGCTATAACCCATCGTTTTTGTCATTTCGTAATTTTTTTAAAATCCTCAAAAATGATGAAAAACGGCGCGCTATAGTATGCCGTACGATATGGGCTATGGCCCATGGTCCAAAATGATGAGAAACGAGGCTAACTTTTTTTTTCAACATTTCAAAAAACATGGGCTATAACCCATCGTTTTTGTCATTTCGTCATTTTTTTCAAATCCTCAAAAATGATGAAACACGGCGCGCTATAGTATGCCGTACGATATGGGCTATAGCCCATGGTCCAAAATGATGAGAAACGAGGCTAACTTTTTTTTTCAAAATTTCAAAAAACATGGGCTATAACCCATCGTTTTTGTCATTTCGTCATTTTTTTCAAATCCTCAAAAATGATGAAAAACGGCGCGCTATAGTATGCCGTACGATATGGGCTATAGCCCATGGTCCAAAATGATGAGAAACGAGGCTAACTTTTTTTTTTTTAATTTAAAAAAACATGGGCTATAACCCATCGTTTTTGTCATTTCGTAATTTTTTTCAAATCCTCAAAAATGATGAAAAACGGCGCGCTATAGTATGCCGTACGATATGGGCTTTAGCCCATGGTCCAAAATGATGAGAAACGAGGCTAACTTTTGTTTTCAAAATTTCAAAAAACATGGGCTATAACCCATCGTTTTTGTCATTTCGTCATTTTTTTTAAATCCTCAAAAATGATGAAAAACGGCGCGCTATAGTATGCCGTACGATATGGGCTATAGCCCATGGTCCAAAATGATGAGAAACGAGGCTAACTTTTTTTTTCAAAATTTCAAAAAACATGGGCTATAACCCATCGTTTTTGTCATTTCGTCATTTTTTAAAAATCCTCAAAAATGATGAAACACGGCACGCTATAGTATGCCGTACGATATGGGCTATAGCCCATGGTCCAAAATGATGAGAAACGAGGCTAACTTTTTTTTTCAAAATTTCAAAAAACATGGGCTATAACCCATCGTTTTTGTCATTTCGTCATTTTTTTCATATCCTCAAAAATGATGAAAAACGGCGCGCTATAGTATGCCGTACGATATGGGATTTAGCCCATGGTCCAAAATGATGAGAAACGAGGCTAACTTTTGTTTTCAAAATTTCAAAAAACATGGGCTATAACCCATCGTTTTTGTCATTTCGTAATTTTTTAAAAATCCTCAAAAATGATGAAAAACGGCGCGCTATAGTATGCCGTACGATATGGGCTATAGCCCATGGTCCAAAATGATGAGAAACGAGGCTAACTTTTTTTTTCAAAATTTCAAAAAACATGGGCTATAACCCATCGTTTTTGTCATTTCGTCATTTTTTTCAAATCCTCAAAAAGGATGAAAAACGGCGCGCTATAGTATGCCGTACGATATGGGCTATAGCCCATGGTCCAAAATGATGAGAAACGAGGCTAACTTTTGTTTTCAAAATTTCAAAAAACATGGGCTATAACCCATCGTTTTTGTCATTTCGTCATTTTTTTTAAATCCTCAAAAATGATGAAAAACGGCGCGCTATAGTATGCCGTACGATATGGGCTATAGCCCATGGTCCAAAATGATGAGAAACGAGGCTAACTTTTTTTTTCAAAATTTCAAAAAACATGGGCTATAAGCCTATAACCCATCGTTTTTGTCATTTCGTATTTTTTTTAAAATCCTCAAAAATTATGAAAAACGGCGCGCTATAGTATGCCGTACGATATGGGCTATAGCCCATGGTCCAAAATGATGAGAAACGAGGCTAACTTTTTTTTTCAAAATTTCAAAAAACATGGGCTATAACCCATCGTTTTTGTCATTTCGTCATTTTTTTAAAATCCTCAAAAATGATGAAAAACGGCGCGCTATAGTATGCCGTACGATATGGGCTATAGCCCATGGTCCAAAATTATGAGAAACGAGGCTAACTTTTTTTTTCAAAATTTCAAAAAACATGGGCTATAACCCATCGTTTTTGTCATTTCGTCATTTTTTTCAAATCCTCAAAAATGATGAAACACGGCGCGCTATAGTATGCCGTACGATATGGGCTATAGCCCATGGTCCAAAATGATGAGAAACGAGGCTAACTTTTTTTTTCAAAATTTCAAAAAACATGGGCTATAACCCATCGTTTTTGTCATTTCGTCATTTTTTTCAAATCCTCAAAAATGATGAAAAACGGCGCGCTATAGTATGCCGTACGATATGGGCTATAGCCCATGGTCCAAAATGATGAGAAACGAGGCCAATTTTTTTTTTGAAATTTCAAAAAACATGGGCTATAACCCATCGTTTTTGTCATTTCGTCATTTTTTTAAAATCCTCAAAAATGATGAAAAACGGCGCGCTATAGTATGCCGTACGATATGGGCTATAGCCCATGGTCCAAAATGATGAGAAACGAGGCTAACTTTTTTTTTCAAAATTTCAAAAAACATGGGCTATAACCCATCGTTTTTGTCATTTCGTCATTTTTTTCAAATCCTCAAAAATGATGAAAAACGGCGCGCTATAGTATGCCGTACGATATGGGCTATAGCCCATGGTCCATAATGATGAGAAACGAGGCTAACTTTTTTTTTTGAAATTTCAAAAAACATGGGCTATAACCCATCGTTTTTGTCATTTCGTCATTTTTTTTTAAATCCTCAAAAATGATGAAAAACGGCGCGCTATAGTATGCCGTACGATATGGGCTATAGCCCATGGTCCAAAATGATGAGAAACGAGGCTAACTTTTTTTTTCTAAATTTCAAAAAACATGGGCTATAACCCATCGTTTTTGTCATTTCGTCATTTTTTTAAAATCCTCAAAAATGATGAAAAACGGCGCGCTATAGTATGCCGTACGATATGGGCTATAGCCCATGGTCCAAAATGATGAGAAACGAGGCTAACTTTTTTTTTCAACATTTCAAAAAACATGGGCTATAACCCATCGTTTTTGTCATTTCGTCATTTTTTTCAAATCCTCAAAAATGATGAAACACGGCGCGCTATAGTATGCCGTACGATATGGGCTATAGCCCATGGTCCAAAATGATGAGAAACGAGGCTAACTTTTTTTTTCAAAATTTCAAAAAACATGGGCTATAACCCATCGTTTTTGTCATTTCGTCATTTTTTTCAAATCCTCAAAAATGATGAAAAACGGCGCGCTATAGTATGCCGTACGATATGGGCTATAGCCCATGGTCCAAAATGATGAGAAACGAGGCTAACTTTTTTTTTTGAAATTTCAAAAAACATGGGCTATAACCCATCGTTTTTGTCATTTCGTAATTTTTTTCAAATCCTCAAAAATGATGAAAAACGGCGCGCTATAGTATGCCGTACGATATGGGCTATAGCCCATGGTCCAAAATGATGAGAAACGAGGCTAACTTTTGTTTTCAAAATTTCAAAAAACATGGGCTATAACCCATCGTTTTTGTCATTTCGTCATTTTTTTAAAATCCTCAAAAATGATGAAAAACGGCGCGCTATAGTATGCCGTACGATATGGGCTATAGCCCATGGTCCAAAATGATGAGAAACGAGGCTAACTTTTTTTTTCAAAATTTCAAAAAACATGGGCTATAACCCATCGTTTTTGTCATTTCGTAATTTTTTTAAAATCCTCAAAAATGATGAAAAACGGCGCGCTATAGTATGCCGTACGATATGGGCTATAGCCCATGGTCCAAAATGATGAGAAACGAGGCTAACTTTTTTTTTCAAAATTTCAAAAAACATGGGCTATAACCCATCGTTTTTGTCATTTCGTCATTTTTTTCAAATCCTCAAAAATGATGAAAAACGGCGCGCTATAGTATGCCGTACGATATGGGCTATAGCCCATGGTCCAAAATGATGAGAAACGAGGCTAACTTTTTTTTTCAAAATTTCAAAAAACATGGGCTATAACCCATCGTTTTTGTCATTTCGTAATTTTTTTAAAATCCTCAAAAATGATGAAAAACGGCGCGCTATAGTATGCCGTACGATATGGGCTATAGCCCATGGTCCAAAATGATGAGAAACGAGGCTAACTTTTTTTTTCAAAATTTCAAAAAACATGGGCTATAACCCATCGTTTTTGTCATTTCGTCATTTTTTTCAAATCCTCAAAAATGATGAAAAACGGCGCGCTATAGTATGCCGTACGATATGGGCTATAGCCCATGGTCCAAAATGATGAGAAACGAGGCTAACTTTTTTTTTCAAAATTTCAAAAAACATGGGCTATAACCCATCGTTTTTGTCATTTCGTCATTTTTTTAAAATCCTCAAAAATGATGAAAAACGGCGCGCTATAGTATGCCGTACGATATGGGCTATAGCCCATGGTCCAAAATGATGAGAAACGAGGCTAACTTTTTTTTTCAAAATTTCAAAAAACATGGGCTATAACCCATCGTTTTTGTCATTTCGTAATTTTTTTAAAATCCTCAAAAATGATGAAAAACGGCGCGCTATAGTATGCCGTACGATATGGGCTATAGCCCATGGTCCAAAATGATGAGAAACGAGGCTAACTTTTTTTTTCAAAATTTCAAAAAACATGGGCTATAACCCATCGTTTTTGTCATTTCGTCATTTTTTTCAAATCCTCAAAAATGATGAAAAACGGCGCGCTATAGTATGCCGTACGATATGGGCTATAGCCCATGGTCCAAAATGATGAGAAACGAGGCTAACTTTTTTTTTCAAAATTTCAAAAAACATGGGCTATAACCCATCGTTTTTGTCATTTCGTCATTTTTTTTAAATCCTCAAAAATGATGAAAAACGGCGCGCTATAGTATGCCGTACGATATGGGCTATAGCCCATGGTCCAAAATGATGAGAAACGAGGCTAACTTTTGTTTTCAAAATTTCAAAAAACATGGGCTATAACCCATCGTTTTTGTCATTTCGTCATTTTTTTTAAATCCTCAAAAATGATGAAAAACGGCGCGCTATAGTATGCCGTACGATATGGGCTATAGCCCATGGTCCAAAATGATGAGAAACGAGGCTAACTTTTTTTTTCAACATTTCAAAAAACATGGGCTATAACCCATCGTTTTTGTCATTTCGTAATTTTTTTAAAATCCTCAAAAATGATTAAAAACGGCGCGCTATAGTATGCCGTACGATATGGGCTATAGCCCATGGTCCAAAATGATGAGAAACGAGGCCAATTTTTTTTTTGAAATTTCAAAAAACATGGGCTATAACCCATCGTTTTTGTCATTTCGTCATTTTTTTAAAATCCTCAAAAATGATGAAAAACGGCGCGCTATAGTATGCCGTACGATATGGGCTATAGCCCATGGTCCAAAATGATGAGAAACGAGGCTAACTTTTTTTTTCAAAATTTCAAAAAACATGGGCTATAACCCATCGTTTTTGTCATTTCGTCATTTTTTTCAAATCCTCAAAAATGATGAAAAACGGCGCGCTATAGTATGCCGTACGATATGGGCTATAGCCCATGGTCCATAATGATGAGAAACGAGGCTAACTTTTTTTTTCTAAATTTCAAAAAACATGGGCTATAACCCATCGTTTTTGTCATTTCGTCATTTTTTTTTAAATCCTCAAAAATGATGAAAAACGGCGCGCTATAGTATGCCGTACGATATGGGCTATAGCCCATGGTCCAAAATGATGAGAAACGAGGCTAACTTTTTTTTTCTAAATTTCAAAAAACATGGGCTATAACCCATCGTTTTTGTCATTTCGTCATTTTTTTAAAATCCTCAAAAATGATGAAAAACGGCGCGCTATAGTATGCCGTACGATATGGGCTATAGCCCATGGTCCAAAATGATGAGAAACGAGGCTAACTTTTTTTTTCAACATTTCAAAAAACATGGGCTATAACCCATCGTTTTTGTCATTTCGTCATTTTTTTCAAATCCTCAAAAATGATGAAACACGGCGCGCTATAGTATGCCGTACGATATGGGCTATAGCCCATGGTCCAAAATGATGAGAAACGAGGCTAACTTTTTTTTTCAAAATTTCAAAAAACATGGGCTATAACCCATCGTTTTTGTCATTTCGTCATTTTTTTCAAATCCTCAAAAATGATGAAAAACGGCGCGCTATAGTATGCCGTACGATATGGGCTATAGCCCATGGTCCAAAATGATGAGAAACGAGGCTAACTTTTTTTTTTTAAATTTCAAAAAACATGGGCTATAACCCATCGTTTTTGTCATTTCGTAATTTTTTTCAAATCCTCAAAAATGATGAAAAACGGCGCGCTATAGTATGCCGTACGATATGGGCTATAGCCCATGGTCCAAAATGATGAGAAACGAGGCTAACTTTTGTTTTCAAAATTTCAAAAAACATGGGCTATAACCCATCGTTTTTGTCATTTCGTCATTTTTTTAAAATCCTCAAAAATGATGAAAAACGGCGCGCTATAGTATGCCGTACGATATGGGCTATAGCCCATGGTCCAAAATGATGAGAAACGAGGCTAACTTTTTTTTCCAAAATTTCAAAAAACATGGGCTATAACCCATCGTTTTTGTCATTTCGTAATTTTTTTAAAATCCTCAAAAATGATGAAAAACGGCGCGCTATAGTATGCCGTACGATATGGGCTATAGCCCATGGTCCAAAATGATGAGAAACGAGGCTAACTTTTTTTTTCAAAATTTCAAAAAACATGGGCTATAACCCATCGTTTTTGTCATTTCGTCATTTTTTTCAAATCCTCAAAAATGATGAAAAACGGCGCGCTATAGTATGCCGTACGATATGGGCTATAGCCCATGGTCCAAAATGATGAGAAACGAGGCTAACTTTTTTTTTCAAAATTTCAAAAAACATGGGCTATAACCCATCGTTTTTGTCATTTCGTCATTTTTTTTAAATCCTCAAAAATGATGAAAAACGGCGCGCTATAGTATGCCGTACGATATGGGCTATAGCCCATGGTCCAAAATGATGAGAAACGAGGCTAACTTTTGTTTTCAAAATTTCAAAAAACATGGGCTATAACCCATCGTTTTTGTCATTTCGTCATTTTTTTAAAATCCTCAAAAATGATGAAAAACGGCGCGCTATAGTATGCCGTACGATATGGGCTATAGCCCATGGTCCAAAATGATGAGAAACGAGGCTAACTTTTTTTTTCAACATTTCAAAAAACATGGGCTATAACCCATCGTTTTTGTCATTTCGTAATTTTTTTAAAATCCTCAAAAATGATTAAAAACGGCGCGCTATAGTATGCCGTACGATATGGGCTATAGCCCATGGTCCAAAATGATGAGAAACGAGGCTAACTTTTTTTTTTCAAAATTTCAAAAAACATGGGCTATAACCCATCGTTTTTGTCATTTTGTCATTTTTTTCAAATCCTCAAAAATGATGAAAAACGGCGCGCTATAGTACGCCGTACGATATGGGCTATAGCCCATGGTCCAAAATGATGAGAAACGAGGCTAACTTTTTTTTTTGAAATTTCAAAAAACATGGGCTATAACCCATCGTTTTTGTCATTTCGTCATTTTTTTCAAATCCTCAAAAATGATGAAAAACGGCGCGCTATAGTATGCCGTACGATATGGGCTATAGCCCATGGTCCAAAATGATGAGAAACGAGGCTAACTTTTTTTTTCAAAATTTCAAAAAACATGGGCTATAACCCATCGTTTTTGTCATTTCGTCATTTTTTTCAAATCCTCAAAAATGATGAAAAACGGCGCGCTATAGTATGCCGTACGATATGGGCTATAGCCCATGGTCCATAATGATGAGAAACGAGGCTAACTTTTTTTTCCTAAATTTCAAAAAACATGGGCTATAACCCATCGTTTTTGTCATTTCGTAATTTTTTTTTAAATCCTCAAAAATGATGAAAAACGGCGCGCTATAGTATGCCGTACGATATGGGCTATAGCCCATGGTCCAAAATGATGAGAAACGAGGCTAACTTTTTTTTTTCTAAATTTCAAAAAACATGGGCTATAACCCATCGTTTTTGTCATTTCGTCATTTTTTTAAAATCCTCAAAAATGATGAAAAACGGCGCGCTATAGTATGCCGTACGATATGGGCTATAGCCCATGGTCCAAAATGATGAGAAACGAGGCTAACTTTTTTTTTTTTTTTTTTTTAAAACATGGGCTATAACCCATCGTTTTTGTCATTTCGTAATTTTTTTCAAATCCTCAAAAATGATGAAAAACGGCGCGCTATAGTATGCCGTACGATATGGGCTTTAGCCCATGGTCCAAAATGATGAGAAACGAGGCTAACTTTTGTTTTCAAAATTTCAAAAAACATGGGCTATAACCCATCGTTTTTGTCATTTCGTCATTTTTTTTAAATCCTCAAAAATGATGAAAAACGGCGCGCTATAGTATGCCGTACGATATGGGCTATAGCCCATGGTCCAAAATGATGAGAAACGAGGCTAACTTTTTTTTTCAAAATTTCAAAAAACATGGGCTATAACCCATCGTTTTTGTCATTTCGTCATTTTTTAAAAATCCTCAAAAATGATGAAACACGGCACGCTATAGTATGCCGTACGATATGGGCTATAGCCCATGGTCCAAAATGATGAGAAACGAGGCTAACTTTTTTTTTCAAAATTTCAAAAAACATGGGCTATAACCCATCGTTTTTGTCATTTCGTCATTTTTTTCATATCCTCAAAAATGATGAAAAACGGCGCGCTATAGTATGCCGTACGATATGGGCTTTAGCCCATGGTCCAAAATGATGAGAAACGAGGCTAACTTTTGTTTTCAAAATTTCAAAAAACATGGGCTATAACCCATCGTTTTTGTCATTTCGTAATTTTTTAAAAATCCTCAAAAATGATGAAAAACGGCGCGCTATAGTCTGCCGTACGATATGGGCTATAGCCCATGGTCCAAAATGATGAGAAACGAGGCTAACTTTTTTTTTCAAAATTTCAAAAAACATGGGCTATAACCCATCGTTTTTGTCATTTCGTCATTTTTTTCAAATCCTCAAAAAGGATGAAAAACGGCGCGCTATAGTATGCCGTACGATATGGGCTATAGCCCATGGTCCAAAATGATGAGAAACGAGGCTAACTTTTGTTTTCAAAATTTCAAAAAACATGGGCTATAACCCATCGTTTTTGTCATTTCGTCATTTTTTTTAAATCCTCAAAAATGATGAAAAACGGCGCGCTATAGTATGCCGTACGATATGGGCTATAACCCATGGTCCAAAATGATGAGAAACGAGGCTAACTTTTTTTTTCAAAATTTCAAAAAACATGGGCTATAAGCCTATAACCCATCGTTTTTGTCATTTCGTATTTTTTTAAAAATCCTCAAAAATTATGAAAAACGGCGCGCTATAGTATGCCGTACGATATGGGCTATAGCCCATGGTCCAAAATGATGAGAAACGAGGCTAACTTTTTTTTTCAAAATTTCAAAAAACATGGGCTATAACCCATCGTTTTTGTCATTTCGTCATTTTTTTAAAATCCTCAAAAATGATGAAAAACGGCGCGCTATAGTATGCCGTACGATATGGGCTATAGCCCATGGTCCAAAATTATGAGAAACGAGGCTAACTTTTTTTTTCAAAATTTCAAAAAACATGGGCTATAACCCATCGTTTTTGTCATTTCGTCATTTTTTTCAAATCCTCAAAAATGATGAAACACGGCGCGCTATAGTATGCCGTACGATATGGGCTATAGCCCATGGTCCAAAATGATGAGAAACGAGGCTAACTTTTTTTTTCAAAATTTCAAAAAACATGGGCTATAACCCATCGTTTTTGTCATTTCGTCATTTTTTTCAAATCCTCAAAAATGATGAAAAACGGCGCGCTATAGTATGCCGTACGATATGGGCTATAGCCCATGGTCCAAAATGATGAGAAACGAGGCCAATTTTTTTTTTGAAATTTCAAAAAACATGGGCTATAACCCATCGTTTTTGTCATTTCGTCATTTTTTAAAAATCCTCAAAAATGATGAAAAACGGCGCGCTATAGTATGCCGTACGATATGGGCTATAGCCCATGGTCCAAAATGATGAGAAACGAGGCTAACTTTTTTTTTCAAAATTTCAAAAAACATGGGCTATAACCCATCGTTTTTGTCATTTCGTCATTTTTTTCAAATCCTCAAAAATGATGAAAAACGGCGCGCTATAGTATGCCGTACGATATGGGCTATAGCCCATGGTCCATAATGATGAGAAACGAGGCTAACTTTTTTTTTCTAAATTTCAAAAAACATGGGCTATAACCCATCGTTTTTGTCATTTCGTCATTTTTTTTTAAATCCTCAAAAATGATGAAAAACGGCGCGCTATAGTATGCCGTACGATATGGGCTATAGCCCATGGTCCAAAATGATGAGAAACGAGGCTAACTTTTTTTTTCTAAATTTCAAAAAACATGGGCTATAACCCATCGTTTTTGTCATTTCGTCATTTTTTTAAAATCCTCAAAAATGATGAAAAACGGCGCGCTATAGTATGCCGTACGATATGGGCTATAGCCCATGGTCCAAAATGATGAGAAACGAGGCTAACTTTTTTTTTCAACATTTCAAAAAACATGGGCTATAACCCATCGTTTTTGTCATTTCGTCATTTTTTTCAAATCCTCAAAAATGATGAAACACGGCGCGCTATAGTATGCCGTACGATATGGGCTATAGCCCATGGTCCAAAATGATGAGAAACGAGGCTAACTTTTTTTTTCAAAATTTCAAAAAACATGGGCTATAACCCATCGTTTTTGTCATTTCGTCATTTTTTTCAAATCCTCAAAAATGATGAAACACGGCGCGCTATAGTATGCCGTACGATATGGGCTATAGCCCATGGTCCAAAATGATGAGAAACGAGGCTAACTTTTTTTTTCAAAATTTCAAAAAACATGGGCTATAACCCATCGTTTTTGTCATTTCGTCATTTTTTTCAAATCCTCAAAAATGATGAAAAACGGCGCGCTATAGTATGCCGTACGATATGGGCTATAGCCCATGGTCCAAAATGATGAGAAACGAGGCCAATTTTTTTTTTGAAATTTCAAAAAACATGGGCTATAACCCATCGTTTTTGTCATTTCGTCATTTTTTTAAAATCCTCAAAAATGATGAAAAACGGCGCGCTATAGTATGCCGTACGATATGGGCTATAGCCCATGGTCCAAAATGATGAGAAACGAGGCTAACTCTTTTTTTTCAAAATTTCAAAAAACATGGGCTATAACCCATCGTTTTTGTCATTTCGTCATTTTTTTCAAATCCTCAAAAATGATGAAAAACGGCGCGCTATAGTATGCCGTACGATATGGGCTATAGCCCATGGTCCATAATGATGAGAAACGAGGCTAACTTTTTTTTTCTAAATTTCAAAAAACATGGGCTATAACCCATCGTTTTTGTCATTTCGTCATTTTTTTTTAAATCCTCAAAAATGATGAAAAACGGCGCGCTATAGTATGCCGTACGATATGGGCTATAGCCCATGGTCCAAAATGATGAGAAACGAGGCTAACTTTTTTTTTCTAAATTTCAAAAAACATGGGCTATAACCCATCGTTTTTGTCATTTCGTCATTTTTTTAAAATCCTCAAAAATGATGAAAAACGGCGCGCTATAGTATGCCGTACGATATGGGCTATAGCCCATGGTCCAAAATGATGAGAAACGAGGCTAACTTTTTTTTTCAACATTTCAAAAAACATGGGCTATAACCCATCGTTTTTGTCATTTCGTCATTTTTTTCAAATCCTCAAAAATGATGAAACACGGCGCGCTATAGTATGCCGTACGATATGGGCTATAGCCCATGGTCCAAAATGATGAGAAACGAGGCTAACTTTTTTTTTCAAAATTTCAAAAAACATGGGCTATAACCCATCGTTTTTGTCATTTCGTCATTTTTTTCAAATCCTCAAAAATGATGAAAAACGGCGCGCTATAGTATGCCGTACGATATGGGCTATAGCCCATGGTCCAAAATGATGAGAAACGAGGCTAACTTTTTTTTTTTTAATTTAAAAAAACATGGGCTATAACCCATCGTTTTTGTCATTTCGTAATTTTTTTCAAATCCTCAAAAATGATGAAAAACGGCGCGCTATAGTATGCCGTACGATATGGGCTTTAGCCCATGGTCCAAAATGATGAGAAACGAGGCTAACTTTTGTTTTCAAAATTTCAAAAAACATGGGCTATAACCCATCGTTTTTGTCATTTCGACATTTTTTTTAAATCCTCAAAAATGATGAAAAACGGCGCGCTATAGTATGCCGTACGATATGGGCTATAGCCCATGGTCCAAAATGATGAGAAACGAGGCTAACTTTTTTTTTCAAAATTTCAAAAAACATGGGCTATAACCCATCGTTTTTGTCATTTCGTCATTTTTTAAAAATCCTCAAAAATGATGAAACACGGCACGCTATAGTATGCCGTACGATATGGGCTATAGCCCATGGTCCAAAATGATGAGAAACGAGGCTAACTTTTTTTTTCAAAATTTCAAAAAACATGGGCTATAACCCATCGTTTTTGTCATTTCGTCATTTTTTTCATATCCTCAAAAATGATGAAAAACGGCGCGCTATAGTATGCCGTACGATATGGGCTTTAGCCCATGGTCCAAAATGATGAGAAACGAGGCTAACTTTTGTTTTCAAAATTTCAAAAAACATGGGCTATAACCCATCGTTTTTGTCATTTCGTAATTTTT
The DNA here is from genome assembly GCF_963924005.1 of Protomyctophum bolini. Classification (NCBI taxonomy): domain Eukaryota; kingdom Metazoa; phylum Chordata; class Actinopteri; order Myctophiformes; family Myctophidae; genus Protomyctophum; species Protomyctophum bolini. The sequence goes on from NC_137864.1 coordinate 33,325,496, forward strand.
TTAAAATCCTCAAAAATGATGAAAAACGGCGCGCTATAGTATGCCGTACGATATGGGCTATAGCCCATGGTCCAAAATGATGAGAAACGAGGCTAACTTTTTTTTTCAAAATTTCAAAAAACATGGGCTATAACCCATCGTTTTTGTCATTTCGTCATTTTTTTCAAATCCTCAAAAAGGATGAAAAACGGCGCGCTATAGTATGCCGTACGATATGGGCTATAGCCCATGGTCCAAAATGATGAGAAACGAGGCTAACTTTTGTTTTCAAAATTTCAAAAAACATGGGCTATAACCCATCGTTTTTGTCATTTCGTCATTTTTTTTAAATCCTCAAAAATGATGAAAAACGGCGCGCTATAGTATGCCGTACGATATGGGCTATAGCCCATGGTCCAAAATGATGAGAAACGAGGCTAACTTTTTTTTTCAAAATTTCAAAAAACATGGGCTATAACCCATCGTTTTTGTCATTTCGTCATTTTTTTAAAATCCTCAAAAATGATGAAAAACGGCGCGCTATAGTATGCCGTACGATATGGGCTATAGCCCATGGTCCAAAATGATGAGAAACGAGGCTAACTTTTTTTTTCAACATTTCAAAAAACATGGGCTATAACCCATCGTTTTTGTCATTTCGTCATTTTTTTCAAATCCTCAAAAATGATGAAACACGGCGCGCTATAGTATGCCGTACGATATGGGCTATAGCCCATGGTCCAAAATGATGAGAAACGAGGCTAACTTTTTTTTTCAAAATTTCAAAAAACATGGGCTATAACCCATCGTTTTTGTCATTTCGTCATTTTTTTCAAATCCTCAAAAATGATGAAAAACGGCGCGCTATAGTATGCCGTACGATATGGGCTATAGCCCATGGTCCAAAATGATGAGAAACGAGGCTAACTTTTTTTTTTGAAATTTCAAAAAACATGGGCTATAACCCATCGTTTTTGTCATTTCGTAATTTTTTTCAAATCCTCAAAAATGATGAAAAACGGCACGCTATAGTATGCCGTACGATATGGGCTATAGCCCATGGTCCAAAATGATGAGAAACGAGGCTAACTTTTGTTTTCAAAATTTCAAAAAACATGGGCTATAACCCATCGTTTTTGTCATTTCGTCATTTTTTTAAAATCCTCAAAAATGATGAAAAACGGCGCGCTATAGTATGCCGTACGATATGGGCTATAGCCCATGGTCCAAAATGATGAGAAACGAGGCTAACTTTTTTTTTCAAAATTTCAAAAAACATGGGCTATAACCCATCGTTTTTGTCATTTCGTAATTTTTTTAAAATCCTCAAAAATGATGAAAAACGGCGCGCTATAGTATGCCGTACGATATGGGCTATAGCCCATGGTCCAAAATGATGAGAAACGAGGCTAACTTTTTTTTTTCAAAATTTCAAAAAACATGGGCTATAACCCATCGTTTTTGTCATTTCGTCATTTTTTTCAAATCCTCAAAAATGATGAAAAACGGCGCGCTATAGTATGCCGTACGATATGGGCTATAGCCCATGGTCCAAAATGATGAGAAACGAGGCTAACTTTTTTTTTCAAAATTTCAAAAAACATGGGCTATAACCCATCGTTTTTGTCATTTCGTCATTTTTTTTAAATCCTCAAAAATGATGAAAAACGGCGCGCTATAGTATGCCGTACGATATGGGCTATAGCCCATGGTCCAAAATGATGAGAAACGAGGCTAACTTTTGTTTTCAAAATTTCAAAAAACATGGGCTATAACCCATCGTTTTTGTCATTTCGTCATTTTTTTTAAATCCTCAAAAATGATGAAAAACGGCGCGCTATAGTATGCCGTACGATATGGGCTATAGCCCATGGTCCAAAATGATGAGAAACGAGGCTAACTTTTTTTTTCAACATTTCAAAAAACATGGGCTATAACCCATCGTTTTTGTCATTTCGTAATTTTTTTAAAATCCTCAAAAATGATTAAAAACGGCGCGCTATAGTATGCCGTACGATATGGGCTATAGCCCATGGTCCAAAATGATGAGAAACGAGGCTAACTTTTTTTTTTCAAAATTTCAAAAAACATGGGCTATAACCCATCGTTTTTGTCATTTTGTCATTTTTTTCAAATCCTCAAAAATGATGAAAAACGGCGCGCTATAGTACGCCGTACGATATGGGCTATAGCCCATGGTCCAAAATGATGAGAAACGAGGCTAACTTTTTTTTTTGAAATTTCAAAAAACATGGGCTATAACCCATCGTTTTTGTCATTTCGTCATTTTTTTCAAATCCTCAAAAATGATGAAAAACGGCGCGCTATAGTATGCCGTACGATATGGGCTATAGCCCATGGTCCAAAATGATGAGAAACGAGGCTAACTTTTTTTTTCAAAATTTCAAAAAACATGGGCTATAACCCATCGTTTTTGTCATTTCGTCATTTTTTTCAAATCCTCAAAAATGATGAAAAACGGCGCGCTATAGTATGCCGTACGATATGGGCTATAGCCCATGGTCCATAATGATGAGAAACGAGGCTAACTTTTTTTTCCTAAATTTCAAAAAACATGGGCTATAACCCATCGTTTTTGTCATTTCGTAATTTTTTTTTAAATCCTCAAAAATGATGAAAAACGGCGCGCTATAGTATGCCGTACGATATGGGCTATAGCCCATGGTCCAAAATGATGAGAAACGAGGCTAACTTTTTTTTTCAAAATTTCAAAAAACATGGGCTATAACCCATCGTTTTTGTCATTTCGTAATTTTTTTAAAATCCTCAAAAATGATGAAAAACGGCGCGCTATAGTATGCCGTACGATATGGGCTATAGCCCATGGTCCAAAATGATGAGAAACGAGGCTAACTTTTTTTTTCTAAATTTCAAAAAACATGGGCTATAACCCATCGTTTTTGTCATTTCGTCATTTTTTTAAAATCCTCAAAAATGATGAAAAACGGCGCGCTATAGTATGCCGTACGATATGGGCTATAGCCCATGGTCCAAAATGATGAGAAACGAGGCTAACTTTTTTTTTCAAAATTTCAAAAAACATGGGCTATAACCCATCGTTTTTGTCATTTCGTAATTTTTTTTAAATCCTCAAAAATGATGAAAAACGGCGCGCTATAGTATGCCGTACGATATGGGCTATAGCCCATGGTCCAAAATGATGAGAAACGAGGCTAACTTTTTTTTTCAAAATTTCAAAAAACATGGGCTATAACCCATCGTTTTTGTCATTTCGTCATTTTTTTCAAATCCTCAAAAATGATGAAAAACGGCGCGCTATAGTATGCCGTACGATATGGGCTATAGCCCATGGTCCAAAATGATGAGAAACGAGGCTAACTTTTTTTTTCAAAATTTCAAAAAACATGGGCTATAACCCATCGTTTTTGTCATTTCGTCATTTTTTTTAAATCCTCAAAAATGATGAAAAACGGCGCGCTATAGTATGCCGTACGATATGGGCTATAGCCCATGGTCCAAAATGATGAGAAACGAGGCTAACTTTTGTTTTCAAAATTTCAAAAAACATGGGCTATAACCCATCGTTTTTGTCATTTCGTCATTTTTTTTAAATCCTCAAAAATGATGAAAAACGGCGCGCTATAGTATGCCGTACGATATGGGCTATAGCCCATGGTCCAAAATGATGAGAAACGAGGCTAACTTTTTTTTTCAACATTTCAAAAAACATGGGCTATAACCCATCGTTTTTGTCATTTCGTAATTTTTTTTAAATCCTCAAAAATGATTAAAAACGGCGCGCTATAGTATGCCGTACGATATGGGCTATAGCCCATGGTCCAAAATGATGAGAAACGAGGCTAACTTTTTTTTTTCAAAATTTCAAAAAACATGGGCTATAACCCATCGTTTTTGTCATTTTGTCATTTTTTTCAAATCCTCAAAAATGATGAAAAACGGCGCGCTATAGTACGCCGTACGATATGGGCTATAGCCCATGGTCCAAAATGATGAGAAACGAGGCTAACTTTTTTTTTTGAAATTTCAAAAAACATGGGCTATAACCCATCGTTTTTGTCATTTCGTCATTTTTTTCAAATCCTCAAAAATGATGAAAAACGGCGCGCTATAGTATGCCGTACGATATGGGCTATAGCCCATGGTCCAAAATGATGAGAAACGAGGCTAACTTTTTTTTTCAAAATTTCAAAAAACATGGGCTATAACCCATCGTTTTTGTCATTTCGTCATTTTTTTCAAATCCTCAAAAATGATGAAAAACGGCGCGCTATAGTATGCCGTACGATATGGGCTATAGCCCATGGTCCATAATGATGAGAAACGAGGCTAACTTTTTTTTCCTAAATTTCAAAAAACATGGGCTATAACCCATCGTTTTTGTCATTTCGTAATTTTTTTTTAAATCCTCAAAAATGATGAAAAACGGCGCGCTATAGTATGCCGTACGATATGGGCTATAGCCCATGGTCCAAAATGATGAGAAACGAGGCTAACTTTTTTTTTTCTAAATTTCAAAAAACATGGGCTATAACCCATCGTTTTTGTCATTTCGTCATTTTTTTAAAATCCTCAAAAATGATGAAAAACGGCGCGCTATAGTATGCCGTACGATATGGGCTATAGCCCATGGTCCAAAATGATGAGAAACGAGGCTAACTTTTTTTTTCAACATTTCAAAAAACATGGGCTATAACCCATCGTTTTTGTCATTTCGTCATTTTTTTCAAATCCTCAAAAATGATGAAACACGGCGCGCTATAGTATGCCGTACGATATGGGCTATAGCCCATGGTCCAAAATGATGAGAAACGAGGCTAACTTTTTTTTTCAAAATTTCAAAAAACATGGGCTATAACCCATCGTTTTTGTCATTTCGTCATTTTTTTCAAATCCTCAAAAATGATGAAAAACGGCGCGCTATAGTATGCCGTACGATATGGGCTATAGCCCATGGTCCAAAATGATGAGAAACGAGGCTAACTTTTTTTTTTGAAATTTCAAAAAACATGGGCTATAACCCATCGTTTTTGTCATTTTGTCATTTTTTTCAAATCCTCAAAAATGATGAAAAACGGCGCGCTATAGTACGCCGTACGATATGGGCTATAGCCCATGGTCCAAAATGATGAGAAACGAGGCTAACTTTTTTTTTCAAAATTTCAAAAAACATGGGCTATAACCCATCGTTTTTGTCATTTCGTAATTTTTTTCAAATCCTCAAAAATGATGAAAAACGGCGCGCTATAGTATGCCGTACGATATGGGCTATAGCCCATGGTCCAAAATGATGAGAAACGAGGCTAACTTTTTTTTTTGAAATTTCAAAAAACATGGGCTATAACCCATCGTTTTTGTCATTTTGTCATTTTTTTCAAATCCTCAAAAATGATGAAAAACGGCGCGCTATAGTACGCCGTACGATATGGGCTATAGCCCATGGTCCAAAATGATGAGAAACGAGGCTAACTTTTTTTTTCAAAATTTCAAAAAACATGGGCTATAACCCATCGTTTTTGTCATTTCGTAATTTTTTTCAAATCCTCAAAAATGATGAAAAACGGCGCGCTATAGTATGCCGTACGATATGGGCTTTAGCCCATGGTCCAAAATGATGAGAAACGAGGCTAACTTTTGTTTTCAAAATTTCAAAAAACATGGGCTATAACCCATCGTTTTTATCATTTCGTCATTTTTTTTAAATCCTCAAAAATGATGAAAAACGGCGCGCTATAGTATGCCGTACGATATGGGCTATAGCCCATGGTCCAAAATGATGAGAAACGAGGCTAACTTTTTTTTTCAAAATTTCAAAAAACATGGGCTATAACCCATCGTTTTTGTCATTTCGTAATTTTTTAAAAATCCTCAAAAATGATGAAAAACGGCGCGCTATAGTATGCCGTACGATATGGGCTATAGCCCATGGTCCAAAATGATGAGAAACGAGGCTAACTTTTTTTTTCAAAATTTCAAAAAACATGGGCTATAACCCATCGTTTTTGTCATTTCGTCATTTTTTTCAAATCCTCAAAAATGATGAAAAACGGCGCGCTATAGTATGCCGTACGATATGGGCTATAGCCCATGGTCCAAAATGATGAGAAACGAGGCTAACTTTTTTTTTTGAAATTTCAAAAAACATGGGCTATAACCCATCGTTTTTGTCATTTTGTCATTTTTTTCAAATCCTCAAAAATGATGAAAAACGGCGCGCTATAGTACGCCGTACGATATGGGCTATAGCCCATGGTCCAAAATGATGAGAAACGAGGCTAACTTTTTTTTTCAAAATTTCAAAAAACATGGGCTATAACCCATCGTTTTTGTCATTTCGTCATTTTTTTAAAATCCTCAAAAATAATGAAACACGGCACGCTATAGTATGCCGTACGATATGGGCTATAGCCCATGGTCCAAAATGATGAGAAACGAGGCTAACTTTTTTTTTCAAAATTTCAAAAAACATGGGCTATAACCCATCGTTTTTGTCATTTCGTCATTTTTTTCAAATCCTCAAAAATTATGAAAAACGGCGCGCTATAGTATGCCGTACGATATGGGCTATAGCCCATGGTCCAAAATGATGAGAAACGAGGCTAACTTTTTTTTTTTAATTTCAAAAAACATGGGCTATAACCCATCGTTTTTGTCATTTCGTAATTTTTTTCAAATCCTCAAAAATGATGAAAAACGGCGCGCTATAGTATGCCGTACGATATGGGCTTTAGCCCATGGTCCAAAATGATGAGAAACGAGGCTAACTTTTGTTTTCAAAATTTCAAAAAACATGGGCTATAACCCATCGTTTTTGTCATTTCGTCATTTTTTTTAAATCCTCAAAAATGATGAAAAACGGCGCGCTATAGTATGCCGTACGATATGGGCTATAGCCCATGGTCCAAAATGATGAGAAACGAGGCTAACTTTTTTTTTCAAAATTTCAAAAAACATGGGCTATAACCCATCGTTTTTGTCATTTCGTCATTTTTTTAAAATCCTCAAAAATGATGAAAAACGGCGCGCTATAGTACGCCGTACGATATGGGCTATAGCCCATGGTCCATAATGATGAGAAACGAGGCTAACTTTTTTTTTCTAAATTTCAAAAAACATGGGCTATAACCCATCGTTTTTGTCATTTCGTCATTTTTTTAAAATCCTCAAAAATGATGAAAAACGGCGCGCTATAGTATGCCGTACGATATGGGCTATAGCCCATGGTCCAAAATGATGAGAAACGAGGCTAACTTTTTTTTTCAACATTTCAAAAAACATGGGCTATAACCCATCGTTTTTGTCATTTCGTCATTTTTTTCAAATCCTCAAAAATGATGAAACACGGCGCGCTATAGTATGCCGTACGATATGGGCTATAGCCCATGGTCCAAAATGATGAGAAACGAGGCTAACTTTTTTTTTCAAAATTTCAAAAAACATGGGCTATAACCCATCGTTTTTGTCATTTCGTCATTTTTTTTAAATCCTCAAAAATGATGAAAAACGGCGCGCTATAGTATGCCGTACGATATGGGCTATAGCCCATGGTCCAAAATGATGAGAAACGAGGCTAACTTTTTTTTTCAACATTTCAAAAAACATGGGCTATAACCCATCGTTTTTGTCATTTCGTCATTTTTTTCAAATCCTCAAAAATGATGAAACACGGCGCGCTATAGTATGCCGTACGATATGGGCTATAGCCCATGGTCCAAAATGATGAGAAACGAGGCTAACTTTTTTTTTCAAAATTTCAAAAAACATGGGCTATAACCCATCGTTTTTGTCATTTCGTCATTTTTTTCAAATCCTCAAAAATGATGAAAAACGGCGCGCTATAGTATGCCGTACGATATGGGCTATAGCCCATGGTCCAAAATGATGAGAAACGAGGCTAACTTTTTTTTTTGAAATTTCAAAAAACATGGGCTATAACCCATCGTTTTTGTCATTTCGTAATTTTTTTCAAATCCTCAAAAATGATGAAAAACGGCGCGCTATAGTATGCCGTACGATATGGGCTATAGCCCATGGTCCAAAATGATGAGAAACGAGGCTAACTTTTGTTTTCAAAATTTCAAAAAACATGGGCTATAACCCATCGTTTTTGTCATTTCGTCATTTTTTTAAAATCCTCAAAAATGATGAAAAACGGCGCGCTATAGTATGCCGTACGATATGGGCTATAGCCCATGGTCCAAAATGATGAGAAACGAGGCTAACTTTTTTTTTCAAAATTTCAAAAAACATGGGCTATAACCCATCGTTTTTGTCATTTCGTAATTTTTTTAAAATCCTCAAAAATGATGAAAAACGGCGCGCTATAGTATGCCGTACGATATGGGCTATAGCCCATGGTCCAAAATGATGAGAAACGAGGCTAACTTTTTTTTTCAAAATTTCAAAAAACATGGGCTATAACCCATCGTTTTTGTCATTTCGTCATTTTTTTCAAATCCTCAAAAATGATGAAAAACGGCGCGCTATAGTATGCCGTACGATATGGGCTATAGCCCATGGTCCAAAATGATGAGAAACGAGGCTAACTTTTTTTTTCAAAATTTCAAAAAACATGGGCTATAACCCATCGTTTTTGTCATTTCGTCATTTTTTTTAAATCCTCAAAAATGATGAAAAACGGCGCGCTATAGTATGCCGTACGATATGGGCTATAGCCCATGGTCCAAAATGATGAGAAACGAGGCTAACTTTTGTTTTCAAAATTTCAAAAAACATGGGCTATAACCCATCGTTTTTGTCATTTCGTCATTTTTTTTAAATCCTCAAAAATGATGAAAAACGGCGCGCTATAGTATGCCGTACGATATGGGCTATAGCCCATGGTCCAAAATGATGAGAAACGAGGCTAACTTTTTTTTTCAACATTTCAAAAAACATGGGCTATAACCCATCGTTTTTGTCATTTCGTAATTTTTTTAAAATCCTCAAAAATGATTAAAAACGGCGCGCTATAGTATGCCGTACGATATGGGCTATAGCCCATGGTCCAAAATGATGAGAAACGAGGCTAACTTTTTTTTTTCAAAATTTCAAAAAACATGGGCTATAACCCATCGTTTTTGTCATTTTGTCATTTTTTTCAAATCCTCAAAAATGATGAAAAACGGCGCGCTATAGTACGCCGTACGATATGGGCTATAGCCCATGGTCCAAAATGATGAGAAACGAGGCTAACTTTTTTTTTTGAAATTTCAAAAAACATGGGCTATAACCCATCGTTTTTGTCATTTCGTCATTTTTTTCAAATCCTCAAAAATGATGAAAAACGGCGCGCTATAGTATGCCGTACGATATGGGCTATAGCCCATGGTCCAAAATGATGAGAAACGAGGCTAACTTTTTTTTTCAAAATTTCAAAAAACATGGGCTATAACCCATCGTTTTTGTCATTTCGTCATTTTTTTCAAATCCTCAAAAATGATGAAAAACGGCGCGCTATAGTATGCCGTACGATATGGGCTATAGCCCATGGTCCATAATGATGAGAAACGAGGCTAACTTTTTTTTCCTAAATTTCAAAAAACATGGGCTATAACCCATCGTTTTTGTCATTTCGTAATTTTTTTTTAAATCCTCAAAAATGATGAAAAACGGCGCGCTATAGTATGCCGTACGATATGGGCTATAGCCCATGGTCCAAAATGATGAGAAACGAGGCTAACTTTTTTTTTCAAAATTTCAAAAAACATGGGCTATAACCCATCGTTTTTGTCATTTCGTAATTTTTTTAAAATCCTCAAAAATGATGAAAAACGGCGCGCTATAGTATGCCGTACGATATGGGCTATAGCCCATGGTCCAAAATGATGAGAAACGAGGCTAACTTTTTTTTTCTAAATTTCAAAAAACATGGGCTATAACCCATCGTTTTTGTCATTTCGTCATTTTTTTTAAATCCTCAAAAATGATGAAAAACGGCGCGCTATAGTATGCCGTACGATATGGGCTATAGCCCATGGTCCAAAATGATGAGAAACGAGGCTAACTTTTTTTTTCAAAATTTCAAAAAACATGGGCTATAACCCATCGTTTTTGTCATTTCGTAATTTTTTTAAAATCCTCAAAAATGATGAAAAACGGCGCGCTATAGTATGCCGTACGATATGGGCTATAGCCCATGGTCCAAAATGATGAGAAACGAGGCTAACTTTTTTTTTCAAAATTTCAAAAAACATGGGCTATAACCCATCGTTTTTGTCATTTCGTCATTTTTTTCAAATCCTCAAAAATGATGAAAAACGGCACGCTATAGTATGCCGTACGATATGGGCTATAGCCCATGGTCCAAAATGATGAGAAACGAGGCTAACTTTTTTTTTCAAAATTTCAAAAAACATGGGCTATAACCCATCGTTTTTGTCATTTCGTCATTTTTTTTAAATCCTCAAAAATGATGAAAAACGGCGCGCTATAGTATGCCGTACGATATGGGCTATAGCCCATGGTCCAAAATGATGAGAAACGAGGCTAACTTTTGTTTTCAAAATTTCAAAAAACATGGGCTATAACCCATCGTTTTTGTCATTTCGTCATTTTTTTTAAATCCTCAAAAATGATGAAAAACGGCGCGCTATAGTATGCCGTACGATATGGGCTATAGCCCATGGTCCAAAATGATGAGAAACGAGGCTAACTTTTTTTTTCAACATTTCAAAAAACATGGGCTATAACCCATCGTTTTTGTCATTTCGTAATTTTTTTTAAATCCTCAAAAATGATTAAAAACGGCGCGCTATAGTATGCCGTACGATATGGGCTATAGCCCATGGTCCAAAATGATGAGAAACGAGGCTAACTTTTTTTTTTCAAAATTTCAAAAAACATGGGCTATAACCCATCGTTTTTGTCATTTTGTCATTTTTTTCAAATCCTCAAAAATGATGAAAAACGGCGCGCTATAGTACGCCGTACGATATGGGCTATAGCCCATGGTCCAAAATGATGAGAAACGAGGCTAACTTTTTTTTTTGAAATTTCAAAAAACATGGGCTATAACCCATCGTTTTTGTCATTTCGTCATTTTTTTCAAATCCTCAAAAATGATGAAAAACGGCGCGCTATAGTATGCCGTACGATATGGGCTATAGCCCATGGTCCAAAATGATGAGAAACGAGGCTAACTTTTTTTTTCAAAATTTCAAAAAACATGGGCTATAACCCATCGTTTTTGTCATTTCGTCATTTTTTTCAAATCCTCAAAAATGATGAAAAACGGCGCGCTATAGTATGCCGTACGATATGGGCTATAGCCCATGGTCCATAATGATGAGAAACGAGGCTAACTTTTTTTTCCTAAATTTCAAAAAACATGGGCTATAACCCATCGTTTTTGTCATTTCGTAATTTTTTTTTAAATCCTCAAAAATGATGAAAAACGGCGCGCTATAGTATGCCGTACGATATGGGCTATAGCCCATGGTCCAAAATGATGAGAAACGAGGCTAACTTTTTTTTTTCTAAATTTCAAAAAACATGGGCTATAACCCATCGTTTTTGTCATTTCGTCATTTTTTTAAAATCCTCAAAAATGATGAAAAACGGCGCGCTATAGTATGCCGTACGATATGGGCTATAGCCCATGGTCCAAAATGATGAGAAACGAGGCTAACTTTTTTTTTCAACATTTCAAAAAACATGGGCTATAACCCATCGTTTTTGTCATTTCGTCATTTTTTTCAAATCCTCAAAAATGATGAAACACGGCGCGCTATAGTATGCCGTACGATATGGGCTATAGCCCATGGTCCAAAATGATGAGAAACGAGGCTAACTTTTTTTTTCAAAATTTCAAAAAACATGGGCTATAACCCATCGTTTTTGTCATTTCGTCATTTTTTTCAAATCCTCAAAAATGATGAAAAACGGCGCGCTATAGTATGCCGTACGATATGGGCTATAGCCCATGGTCCAAAATGATGAGAAACGAGGCTAACTTTTTTTTTTGAAATTTCAAAAAACATGGGCTATAACCCATCGTTTTTGTCATTTTGTCATTTTTTTCAAATCCTCAAAAATGATGAAAAACGGCGCGCTATAGTACGCCGTACGATATGGGCTATAGCCCATGGTCCAAAATGATGAGAAACGAGGCTAACTTTTTTTTTCAAAATTTCAAAAAACATGGGCTATAACCCATCGTTTTTGTCATTTCGTAATTTTTTTCAAATCCTCAAAAATGATGAAAAACGGCGCGCTATAGTATGCCGTACGATATGGGCTATAGCCCATGGTCCAAAATGATGAGAAACGAGGCTAACTTTTTTTTTTGAAATTTCAAAAAACATGGGCTATAACCCATCGTTTTTGTCATTTTGTCATTTTTTTCAAATCCTCAAAAATGATGAAAAACGGCGCGCTATAGTACGCCGTACGATATGGGCTATAGCCCATGGTCCAAAATGATGAGAAACGAGGCTAACTTTTTTTTTCAAAATTTCAAAAAACATGGGCTATAACCCATCGTTTTTGTCATTTCGTAATTTTTTTCAAATCCTCAAAAATGATGAAAAACGGCGCGCTATAGTATGCCGTACGATATGGGCTTTAGCCCATGGTCCAAAATGATGAGAAACGAGGCTAACTTTTGTTTTCAAAATTTCAAAAAACATGGGCTATAACCCATCGTTTTTATCATTTCGTCATTTTTTTTAAATCCTCAAAAATGATGAAAAACGGCGCGCTATAGTATGCCGTACGATATGGGCTATAGCCCATGGTCCAAAATGATGAGAAACGAGGCTAACTTTTTTTTTCAAAATTTCAAAAAACATGGGCTATAACCCATCGTTTTTGTCATTTCGTAATTTTTTAAAAATCCTCAAAAATGATGAAAAACGGCGCGCTATAGTATGCCGTACGATATGGGCTATAGCCCATGGTCCAAAATGATGAGAAACGAGGCTAACTTTTTTTTTCAAAATTTCAAAAAACATGGGCTATAACCCATCGTTTTTGTCATTTTGTCATTTTTTTCAAATCCTCAAAAATGATGAAAAACGGCGCGCTATAGTACGCCGTACGATATGGGCTATAGCCCATGGTCCAAAATGATGAGAAACGAGGCTAACTTTTTTTTTCAAAATTTCAAAAAACATGGGCTATAACCCATCGTTTTTGTCATTTCGTCATTTTTTTCAAATCCTCAAAAATGATGAAAAACGGCGCGCTATAGTATGCCGTACGATATGGGCTATAGCCCATGGTCCAAAATGATGAGAAACGAGGCTAACTTTTTTTTTTGAAATTTCAAAAAACATGGGCTATAACCCATCGTTTTTGTCATTTTGTCATTTTTTTCAAATCCTCAAAAATGATGAAAAACGGCGCGCTATAGTACGCCGTACGATATGGGCTATAGCCCATGGTCCAAAATGATGAGAAACGAGGCTAACTTTTTTTTTCAAAATTTCAAAAAACATGGGCTATAACCCATCGTTTTTGTCATTTCGTCATTTTTTTAAAATCCTCAAAAATAATGAAACACGGCACGCTATAGTATGCCGTACGATATGGGCTATAGCCCATGGTCCAAAATGATGAGAAACGAGGCTAACTTTTTTTTTCAAAATTTCAAAAAACATGGGCTATAACCCATCGTTTTTGTCATTTCGTCATTTTTTTCAAATCCTCAAAAATTATGAAAAACGGCGCGCTATAGTATGCCGTACGATATGGGCTATAGCCCATGGTCCAAAATGATGAGAAACGAGGCTAACTTTTTTTTTTTTAATTTCAAAAAACATGGGCTATAACCCATCGTTTTTGTCATTTCGTAATTTTTTTCAAATCCTCAAAAATGATGAAAAACGGCGCGCTATAGTATGCCGTACGATATGGGCTTTAGCCCATGGTCCAAAATGATGAGAAACGAGGCTAACTTTTGTTTTCAAAATTTCAAAAAACATGGGCTATAACCCATCGTTTTTGTCATTTCGTCATTTTTTTTAAATCCTCAAAAATGATGAAAAACGGCGCGCTATAGTATGCCGTACGATATGGGCTATAGCCCATGGTCCAAAATGATGAGAAACGAGGCTAACTTTTTTTTTCAAAATTTCAAAAAACATGGGCTATAACCCATCGTTTTTGTCATTTCGTCATTTTTTTTAAATCCTCAAAAATGATGAAAAACGGCGCGCTATAGTACGCCGTACGATATGGGCTATAGCCCATGGTCCAAAATGATGAGAAACGAGGCTAACTTTTTTTTTTTTTATTTAAAAAAACATGGGCTATAACCCATCGTTTTTGTCATTTCGTAATTTTTTTCAAATCCTCAAAAATGATGAAAAACGGCGCGCTATAGTATGCCGTACGATATGGGCTTTAGCCCATGGTCCAAAATGATGAGAACGAGGCTAACTTTTGTTTTCAAAATTTAAAAAAACATGGGCTATAACCCATCGTTTTTGTCATTTCGTCATTTTTTTTAAATCCTCAAAAATGATGAAAAACGGCGCGCTATAGTATGCCGTACGATATGGGCTATAGCCCATGGTCCAAAATGATGAGAAACGAGGCTAACTTTTTTTTTCAAAATTTCAAAAAACATGGGCTATAACCCATCGTTTTTGTCATTTCGTAATTTTTTAAAAATCCTCAAAAATGATGAAAAACGGCGCGCTATAGTATGCCGTACGATATGGGCTATAGCCCATGGTCCAAAATGATGAGAAACGAGGCTAACTTTATTTTTCAAAATTTCAAAAAACATGGGCTATAACCCATCGTTTTTGTCATTTTGTCATTTTTTTCAAATCCTCAAAAAGGATGAAAAACGGCGCGCTATAGTATGCCGTACGATATGGGCTATAGCCCATGGTCCAAAATGATGAGAAACGAGGCTAACTTTTGTTTTCAAAATTTCAAAAAACATGGGCTATAACCCATCGTTTTTGTCATTTCGTCATTTTTTTTAAATCCTCAAAAATGATGAAAAACGGCGCGCTATAGTATGCCGTACGATATGGGCTATAGCCCATGGTCCAAAATGATGAGAAACGAGGCTAACTTTTTTTTTCAAAATTTCAAAAAACATGGGCTATAACCCATCGTTTTTGTCATTTCGTAATTTTTTAAAAATCCTCAAAAATGATGAAAAACGGCGCGCTATAGTATGCCGTACGATATGGGCTATAGCCCATGGTCCAAAATGATGAGAAACGAGGCTAACTTTTTTTTTCAAAATTTCAAAAAACATGGGCTATAACCCATCGTTTTTGTCATTTCGTCATTTTTTTAAAATCCTCAAAAATGATGAAAAACGGCGCGCTATAGTATGCCGTACGATATGGGCTATAGCCCATGGTCCAAAATGATGAGAAACGAGGCTAACTTTTTTTTTCAAAATTTCAAAAAACATGGGCTATAACCCATCGTTTTTGTCATTTCGTCATTTTTTTCAAATACTCAAAAATGATGAAAAACGGCGCGCTATAGTATGCCGTACGATATGGGCTATAGCCCATGGTCCAAAATGATGAGAAACGAGGCTAACCTTTTTTTTCAAAATTTCAAAAAACATGGGCTATAACCCATCGTTTTTGTCATTTTGTCATTTTTTTAAAATCCTCAAAAATGATGAAAAACGGCGCGCTATAGTATGCCGTACGATATGGGCTATAGCCCATGGTCCAAAATGATGAGAAACGAGGCTAACTTTTTTTTTCTAAATTTCAAAAAACATGGGCTATAACCCATCGTTTTTGTCATTTCGTCATTTTTTTAAAATCCTCAAAAATGATGAAAAACGGCGCGCTATAGTATGCCGTACGATATGGGCTATAGCCCATGGTCCAAAATGATGAGAAACGAGGCTAACTTTTTTTTTCAAAATTTCAAAAAACATGGGCTATAACCCATCGTTTTTGTCATTTCGTCATTTTTTTCAAATCCTCAAAAATGATGAAAAACGGCGCGCTATAGTATGCCGTACGATATGGGCTATAGCCCATGGTCCAAAATGATGAGAAACGAGGCTAACTTTTGTTTTCAAAATTTCAAAAAACATGGGCTATAACCCATCGTTTTTGTCATTTCGTAATTTTTTTAAATCCTCAAAAATGATGAAAAACGGCGCGCTATAGTATGCCGTACGATATGGGCTATAGCCCATGGTCCAAAATGATGAGAAACGAGGCTAACTTTTTTTTCCAACATTTCAAAAAACATGGGCTATAACCCATCGTTTTTGTCATTTCGTAATTTTTTTAAAATCCTCAAAAATGATGAATAACGGCGCGCTATAGTATGCCGTACGATATGGGCTATAGCCCATGGTCCAAAATGATGAGAAACGAGGCTAACTTTTTTTTCCAAAATTTCAAAAAACATGGGCTATAACCCATCGTTTTTGTCATTTCGTCATTTTTTTCAAATCCTCAAAAATGATGAAAAACGGCGCGCTATAGTATGCCGTACGATATGGGCTATAGCCCATGGTCCAAAAGGATGAGAAACGAGGCTAACTTTTTTTTTCAAAATTTCAAAAAACATGGGCTATAACCCATCGTTTTTGTCATTTTGTAATTTTTTTCAAATCCTCAAAAATGATGAAAAACGGCGCGCTATAGTACGCCGTACGATATGGGCTATAGCCCATGGTCCAAAATGATGAGAAACGAGGCTAACTTTTTTTTTTGAAATTTCAAAAAACATGGGCTATAACCCATCGTTTTTGTCATTTCGTCATTTTTTTCAAATCCTCAAAAATGATGAAAAACGGCGCGCTATAGTATGCCGTACGATATGGGCTATAGCCCATGGTCCAAAATGATGAGAAACGAGGCTAACTTTTTTTTTCAAAATTTCAAAAAACATGGGCTATAACCCATCGTTTTTGTCATTTTGTCATTTTTTTCAAATCCTCAAAAATGATGAAAAACGGCGCGCTATAGTACGCCGTACGATATGGGCTATAGCCCATGGTCCAAAATGATGAGAAACGAGGCTAACTTTTTTTTTTGAAATTTCAAAAAACATGGGCTATAACCCATCGTTTTTGTCATTTCGTCATTTTTTTCAAATCCTCAAAAATGATGAAAAACGGCGCGCTATAGTATGCCGTACGATATGGGCTATAGCCCATGGTCCAAAATGATGAGAAACGAGGCTAACTTTTTTTTTCAAAATTTCAAAAAACATGGGCTATAACCCATCGTTTTTGTCATTTCGTCATTTTTAAAAAATCCTCAAAAATGATGAAAAACGGCGCGCTATAGTATGCCGTACGATATGGGCTATAGCCCATGGTCCAAAATGATGAGAAACGAGGCTAACCTTTTTTTTCAAAATTTCAAAAAACATGGGCTATAACCCATCGTTTTTGTCATTTCGTCATTTTTTTCAAATCCTCAAAAATGATGAAAAACGGCGCGCTATAGTATGCCGTACGATATGGGCTATAGCCCATGGTCCAAAATGATGAGAAACGAGGCTAACTTTTTTTTTCAAAATTTCAAAAAACATGGGCTATAACCCATCGTTTTTGTCATTTCGTCATTTTTAAAAAATCCTCAAAAATGATGAAAAACGGCGCGCTATAGTATGCCGTACGATATGGGCTATAGCCCATGGTCCAAAATGATGAGAAACGAGGCTAACCTTTTTTTTCAAAATTTCAAAAAACATGGGCTATAACCCATCGTTTTTGTCATTTCGTCATTTTTTTCAAATCCTCAAAAATGATGAAACACGGCGCGCTATAGTATGCCGTACGATATGGGCTATAGCCCATGGTCCAAAATGATGAGAAACAAGGCTAACTTTTTTTTTCAAAATTTCAAAAAACATGGGCTATAACCCATCGTTTTTGTCATTTCGTCATTTTTTTCAAATCCTCAAAAATGATGAAAAACGGCGCGCTATAGTATGCCGTACGATATGGGCTATAGCCCATGGTCCAAAATGATGAGAAACGAGGCTAACTTTTTTTTCCTAAATTTCAAAAAACATGGGCTATAACCCATCGTTTTTGTCATTTCGTCATTTTTTAAAAATCCTCAAAAATGATGAAACACGGCACGCTATAGTATGCCGTACGATATGGGCTATAGCCCATGGTCCAAAATGATGAGAAACGAGGCTAACTTTTTTTTTCAAAATTTCAAAAAATATGGGCTATAACCCATCGTTTTTGTCATTTCGTCATTTTTTTCAAATCCTCAAAAATGATGAAAAACGGCGCGCTATAGTATGCCGTACGATATGGGCTATAGCCCATGGTCCAAAATAATGAGAAACGAGGCTAACTTTTTTTTTCAACATTTCAAAAAACATGGGCTATAACCCATCGTTTTTGTCATTTCGTCATTTTTTTCAAATCCTCAAAAATGATGAAACACGGCGCGCTATAGTATGCCGTACGATATGGGCTATAGCCCATGGTCCAAAATGATGAGAAACGAGGCTAACTTTTTTTTTCAAAATTAAAAAAAACATGGGCTATAACCCATCGTTTTTGTCATTTCGTCATTTTTTTCAAATCCTCAAAAATGATGAAAAACGGCGCGCTATAGTATGCCGTACGATATGGGCTATAGCCCATGGTCCAAAATGATGAGAAACGAGGCTAACTTTTTTTTTTGAAATTTCAAAAAACATGGGCTATAACCCATCGTTTTTGTCATTTTGTCATTTTTTTCAAATCCTCAAAAATGATGAAAAACGGCGCGCTATAGTACGCCGTACGATATGGGCTATAGCCCATGGTCCAAAATGATGAGAAACGAGGCTAACTTTTTTTTTCAAAATTTCAAAAAACATGGGCTGTAACCCATCGTTTTTGTCATTTCGTAATTTTTTTCAAATCCTCAAAAATGATGAAAAACGGCGCGCTATAGTATGCCGTACGATATGGGCTATAGCCCATGGTCCAAAATGATGAGAAACGAGGCTAACTTTTTTTTTTGAAATTTCAAAAAACATGGGCTATAACCCATCGTTTTTGTCATTTTGTCATTTTTTTCAAATCCTCAAAAATGATGAAAAACGGCGCGCTATAGTACGCCGTACGATATGGGCTATAGCCCATGGTCCAAAATGATGAGAAACGAGGCTAACTTTTTTTTTCAAAATTTCAAAAAACATGGGCTATAACCCATCGTTTTTGTCATTTCGTCATTTTTTAAAAATCCTCAAAAATAATGAAACACGGCACGCTATAGTATGCCGTACGATATGGGCTATAGCCCATGGTCCAAAATGATGAGAAACGAGGCTAACTTTTTTTTTCAAAATTTCAAAAAACATGGGCTATAACCCATCGTTTTTGTCATTTCGTCATTTTTTTCAAATCCTCAAAAATTATGAAAAACGGCGCGCTATAGTATGCCGTACGATATGGGCTATAGCCCATGGTCCAAAATGATGAGAAACGAGGCTAACTTTTTTTTTTGAAATTTCAAAAAACATGGGCTATAACCCATCGTTTTTGTCATTTTGTCATTTTTTTCAAATCCTCAAAAATGATGAAAAACGGCGCGCTATAGTACGCCGTACGATATGGGCTATAGCCCATGGTCCAAAATGATGAGAAACGAGGCTAACTTTTTTTTTCAAAATTTCAAAAAACATGGGCTATAACCCATCGTTTTTGTCATTTCGTAATTTTTTTCAAATCCTCAAAAATGATGAAAAACGGCGCGCTATAGTATGCCGTACGATATGGGCTATAGCCCATGGTCCAAAATGATGAGAAACGAGGCTAACTTTTTTTTTTGAAATTTCAAAAAACATGGGCTATAACCCATCGTTTTTGTCATTTTGTCATTTTTTTCAAATCCTCAAAAATGATGAAAAACGGCGCGCTATAGTACGCCGTACGATATGGGCTATAGCCCATGGTCCAAAATGATGAGAAACGAGGCTAACTTTTTTTTTCAAAATTTCAAAAAACATGGGCTATAACCCATCGTTTTTGTCATTTCGTCATTTTTTAAAAATCCTCAAAAATAATGAAACACGGCACGCTATAGTATGCCGTACGATATGGGCTATAGCCCATGGTCCAAAATGATGAGAAACGAGGCTAACTCTTTTTTTCAAAATTTCAAAAAACATGGGCTATAACCCATCGTTTTTGTCATTTCGTCATTTTTTTCAAATCCTCAAAAATTATGAAAAACGGCGCGCTATAGTATGCCGTACGATATGGGCTATAGCCCATGGTCCAAAATGATGAGAAACGAGGCTAACTTTTTTTTTTTTAATTTAAAAAAACATGGGCTATAACCCATCGTTTTTGTCATTTCGTAATTTTTTTCAAATCCTCAAAAATGATGAAAAACGGCGCGCTATAGTATGCCGTACGATATGGGCTTTAGCCCATGGTCCAAAATGATGAGAAACGAGGCTAACTTTTGTTTTCAAAATTTCAAAAAACATGGGCTATAACCCATCGTTTTTGTCATTTCGTCATTTTTTTTAAATCCTCAAAAATGATGAAAAACGGCGCGCTATAGTATGCCGTACGATATGGGCTATAGCCCATGGTCCAAAATGATGAGAAACGAGGCTAACTTTTTTTTTCAAAATTTCAAAAAACATGGGCTATAACCCATCGTTTTTGTCATTTCGTCATTTTTTAAAAATCCTCAAAAATGATGAAACACGGCACGCTATAGTATGCCGTACGATATGGGCTATAGCCCATGGTCCAAAATGATGAGAAACGAGGCTAACTTTTTTTTTCAAAATTTCAAAAAACATGGGCTATAACCCATCGTTTTTGTCATTTCGTCATTTTTTTCATATCCTCAAAAATGATGAAAAACGGCGCGCTATAGTATGCCGTACGATATGGGCTTTAGCCCATGGTCCAAAATGATGAGAAACGAGGCTAACTTTTGTTTTCAAAATTTCAAAAAACATGGGCTATAACCCATCGTTTTTGTCATTTCGTAATTTTTTAAAAATCCTCAAAAATGATGAAAAACGGCGCGCTATAGTATGCCGTACGATATGGGCTATAGCCCATGGTCCAAAATGATGAGAAACGAGGCTAACTTTTTTTTTCAAAATTTCAAAAAACATGGGCTATAACCCATCGTTTTTGTCATTTCGTCATTTTTTTCAAATCCTCAAAAAGGATGAAAAACGGCGCGCTATAGTATGCCGTACGATATGGGCTATAGCCCATGGTCCAAAATGATGAGAAACGAGGCTAACTTTTGTTTTCAAAATTTCAAAAAACATGGGCTATAACCCATCGTTTTTGTCATTTCGTCATTTTTTTTAAATCCTCAAAAATGATGAAAAACGGCGCGCTATAGTATGCCGTACGATATGGGCTATAGCCCATGGTCCAAAATGATGAGAAACGAGGCTAACTTTTTTTTTCAAAATTTCAAAAAACATGGGCTATAAGCCTATAACCCATCGTTTTTGTCATTTCGTATTTTTTTAAAAATCCTCAAAAATTATGAAAAACGGCGCGCTATAGTATGCCGTACGATATGGGCTATAGCCCATGGTCCAAAATGATGAGAAACGAGGCTAACTTTTTTTTTCAAAATTTCAAAAAACATGGGCTATAACCCATCGTTTTTGTCATTTCGTCATTTTTTTAAAATCCTCAAAAATGATGAAAAACGGCGCGCTATAGTATGCCGTACGATATGGGCTATAGCCCATGGTCCAAAATTATGAGAAACGAGGCTAACTTTTTTTTTCAAAATTTCAAAAAACATGGGCTATAACCCATCGTTTTTGTCATTTCGTCATTTTTTTCAAATCCTCAAAAATGATGAAACACGGCGCGCTATAGTATGCCGTACGATATGGGCTATAGCCCATGGTCCAAAATGATGAGAAACGAGGCTAACTTTTTTTTTCAAAATTTCAAAAAACATGGGCTATAACCCATCGTTTTTGTCATTTCGTCATTTTTTTCAAATCCTCAAAAATGATGAAAAACGGCGCGCTATAGTATGCCGTACGATATGGGCTATAGCCCATGGTCCAAAATGATGAGAAACGAGGCCAATTTTTTTTTTGAAATTTCAAAAAACATGGGCTATAACCCATCGTTTTTGTCATTTCGTCATTTTTTTAAAATCCTCAAAAATGATGAAAAACGGCGCGCTATAGTATGCCGTACGATATGGGCTATAGCCCATGGTCCATAATGATGAGAAACGAGGCTAACTTTTTTTTTCTAAATTTCAAAAAACATGGGCTATAACCCATCGTTTTTGTCATTTCGTCATTTTTTTTTTAATCCTCAAAAATGATGAAAAACGGCGCGCTATAGTATGCCGTACGATATGGGCTATAGCCCATGGTCCAAAATGATGAGAAACGAGGCTAACTTTTTTTTTCTAAATTTCAAAAAACATGGGCTATAACCCATCGTTTTTGTCATTTCGTCATTTTTTTAAAATCCTCAAAAATGATGAAAAACGGCGGGCTATAGTATGCCGTACGATATGGGCTATAGCCCATGGTCCAAAATGATGAGAAACGAGGCTAACTTTTTTTTTCAACATTTCAAAAAACATGGGCTATAACCCATCGTTTTTGTCATTTCGTCATTTTTTTCAAATCCTCAAAAATGATGAAACACGGCGCGCTATAGTATGCCGTACGATATGGGCTATAGCCCATGGTCCAAAATGATGAGAAACGAGGCTAACTTTTTTTTTCAAAATTTCAAAAAACATGGGCTATAACCCATCGTTTTTGTCATTTCGTCATTTTTTTCAAATCCTCAAAAATGATGAAAAACGGCGCGCTATAGTATGCCGTACGATATGGGCTATAGCCCATGGTCCAAAATGATGAGAAACGAGGCTAACTTTTTTTTTTGAAATTTCAAAAAACATGGGCTATAACCCATCGTTTTTGTCATTTCGTAATTTTTTTCAAATCCTCAAAAATGATGAAAAACGGCGCGCTATAGTATGCCGTACGATATGGGCTATAGCCCATGGTCCAAAATGATGAGAAACGAGGCTAACTTTTGTTTTCAAAATTTCAAAAAACATGGGCTATAACCCATCGTTTTTGTCATTTCGTCATTTTTTTAAAATCCTCAAAAATGATGAAAAACGGCGCGCTATAGTTTTTGTCATTTCGTAATTTTTTTAAAATCCTCAAAAATGATGAAAAACGGCGCGCTATAGTATGCCGTACGATATGGGCTATAGCCCATGGTCCAAAATGATGAGAAACGAGGCTAACTTTTTTTTTCAAAATTTCAAAAAACATGGGCTATAACCCATCGTTTTTGTCATTTCGTCATTTTTTTCAAATCCTCAAAAATGATGAAAAACGGCGCGCTATAGTATGCCGTACGATATGGGCTATAGCCCATGGTCCAAAATGATGAGAAACGAGGCTAACTTTTTTTTTCAAAATTTCAAAAAACATGGGCTATAACCCATCGTTTTTGTCATTTCGTCATTTTTTTTAAATCCTCAAAAATGATGAAAAACGGCGCGCTATAGTATGCCGTACGATATGGGCTATAGCCCATGGTCCAAAATGATGAGAAACGAGGCTAACTTTTTTTTTCTAAATTTCAAAAAACATGGGCTATAACCCATCGTTTTTGTCATTTCGTCATTTTTTTTAAATCCTCAAAAATGATGAAAAACGGCGCGCTATAGTATGCCGTACGATATGGGCTATAGCCCATGGTCCAAAATGATGAGAAACGAGGCTAACTTTTTTTTTCAACATTTCAAAAAACATGGGCTATAACCCATCGTTTTTGTCATTTCGTAATTTTTTTAAAATCCTCAAAAATGATTAAAAACGGCGCGCTATAGTATGCCGTACGATATGGGCTATAGCCCATGGTCCAAAATGATGAGAAACGAGGCTAACTTTTTTTTTTTTTAAATTCAAAAAACATGGGCTATAACCCATCGTTTTTGTCATTTTGTCATTTTTTTCAAATCCTCAAAAATGATGAAAAACGGCGCGCTATAGTACGCCGTACGATATGGGCTATAGCCCATGGTCCAAAATGATGAGAAACGAGGCTAACTTTTTTTTTTGAAATTTCAAAAAACATGGGCTATAACCCATCGTTTTTGTCATTTCGTCATTTTTTTCAAATCCTCAAAAATGATGAAAAACGGCGCGCTATAGTATGCCGTACGATATGGGCTATAGCCCATGGTCCAAAATGATGAGAAACGAGGCTAACTTTTTTTTTCAAAATTTCAAAAAACATGGGCTATAACCCATCGTTTTTGTCATTTCGTCATTTTTTTCAAATCCTCAAAAATGATGAAAAACGGCGCGCTATAGTATGCCGTACGATATGGGCTATAGCCCATGGTCCATAATGATGAGAAACGAGGCTAACTTTTTTTTCCTAAATTTCAAAAAACATGGGCTATAACCCATCGTTTTTGTCATTTCGTAAATTTTTTTTAAATCCTCAAAAATGATGAAAAACGGCGCGCTATAGTATGCCGTACGATATGGGCTATAGCCCATGGTCCAAAATGATGAGAAACGAGGCTAACTTTTTTTTTTCAACATTTCAAAAAACATGGGCTATAACCCATCGTTTTTGTCATTTCGTCATTTTTTTCAAATCCTCAAAAATGATGAAACACGGCGCGCTATAGTATGCCGTACGATATGGGCTATAGCCCATGGTCCAAAATGATGAGAAACGAGGCTAACTTTTTTTTTCAAAATTTCAAAAAACATGGGCTATAACCCATCGTTTTTGTCATTTCGTCATTTTTTTCAAATCCTCAAAAATGATGAAAAACGGCGCGCTATAGTATGCCGTACGATATGGGCTATAGCCCATGGTCCAAAATGATGAGAAACGAGGCTAACTTTTTTTTTTGAAATTTCAAAAAACATGGGCTATAACCCATCGTTTTTGTCATTTTGTCATTTTTTTCAAATCCTCAAAAATGATGAAAAACGGCGCGCTATAGTTCGCCGTACGATATGGGCTATAGCCCATGGTCCAAAATGATGAGAAACGAGGCTAACTTTTTTTTTCAAAATTTCAAAAAACATGGGCTATAACCCATCGTTTTTGTCATTTCGTAATTTTTTTCAAATCCTCAAAAATGATGAAAAACGGCGCGCTATAGTATGCCGTACGATATGGGCTATAGCCCATGGTCCAAAATGATGAGAAACGAGGCTAACTTTTTTTTTTGAAATTTCAAAAAACATGGGCTATAACCCATCGTTTTTGTCATTTTGTCATTTTTTTCAAATCCTCAAAAATGATGAAAAACGGCGCGCTATAGTACGCCGTACGATATGGGCTATAGCCCATGGTCCAAAATGATGAGAAACGAGGCTAACTTTTTTTTTCAAAATTTCAAAAAACATGGGCTATAACCCATCGTTTTTGTCATTTCGTCATTTTTAAAAAATCCTCAAAAATTATGAAAAACGGCGCGCTATAGTATGCCGTACGATATGGGCTATAGCCCATGGTCCAAAATGATGAGAAACGAGGCTAACTTTTTTTTTTTTAATTTCAAAAAACATGGGCTATAACCCATCGTTTTTGTCATTTCGTAATTTTTTTCAAATCCTCAAAAATGATGAAAAACGGCGCGCTATAGTATGCCGTACGATATGGGCTTTAGCCCATGGTCCAAAATGATGAGAAACGAGGCTAACTTTTGTTTTCAAAATTTCAAAAAACATGGGCTATAACCCATCGTTTTTGTCATTTCGTCATTTTTTTTAAATCCTCAAAAATGATGAAAAACGGCGCGCTATAGTATGCCGTACGATATGGGCTATAGCCCATGGTCCAAAATGATGAGAAACGAGGCTAACTTTTTTTTTCAAAATTTCAAAAAACATGGGCTATAACCCATCGTTTTTCTTCATTTCGTCATTTTTTTTAAATCCTCAAAAATGATGAAAAACGGCGCGCTATAGTACGCCGTACGATATGGGCTATAGCCCATGGTCCAAAATGATGAGAAACGAGGCTAACTTTTTTTTTTTAAATTTCAAAAAACATGGGCTATAACCCATCGTTTTTATCATTTCGTCATTTTTTTTAAATCCTCAAAAATGATGAAAAACGGCGCGCTATAGTATGCCGTACGATATGGGCTATAGCCCATGGTCCAAAATGATGAGAAACGAGGCTAACTTTTTTTTTCAAAATTTCAAAAAACATGGGCTATAACCCATCGTTTTTGTCATTTCGTAATTTTTTAAAAATCCTCAAAAATGATGAAAAACGGCGCGCTATAGTATGCCGTACGATATGGGCTATAGCCCATGGTCCAAAATGATGAGAAACGAGGCTAACTTTTTTTTTCAAAATTTCAAAAACATGGGCTATAACCCATCGTTTTTGTCATTTCGTCATTTTTTTCAAATCCTCAAAAATGATGAAAAACGGCGCGCTATAGTATGCCGTACGATATGGGCTATAGCCCATGGTCCAAAATGATGAGAAACGAGGCTAACTTTTTTTTTTGAAATTTCAAAAAACATGGGCTATAACCCATCGTTTTTGTCATTTTGTCATTTTTTTCAAATCCTCAAAAATGATGAAAAACGGCGCGCTATAGTACGCCGTACGATATGGGCTATAGCCCATGGTCCAAAATGATGAGAAACGAGGCTAACTTTTTTTTTCAAAATTTCAAAAAACATGGGCTATAACCCATCGTTTTTGTCATTTCGTCATTTTTTTCAAATCCTCAAAAATGATGAAAAACGGCGCGCTATAGTATGCCGTACGATATGGGCTATAGCCCATGGTCCAAAATGATGAGAAACGAGGCTAACTTTTTTTTTTGAAATTTCAAAAAACATGGGCTATAACCCATCGTTTTTGTCATTTTGTCATTTTTTTCAAATCCTCAAAAATGATGAAAAACGGCGCGCTATAGTACGCCGTACGATATGGGCTATAGCCCATGGTCCAAAATGATGAGAAACGAGGCTAACTTTTTTTTTCAAAATTTCAAAAAACATGGGCTATAACCCATCGTTTTTGTCATTTCGTCATTTTTTTTAAATCCTCAAAAATAATGAAACACGGCACGCTATAGTATGCCGTACGATATGGGCTATAGCCCATGGTCCAAAATGATGAGAAACGAGGCTAACTTTTTTTTTCAAAATTTCAAAAAACATGGGCTATAACCCATCGTTTTTGTCATTTCGTCATTTTTTTCAAATCCTCAAAAATTATGAAAAACGGCGCGCTATAGTATGCCGTACGATATGGGCTATAGCCCATGGTCCAAAATGATGAGAAACGAGGCTAACTTTTTTTTTTTAATTTCAAAAAACATGGGCTATAACCCATCGTTTTTGTCATTTCGTAATTTTTTTCAAATCCTCAAAAATGATGAAAAACGGCACGCTATAGTATGCCGTACGATATGGGCTTTAGCCCATGGTCCAAAATGATGAGAAACGAGGCTAACTTTTGTTTTCAAAATTTCAAAAAACATGGGCTATAACCCATCGTTTTTGTCATTTCGTCATTTTTTTTAAATCCTCAAAAATGATGAAAAACGGCGCGCTATAGTATGCCGTACGATATGGGCTATAGCCCATGGTCCAAAATGATGAGAAACGAGGCTAACTTTTTTTTTCAAAATTTCAAAAAACATGGGCTATAACCCATCGTTTTTGTCATTTCGTCATTTTTTTAAAATCCTCAAAAATGATGAAAAACGGCGCGCTATAGTACGCCGTACGATATGGGCTATAGCCCATGGTCCAAAATGATGAGAAACGAGGCTAACTTTTTTTTTTTTAATTTAAAAAAACATGGGCTATAACCCATCGTTTTTGTCATTTCGTAATTTTTTTCAAATCCTCAAAAATGATGAAAAACGGCGCGCTATAGTATGCCGTACGATATGGGCTTTAGCCCATGGTCCAAAATGATGAGAACGAGGCTAACTTTTGTTTTCAAAATTTAAAAAAACATGGGCTATAACCCATCGTTTTTGTCATTTCGTCATTTTTTTTAAATCCTCAAAAATGATGAAAAACGGCGCGCTATAGTATGCCGTACGATATGGGCTATAGCCCATGGTCCAAAATGATGAGAAACGAGGCTAACTTTTTTTTTCAAAATTTCAAAAAACATGGGCTATAACCCATCGTTTTTGTCATTTCGTAATTTTTTAAAAATCCTCAAAAATGATGAAAAACGGCGCGCTATAGTATGCCGTACGATATGGGCTATAGCCCATGGTCCAAAATGATGAGAAACGAGGCTAACTTTATTTTTCAAAATTTCAAAAAACATGGGCTATAACCCATCGTTTTTGTCATTTTGTCATTTTTTTCAAATCCTCAAAAAGGATGAAAAACGGCGCGCTATAGTATGCCGTACGATATGGGCTATAGCCCATGGTCCAAAATGATGAGAAACGAGGCTAACTTTTGTTTTCAAAATTTCAAAAAACATGGGCTATAACCCATCGTTTTTGTCATTTCGTCATTTTTTTTAAATCCTCAAAAATGATGAAAAACGGCGCGCTATAGTATGCCGTACGATATGGGCTATAGCCCATGGTCCAAAATGATGAGAAACGAGGCTAACTTTTTTTTTCAAAATTTCAAAAAACATGGGCTATAACCCATCGTTTTTGTCATTTCGTAATTTTTTAAAAATCCTCAAAAATGATGAAAAACGGCGCGCTATAGTATGCCGTACGATATGGGCTATAGCCCATGGTCCAAAATGATGAGAAACGAGGCTAACTTTTTTTTTCAAAATTTCAAAAAACATGGGCTATAACCCATCGTTTTTGTCATTTCGTCATTTTTTTAAAATCCTCAAAAATGATGAAAAACGGCGCGCTATAGTATGCCGTACGATATGGGCTATAGCCCATGGTCCAAAATGATGAGAAACGAGGCTAACTTTTTTTTTCAAAATTTCAAAAAACATGGGCTATAACCCATCGTTTTTGTCATTTCGTCATTTTTTTCAAATACTCAAAAATGATGAAAAACGGCGCGCTATAGTATGCCGTACGATATGGGCTATAGCCCATGGTCCAAAATGATGAGAAACGAGGCTAACTTTTTTTTTCAAAATTTCAAAAAACATGGGCTATAACCCATCGTTTTTGTCATTTTGTCATTTTTTTAAAATCCTCAAAAATGATGAAAAACGGCGCGCTATAGTATGCCGTACGATATGGGCTATAGCCCATGGTCCAAAATGATGAGAAACGAGGCTAACTTTTTTTTTCTAAATTTCAAAAAACATGGGCTATAACCCATCGTTTTTGTCATTTCGTCATTTTTTTAAAATCCTCAAAAATGATGAAAAACGGCGCGCTATAGTATGCCGTACGATATGGGCTATAGCCCATGGTCCAAAATGATGAGAAACGAGGCTAACTTTTTTTTTCAAAATTTCAAAAAACATGGGCTATAACCCATCGTTTTTGTCATTTCGTCATTTTTTTCAAATCCTCAAAAATGATGAAAAACGGCGCGCTATAGTATGCCGTACGATATGGGCTATAGCCCATGGTCCAAAATGATGAGAAACGAGGCTAACTTTTGTTTTCAAAATTTCAAAAAACATGGGCTATAACCCATCGTTTTTGTCATTTCGTAATTTTTTTAAATCCTCAAAAATGATGAAAAACGGCGCGCTATAGTATGCCGTACGATATGGGCTATAGCCCATGGTCCAAAATGATGAGAAACGAGGCTAACTTTTTTTTCCAACATTTCAAAAAACATGGGCTATAACCCATCGTTTTTGTCATTTCGTAATTTTTTTAAAATCCTCAAAAATGATGAATAACGGCGCGCTATAGTATGCCGTACGATATGGGCTATAGCCCATGGTCCAAAATGATGAGAAACGAGGCTAACTTTTTTTTCCAAAATTTCAAAAAACATGGGCTATAACCCATCGTTTTTGTCATTTCGTCATTTTTTTCAAATCCTCAAAAATGATGAAAAACGGCGCGCTATAGTATGCCGTACGATATGGGCTATAGCCCATGGTCCAAAATGATGAGAAACGAGGCTAACTTTTTTTTTTCAAAATTTCAAAAAACATGGGCTATAACCCATCGTTTTTGTCATTTTGTAATTTTTTTCAAATCCTCAAAAATGATGAAAAACGGCGCGCTATAGTACGCCGTACGATATGGGCTATAGCCCATGGTCCAAAATGATGAGAAACGAGGCTAACTTTTTTTTTTGAAATTTCAAAAAACATGGGCTATAACCCATCGTTTTTGTCATTTCGTCATTTTTTTCAAATCCTCAAAAATGATGAAAAACGGCGCGCTATAGTATGCCGTACGATATGGGCTATAGCCCATGGTCCAAAATGATGAGAAACGAGGCTAACTTTTTTTTTCAAAATTTCAAAAAACATGGGCTATAACCCATCGTTTTTGTCATTTTGTCATTTTTTTCAAATCCTCAAAAATGATGAAAAACGGCGCGCTATAGTACGCCGTACGATATGGGCTATAGCCCATGGTCCAAAATGATGAGAAACGAGGCTAACTTTTTTTTTTGAAATTTCAAAAAACATGGGCTATAACCCATCGTTTTTGTCATTTCGTCATTTTTTTCAAATCCTCAAAAATGATGAAAAACGGCGCGCTATAGTATGCCGTACGATATGGGCTATAGCCCATGGTCCAAAATGATGAGAAACGAGGCTAACTTTTTTTTTCAAAATTTCAAAAAACATGGGCTATAACCCATCGTTTTTGTCATTTCGTCATTTTTTTCAAATCCTCAAAAATGATGAAACACGGCGCGCTATAGTATGCCGTACGATATGGGCTATAGCCCATGGTCCAAAATGATGAGAAACAAGGCTAACTTTTTTTTTCAAAATTTCAAAAAACATGGGCTATAACCCATCGTTTTTGTCATTTCGTCATTTTTTTCAAATCCTCAAAAATGATGAAAAACGGCGCGCTATAGTATGCCGTACGATATGGGCTATAGCCCATGGTCCAAAATGATGAGAAACGAGGCTAACTTTTTTTTCCTAAATTTCAAAAAACATGGGCTATAACCCATCGTTTTTGTCATTTCGTCATTTTTTAAAAATCCTCAAAAATGATGAAACACGGCACGCTATAGTATGCCGTACGATATGGGCTATAGCCCATGGTCCAAAATGATGAGAAACGAGGCTAACTTTTTTTTTCAAAATTTCAAAAAACATGGGCTATAACCCATCGTTTTTGTCATTTTGTCATTTTTTTCAAATCCTCAAAAATGATGAAAAACGGCGCGCTATAGTACGCCGTACGATATGGGCTATAGCCCATGGTCCAAAATGATGAGAAACGAGGCTAACTTTTTTTTTTGAAATTTCAAAAAACATGGGCTATAACCCATCGTTTTTGTCATTTCGTCATTTTTTTCAAATCCTCAAAAATGATGAAAAACGGCGCGCTATAGTATGCCGTACGATATGGGCTATAGCCCATGGTCCAAAATGATGAGAAACGAGGCTAACTTTTTTTTTCAAAATTTCAAAAAACATGGGCTATAACCCATCGTTTTTGTCATTTCGTCATTTTTAAAAAATCCTCAAAAATGATGAAAAACGGCGCGCTATAGTATGCCGTACGATATGGGCTATAGCCCATGGTCCAAAATGATGAGAAACGAGGCTAAACTTTTTTTTCAAAATTTCAAAAAACATGGGCTATAACCCATCGTTTTTGTCATTTCGTCATTTTTTTCAAATCCTCAAAAATGATGAAACACGGCGCGCTATAGTATGCCGTACGATATGGGCTATAGCCCATGGTCCAAAATGATGAGAAACAAGGCTAACTTTTTTTTTCAAAATTTCAAAAAACATGGGCTATAACCCATCGTTTTTGTCATTTCGTCATTTTTTTCAAATCCTCAAAAATGATGAAAAACGGCGCGCTATAGTATGCCGTACGATATGGGCTATAGCCCATGGTCCAAAATGATGAGAAACGAGGCTAACTTTTTTTTCCTAAATTTCAAAAAACATGGGCTATAACCCATCGTTTTTGTCATTTCGTCATTTTTTTAAAATCCTCAAAAATGATGAAACACGGCACGCTATAGTATGCCGTACGATATGGGCTATAGCCCATGGTCCAAAATGATGAGAAACGAGGCTAACTTTTTTTTTTTTAATTTCAAAAAACATGGGCTATAACCCATCGTTTTTGTCATTTCGTCATTTTTTTCAAATCCTCAAAAATGATGAAAAACGGCGCGCTATAGTATGCCGTACGATATGGGCTATAGCCCATGGTCCAAAATGATGAGAAACGAGGCTAACTTTTTTTTTCAAAATTTCAAAAAACATGGGCTATAACCCATCGTTTTTGTCATTTCGTCATTTTTTTCAAATCCTCAAAAATGATGAAAAACGGCGCGCTATAGTATGCCGTACGATATGGGCTATAGCCCATGGTCCAAAATGATGAGAAACGAGGCTAACTTTTTTTTCCTAAATTTCAAAAAACATGGGCTATAACCCATCGTTTTTGTCATTTCGTCATTTTTTAAAAATCCTCAAAAATGATGAAACACGGCACGCTATAGTATGCCGTACGATATGGGCTATAGCCCATGGTCCAAAATGATGAGAAACGAGGCTAACTTTTTTTTTCAAAATTTCAAAAAACATGGGCTATAACCCATCGTTTTTGTCATTTCGTCATTTTTTTCAAATCCTCAAAAATGATGAAAAACGGCGCGCTATAGTATGCCGTACGATATGGGCTATAGCCCATGGTCCAAAATGATGAGAAACGAGGCTAACTTTTTTTTTTGAAATTTCAAAAGACATGGGCTATAACCCATCGTTTTTGTCATTTCGTCATTTTTTAAAAATCCTCAAAAATGATGAAAAACGGCGCGCTATAGTATGCCGTACGATATGGGCTTTAGCCCATGGTCCAAAATGATGAGAAACGAGGCTAACTTTTGTTTTCAAAATTTCAAAAAACATGGGCTATAACCCATCGTTTTTGTCATTTCGTCATTTTTTTTAAATCCTCAAAAATGATGAAAAACGGCGCGCTATAGTATGCCGTACGATATGGGCTATAGCCCATGGTCCAAAATGATGAGAAACGAGGCTAACTTTTTTTTTCAAAATTTCAAAAAACATGGGCTATAACCCATCGTTTTTGTCATTTCGTAATTTTTTAAAAATCCTCAAAAATGATGAAAAACGGCGCGCTATAGTATGCCGTACGATATGGGCTATAGCCCATGGTCCAAAATGATGAGAAACGAGGCTAACTTTTTTTTTCAAAATTTCAAAAAACATGGGCTATAACCCATCGTTTTTGTCATTTCGTCATTTTTTTCAAATCCTCAAAAAGGATGAAAAACGGCGCGCTATAGTATGCCGTACGATATGGGCTATAGCCCATGGTCCAAAATGATGAGAAACGAGGCTAACTTTTTTTTTCAAAATTTCAAAAAACATGGGCTATAACCCATCGTTTTTGTCATTTCGTCATTTTTTTCAAATCCTCAAAAAGGATGAAAAACGGCGCGCTATAGTATGCCGTACGATATGGGCTATAGCCCATGGTCCAAAATGATGAGAAACGAGGCTAACTTTTTTTTTCAAAATTTCAAAAAACATGGGCTATAACCCATCGTTTTTGTCATTTCGTAATTTTTTTCAAATCCTCAAAAATGATGAAAAACGGCGCGCTATAGTATGCCGTACGATATGGGCTTTAGCCCATGGTCCAAAATGATGAGAAACGAGGCTAACTTTTGTTTTCAAAATTTCAAAAAACATGGGCTATAACCCATCGTTTTTGTCATTTCGTCATTTTTTTTAAATCCTCAAAAATGATGAAAAACGGCGCGCTATAGTATGCCGTACGATATGGGCTATAGCCCATGGTCCAAAATGATGAGAAACGAGGCTAACTTTTTTTTTCAAAATTTAAAAAAACATGGGCTATAACCCATCGTTTTTGTCATTTCGTCATTTTTTTCAAATCCTCAAAAAGGATGAAAAACGGCGCGCTATAGTATGCCGTACGATATGGGCTATAGCCCATGGTCCAAAATGATGAGAAACGAGGCTAACTTTTTTTTTCAAAATTTCAAAAAACATGGGCTATAACCCATCGTTTTTGTCATTTCGTCATTTTTTTAAAATCCTCAAAAATGATGAAAAACGGCGCGCTATAGTATGCCGTACGATATGGGCTATAGCCCATGGTCCAAAATGATGAGAAACGAGGCTAACTTTTTTTTTCAAAATTTCAAAAAACATGGGCTATAACCCATCGTTTTTGTCATTTCGTCATTTTTTTCAAATCCTCAAAAATGATGAAAAACGGCGCGCTATAGTACGCCGTACGATATGGGCTATAGCCCATGGTCCAAAATGATGAGAAACGAGGCTAACTTTTTTTTTTGAAATTTCAAAAAACATGGGCTATAACCCATCGTTTTTGTCATTTCGTCATTTTTTTCAAATCCTCAAAAATGATGAAAAACGGCGCGCTATAGTATGCCGTACGATATGGGCTATAGCCCATGGTCCAAAATGATGAGAAACGAGGCTAACTTTTTTTTTCAAAATTTCAAAAAACATGGGCTATAACCCATCGTTTTTGTCATTTCGTCATTTTTAAAAAATCCTCAAAAATGATGAAAAACGGCGCGCTATAGTATGCCGTACGATATGGGCTATAGCCCATGGTCCAAAATGATGAGAAACGAGGCTAACCTTTTTTTTCAAAATTTCAAAAAACATGGGCTATAACCCATCGTTTTTGTCATTTCGTCATTTTTTTCAAATCCTCAAAAATGATGAAACACGGCGCGCTATAGTATGCCGTACGATATGGGCTATAGCCCATGGTCCAAAATGATGAGAAACAAGGCTAACTTTTTTTTTCAAAATTTCAAAAAACATGGGCTATAACCCATCGTTTTTGTCATTTCGTCATTTTTTTCAAATCCTCAAAAATGATGAAAAACGGCGCGCTATAGTATGCCGTACGATATGGGCTATAGCCCATGGTCCAAAATGATGAGAAACGAGACTAACTTTTTTTTTTGAAATTTCAAAAAACATGGGCTATAACCCATCGTTTTTGTCATTTCGTCATTTTTTTAAAATCCTCAAAAATGATGAAAAACGGCGCGCTATAGTATGCCGTACGATATGGGCTATAGCCCATGGTCCAAAATGATGAGAAACGAGGCTAACTTTTTTTTCCTAAATTTCAAAAAACATGGGCTATAACCCATCGTTTTTGTCATTTCGTCATTTTTTTAAAATCCTCAAAAATGATGAAAAACTGCGCGCTATAGTATGCCGTACGATATGGGCTATAGCCCATGGTCCAAAATGATGAGAAACGAGGCTAACTTTTTTTTTCAAAATTTCAAAAGACATGGGCTATAACCCATCGTTTTTGTCATTTCGTCATTTTTTAAAAATCCTCAAAAATGATGAAACACGGCACGCTATAGTATGCCGTACGATATGGGCTATAGCCCATGGTCCAAAATGATGAGAAACGAGGCTAACTTTTTTTTTCAAAATTTCAAAAAACATGGGCTATAACCCATCGTTTTTGTCATTTCGTCATTTTTTTCAAATCCTCAAAAATGATGAAAAACGGCGCGCTATAGTATGCCGTACGATATGGGCTATAGCCCATGGTCCAAAATGATGAGAAACGAGGCTAACTTTTTTTTTTTAAATTTCAAAAAACATGGGCTATAACCCATCGTTTTTGTCATTTCGTAATTTTTTTCAAATCCTCAAAAATGATGAAAAACGGCGCGCTATAGTATGCCGTACGATATGGGCTTTAGCCCATGGTCCAAAATGATGAGAAACGAGGCTAACTTTTGTTTTCAAAATTTCAAAAAACATGGGCTATAACCCATCGTTTTTGTCATTTCGTCATTTTTTTTAAATCCTCAAAAATGATGAAAAACGGCGCGCTATAGTATGCCGTACGATATGGGCTATAGCCCATGGTCCAAAATGATGAGAAACGAGGCTAACTTTTTTTTTCAAAATTTCAAAAAACATGGGCTATAACCCATCGTTTTTGTCATTTCGTAATTTTTAAAAAATCCTCAAAAATGATGAAAAACGGCGCGCTATAGTATGCCGTACGATATGGGCTATAGCCCATGGTCCAAAATGATGAGAAACGAGGCTAACTTTTTTTTTCAAAATTTCAAAAAACATGGGCTATAACCCATCGTTTTTGTCATTTCGTCATTTTTTTCAAATCCTCAAAAAGGATGAAAAACGGCGCGCTATAGTATGCCGTACGATATGGGCTATAGCCCATGGTCCAAAATGATGAGAAACGAGGCTAACTTTTTTTTTCAAAATTTCAAAAAACATGGGCTATAACCCATCGTTTTTGTCATTTCGTCATTTTTTTCAAATCCTCAAAAAGGATGAAAAACGGCGCGCTATAGTATGCCGTACGATATGGGCTATAGCCCATGGTCCAAAATGATGAGAAACGAGGCTAACTTTTTTTTTTGAAATTTCAAAAAACATGGGCTATAACCCATCGTTTTTGTCATTTCGTAATTTTTTTCAAATCCTCAAAAATGATGAAAAACGGCGCGCTATAGTATGCCGTACGATATGGGCTTTAGCCCATGGTCCAAAATGATGAGAAACGAGGCTAACTTTTGTTTTCAAAATTTCAAAAAACATGGGCTATAACCCATCGTTTTTGTCATTTCGTCATTTTTTTTAAATCCTCAAAAATGATGAAAAACGGCGCGCTATAGTATGCCGTACGATATGGGCTATAGCCCATGGTCCAAAATGATGAGAAACGAGGCTAACTTTTTTTTTCAAAATTTCAAAAAACATGGGCTATAACCCATCGTTTTTGTCATTTCGTAATTTTTTAAAAATCCTCAAAAATGATGAAAAACGGCGCGCTATAGTATGCCGTACGATATGGGCTATAGCCCATGGTCCAAAATGATGAGAAACGAGGCTAACTTTTTTTTTCAAAATTTCAAAAAACATGGGCTATAACCCATCGTTTTTGTCATTTCGTCATTTTTTTCAAATCCTCAAAAAGGATGAAAAACGGCGCGCTATAGTATGCCGTACGATATGGGCTATAGCCCATGGTCCAAAATGATGAGAAACGAGGCTAACTTTTTTTTTCAAAATTTCAAAAAACATGGGCTATAACCCATCGTTTTTGTCATTTCGTCATTTTTTTCAAATCCTCAAAAAGGATGAAAAACGGCGCGCTATAGTATGCCGTACGATATGGGCTATAGCCCATGGTCCAAAATGATGAGAAACGAGGCTAACTTTTTTTTTCAAAATTTCAAAAAACATGGGCTATAACCCATCGTTTTTGTCATTTCGTAATTTTTTTCAAATCCTCAAAAATGATGAAAAACGGCGCGCTATAGTATGCCGTACGATATGGGCTTTAGCCCATGGTCCAAAATGATGAGAAACGAGGCTAACTTTTGTTTTCAAAATTTCAAAAAACATGGGCTATAACCCATCGTTTTTGTCATTTCGTCATTTTTTTTAAATCCTCAAAAATGATGAAAAACGGCGCGCTATAGTATGCCGTACGATATGGGCTATAGCCCATGGTCCAAAATGATGAGAAACGAGGCTAACTTTTTTTTTCAAAATTTCAAAAAACATGGGCTATAACCCATCGTTTTTGTCATTTCGTCATTTTTTTAAAATCCTCAAAAATGATGAAAAACGGCGCGCTATAGTATGCCGTACGATATGGGCTATAGCCCATGGTCCAAAATGATGAGAAACGAGGCTAACTTTTTTTTTCAAAATTTCAAAAAACATGGGCTATAACCCATCGTTTTTGTCATTTCGTCATTTTTTTCAAATCCTCAAAAATGATGAAAAACGGCGCGCTATAGTACGCCGTACGATATGGGCTATAGCCCATGGTCCAAAATGATGAGAAACGAGGCTAACTTTTTTTTTTGAAATTTCAAAAAACATGGGCTATAACCCATCGTTTTTGTCATTTCGTCATTTTTTTCAAATCCTCAAAAATGATGAAAAACGGCGCGCTATAGTATGCCGTACGATATGGGCTATAGCCCATGGTCCAAAATGATGAGAAACGAGGCTAACTTTTTTTTTCAAAATTTCAAAAAACATGGGCTATAACCCATCGTTTTTGTCATTTCGTCATTTTTAAAAAATCCTCAAAAATGATGAAAAACGGCGCGCTATAGTATGCCGTACGATATGGGCTATAGCCCATGGTCCAAAATGATGAGAAACGAGGCTAACCTTTTTTTTTCAAAATTTCAAAAAACATGGGCTATAACCCATCGTTTTTGTCATTTCGTCATTTTTTTCAAATCCTCAAAAAGGATGAAAAACGGCGCGCTATAGTATGCCGTACGATATGGGCTATAGCCCATGGTCCAAAATGATGAGAAACGAGGCTAACTTTTTTTTTTGAAATTTCAAAAAACATGGGCTATAACCCATCGTTTTTGTCATTTCGTAATTTTTTTCAAATCCTCAAAAATGATGAAAAACGGCGCGCTATAGTATGCCGTACGATATGGGCTTTAGCCCATGGTCCAAAATGATGAGAAACGAGGCTAACTTTTGTTTTCAAAATTTCAAAAAACATGGGCTATAACCCATCGTTTTTGTCATTTCGTCATTTTTTTTAAATCCTCAAAAATGATGAAAAACGGCGCGCTATAGTATGCCGTACGATATGGGCTATAGCCCATGGTCCAAAATGATGAGAAACGAGGCTAACTTTTTTTTTCAAAATTTCAAAAAACATGGGCTATAACCCATCGTTTTTGTCATTTCGTAATTTTTTAAAAATCCTCAAAAATGATGAAAAACGGCGCGCTATAGTATGCCGTACGATATGGGCTATAGCCCATGGTCCAAAATGATGAGAAACGAGGCTAACTTTTTTTTTCAAAATTTCAAAAAACATGGGCTATAACCCATCGTTTTTGTCATTTCGTCATTTTTTTCAAATCCTCAAAAAGGATGAAAAACGGCGCGCTATAGTATGCCGTACGATATGGGCTATAGCCCATGGTCCAAAATGATGAGAAACGAGGCTAACTTTTTTTTTCAAAATTTCAAAAAACATGGGCTATAACCCATCGTTTTTGTCATTTCGTCATTTTTTTCAAATCCTCAAAAAGGATGAAAAACGGCGCGCTATAGTATGCCGTACGATATGGGCTATAGCCCATGGTCCAAAATGATGAGAAACGAGGCTAACTTTTTTTTTCAAAATTTCAAAAAACATGGGCTATAACCCATCGTTTTTGTCATTTCGTAATTTTTTTCAAATCCTCAAAAATGATGAAAAACGGCGCGCTATAGTATGCCGTACGATATGGGCTTTAGCCCATGGTCCAAAATGATGAGAAACGAGGCTAACTTTTGTTTTCAAAATTTCAAAAAACATGGGCTATAACCCATCGTTTTTGTCATTTCGTCATTTTTAAAAAATCCTCAAAAATGATGAAAAACGGCGCGCTATAGTATGCCGTACGATATGGGCTATAGCCCATGGTCCAAAATGATGAGAAACGAGGCTAACTTTTTTTTTCAAAATTTCAAAAAACATGGGCTATAACCCATCGTTTTTGTCATTTCGTCATTTTTTTCAAATCCTCAAAAAGGATGAAAAACGGCGCGCTATAGTATGCCGTACGATATGGGCTATAGCCCATGGTCCAAAATGATGAGAAACGAGGCTAACTTTTGTTTTCAAAATTTCAAAAAACATGGGCTATAACCCATCGTTTTTGTCATTTCGTCATTTTTTTTAAATCCTCAAAAATGATGAAAAACGGCGCGCTATAGTATGCCGTACGATATGGGCTATAGCCCATGGTCCAAAATGATGAGAAACGAGGCTAACTTTTTTTTTCAAAATTTCAAAAAACATGGGCTATAACCCATCGTTTTTGTCATTTCGTCATTTTTTTAAAATCCTCAAAAATGATGAAAAACGGCGCGCTATAGTATGCCGTACGATATGGGCTATAGCCCATGGTCCAAAATGATGAGAAACGAGGCTAACTTTTTTTTTCAAAATTTCAAAAAACATGGGCTATAACCCATCGTTTTTGTCATTTCGTCATTTTTTTCAAATCCTCAAAAATGATGAAAAACGGCGCGCTATAGTACGCCGTACGATATGGGCTATAGCCCATGGTCCAAAATGATGAGAAACGAGGCTAACTTTTTTTTTTGAAATTTCAAAAAACATGGGCTATAACCCATCGTTTTTGTCATTTCGTCATTTTTTTCAAATCCTCAAAAATGATGAAAAACGGCGCGCTATAGTATGCCGTACGATATGGGCTATAGCCCATGGTCCAAAATGATGAGAAACGAGGCTAACTTTTTTTTTCAAAATTTCAAAAAACATGGGCTATAACCCATCGTTTTTGTCATTTCGTCATTTTTAAAAAATCCTCAAAAATGATGAAAAACGGCGCGCTATAGTATGCCGTACGATATGGGCTATAGCCCATGGTCCAAAATGATGAGAAACGAGGCTAACCTTTTTTTTCAAAATTTCAAAAAACATGGGCTATAACCCATCGTTTTTGTCATTTCGTCATTTTTTCCAAATCCTCAAAAATGATGAAACACGGCGCGCTATAGTATGCCGTACGATATGGGCTATAGCCCATGGTCCAAAATGATGAGAAACAAGGCTAACTTTTTTTTTCAAAATTTCAAAAAACATGGGCTATAACCCATCGTTTTTGTCATTTCGTCATTTTTTTCAAATCCTCAAAAATGATGAAAAACGGCGCGCTATAGTATGCCGTACGATATGGGCTATAGCCCATGGTCCAAAATGATGAGAAACGAGACTAACTTTTTTTTTTGAAATTTCAAAAAACATGGGCTATAACCCATCGTTTTTGTCATTTCGTCATTTTTTTAAAATCCTCAAAAATGATGAAAAACGGCGCGCTATAGTATGCCGTACGATATGGGCTATAGCCCATGGTCCAAAATGATGAGAAACGAGGCTAACTTTTTTTTCCTAAATTTCAAAAAACATGGGCTATAACCCATCGTTTTTGTCATTTCGTCATTTTTTTAAAATCCTCAAAAATGATGAAAAACTGCGCGCTATAGTATGCCGTACGATATGGGCTATAGCCCATGGTCCAAAATGATGAGAAACGAGGCTAACTTTTTTTTTCAAAATTTCAAAAAACATGGGCTATAACCCATCGTTTTTGTCATTTCGGCATTTTTTTCAAATCCTCAAAAATGATGAAAAACGGCGCGCTATAGTATGCCGTACGATATGGGCTATAGCCCATGGTCCAAAATGATGAGAAACGAGGCTAACTTTTTTTTTCAAAATTTCAAAAGACATGGGCTATAACCCATCGTTTTTGTCATTTCGTCATTTTTTAAAAATCCTCAAAAATGATGAAACACGGCACGCTATAGTATGCCGTACGATATGGGCTATAGCCCATGGTCCAAAATGATGAGAAACGAGGCTAACTTTTTTTTTCAAAATTTCAAAAAACATGGGCTATAACCCATCGTTTTTGTCATTTCGTCATTTTTTTCAAATCCTCAAAAATGATGAAAAACGGCGCGCTATAGTATGCCGTACGATATGGGCTATAGCCCATGGTCCAAAATGATGAGAAACGAGGCTAACTTTTTTTTTTGAAATTTCAAAAAACATGGGCTATAACCCATCGTTTTTGTCATTTCGTAATTTTTTTCAAATCCTCAAAAATGATGAAAAACGGCGCGCTATAGTATGCCGTACGATATGGGCTTTAGCCCATGGTCCAAAATGATGAGAAACGAGGCTAACTTTTTTTTTCAAAATTTCAAAAAACATGGGCTATAACCCATCGTTTTTGTCATTTCGTAATTTTTAAAAAATCCTCAAAAATGATGAAAAACGGCGCGCTATAGTATGCCGTACGATATGGGCTATAGCCCATGGTCCAAAATGATGAGAAACGAGGCTAACTTTTTTTTTCAAAATTTCAAAAAACATGGGCTATAACCCATCGTTTTTGTCATTTCGTCATTTTTTTCAAATCCTCAAAAAGGATGAAAAACGGCGCGCTATAGTATGCCGTACGATATGGGCTATAGCCCATGGTCCAAAATGATGAGAAACGAGGCTAACTTTTTTTTTCAAAATTTCAAAAAACATGGGCTATAACCCATCGTTTTTGTCATTTCGTCATTTTTTTCAAATCCTCAAAAAGGATGAAAAACGGCGCGCTATAGTATGCCGTACGATATGGGCTATAGCCCATGGTCCAAAATGATGAGAAACGAGGCTAACTTTTTTTTTTGAAATTTCAAAAAACATGGGCTATAACCCATCGTTTTTGTCATTTCGTAATTTTTTTCAAATCCTCAAAAATGATGAAAAACGGCGCGCTATAGTATGCCGTACGATATGGGCTATAGCCCATGGTCCAAAATGATGAGAAACGAGGCTAACTTTTGTTTTCAAAATTTCAAAAAACATGGGCTATAACCCATCGTTTTTGTCATTTCGTCATTTTTTTTAAATCCTCAAAAATGATGAAAAACGGCGCGCTATAGTATGCCGTACGATATGGGCTATAGCCCATGGTCCAAAATGATGAGAAACGAGGCTAACTTTTTTTTTCAAAATTTCAAAAAACATGGGCTATAACCCATCGTTTTTGTCATTTCGTCATTTTTTTCAAATCCTCAAAAAGGATGAAAAACGGCGCGCTATAGTATGCCGTACGATATGGGCTATAGCCCATGGTCCAAAATGATGAGAAACGAGGCTAACTTTTTTTTTCAAAATTTCAAAAAACATGGGCTATAACCCATCGTTTTTGTCATTTTGTCATTTTTTTAAAATCCTCAAAAATGATGAAAAACGGCGCGCTATAGTATGCCGTACGATATGGGCTATAGCCCATGGTCCAAAATGATGAGAAACGAGGCTAACTTTTTTTTTCTAAATTTCAAAAAACATGGGCTATAACCCATCGTTTTTGTCATTTCGTCATTTTTTTAAAATCCTCAAAAATGATGAAAAACGGCGCGCTATAGTATGCCGTACGATATGGGCTATAGCCCATGGTCCAAAATGATGAGAAACGAGGCTAACTTTTTTTTTCAAAATTTCAAAAAACATGGGCTATAACCCATCGTTTTTGTCATTTCGTCATTTTTTTCAAATCCTCAAAAAGGATGAAAAACGGCGCGCTATAGTATGCCGTACGATATGGGCTATAGCCCATGGTCCAAAATGATGAGAAACGAGGCTAACTTTTTTTTTCAAAATTTCAAAAAACATGGGCTATAACCCATCGTTTTTGTCATTTTGTCATTTTTTTTAAATCCTCAAAAATGATGAAAAACGGCGCGCTATAGTATGCCGTACGATATGGGCTATAGCCCATGGTCCAAAATGATGAGAAACGAGGCTAACTTTTTTTTTCTAAATTTCAAAAAACATGGGCTATAACCCATCGTTTTTGTCATTTCGTCATTTTTTTAAAATCCTCAAAAATGATGAAAAACGGCGCGCTATAGTATGCCGTACGATATGGGCTATAGCCCATGGTCCAAAATGATGAGAAACGAGGCTAACTTTTTTTTTCAAAATTTCAAAAAACATGGGCTATAACCCATCGTTTTTGTCATTTCGTCATTTTTTTCAAATCCTCAAAAATGATGAAAAACGGCGCGCTATAGTATGCCGTACGATATGGGCTATAGCCCATGGTCCAAAATGATGAGAAACGAGGCTAACTTTTGTTTTCAAAATTTCAAAAAACATGGGCTATAACCCATCGTTTTTGTCATTTCGTAATTTTTTTAAATCCTCAAAAATGATGAAAAACGGCGCGCTATAGTATGCCGTACGATATGGGCTATAGCCCATGGTCCAAAATGATGAGAAACGAGGCT
The DNA here is from genome assembly GCF_963924005.1 of Protomyctophum bolini. Lineage (NCBI taxonomy): Eukaryota > Metazoa > Chordata > Actinopteri > Myctophiformes > Myctophidae > Protomyctophum > Protomyctophum bolini. The sequence goes on from NC_137864.1 coordinate 33,369,408, forward strand.
AACTTTTTTTTCCAACATTTCAAAAAACATGGGCTATAACCCATCGTTTTTGTCATTTCGTAATTTTTTTAAAATCCTCAAAAATGATGAATAACGGCGCGCTATAGTATGCCGTACGATATGGGCTATAGCCCATGGTCCAAAATGATGAGAAACGAGGCTAACTTTTTTTTCCAAAATTTCAAAAAACATGGGCTATAACCCATCGTTTTTGTCATTTCGTCATTTTTTTCAAATCCTCAAAAATGATGAAAAACGGCGCGCTATAGTATGCCGTACGATATGGGCTATAGCCCATGGTCCAAAATGATGAGAAACGAGGCTAACTTTTTTTTTCCAAAATTTCAAAAAACATGGGCTATAACCCATCGTTTTTGTCATTTTGTAATTTTTTTCAAATCCTCAAAAATGATGAAAAACGGCGCGCTATAGTACGCCGTACGATATGGGCTATAGCCCATGGTCCAAAATGATGAGAAACGAGGCTAACTTTTTTTTTTGAAATTTCAAAAAACATGGGCTATAACCCATCGTTTTTGTCATTTCGTCATTTTTTTCAAATCCTCAAAAATGATGAAAAACGGCGCGCTATAGTATGCCGTACGATATGGGCTATAGCCCATGGTCCAAAATGATGAGAAACGAGGCTAACTTTTTTTTTCAAAATTTCAAAAAACATGGGCTATAACCCATCGTTTTTGTCATTTTGTCATTTTTTTCAAATCCTCAAAAATGATGAAAAACGGCGCGCTATAGTACGCCGTACGATATGGGCTATAGCCCATGGTCCAAAATGATGAGAAACGAGGCTAACTTTTTTTTTTGAAATTTCAAAAAACATGGGCTATAACCCATCGTTTTTGTCATTTCGTCATTTTTTTCAAATCCTCAAAAATGATGAAAAACGGCGCGCTATAGTATGCCGTACGATATGGGCTATAGCCCATGGTCCAAAATGATGAGAAACGAGGCTAACTTTTTTTTTCAAAATTTCAAAAAACATGGGCTATAACCCATCGTTTTTGTCATTTCGTCATTTTTTTCAAATCCTCAAAAATGATGAAACACGGCGCGCTATAGTATGCCGTACGATATGGGCTATAGCCCATGGTCCAAAATGATGAGAAACAAGGCTAACTTTTTTTTTCAAAATTTCAAAAAACATGGGCTATAACCCATCGTTTTTGTCATTTCGTCATTTTTTTCAAATCCTCAAAAATGATGAAAAACGGCGCGCTATAGTATGCCGTACGATATGGGCTATAGCCCATGGTCCAAAATGATGAGAAACGAGGCTAACTTTTTTTTCCTAAATTTCAAAAAACATGGGCTATAACCCATCGTTTTTGTCATTTCGTCATTTTTTAAAAATCCTCAAAAATGATGAAACACGGCACGCTATAGTATGCCGTACGATATGGGCTATAGCCCATGGTCCAAAATGATGAGAAACGAGGCTAACTTTTTTTTTCAAAATTTCAAAAAACATGGGCTATAACCCATCGTTTTTGTCATTTTGTCATTTTTTTCAAATCCTCAAAAATGATGAAAAACGGCGCGCTATAGTACGCCGTACGATATGGGCTATAGCCCATGGTCCAAAATGATGAGAAACGAGGCTAACTTTTTTTTTTGAAATTTCAAAAAACATGGGCTATAACCCATCGTTTTTGTCATTTCGTCATTTTTTTCAAATCCTCAAAAATGATGAAAAACGGCGCGCTATAGTATGCCGTACGATATGGGCTATAGCCCATGGTCCAAAATGATGAGAAACGAGGCTAACTTTTTTTTTCAAAATTTCAAAAAACATGGGCTATAACCCATCGTTTTTGTCATTTCGTCATTTTTAAAAAATCCTCAAAAATGATGAAAAACGGCGCGCTATAGTATGCCGTACGATATGGGCTATAGCCCATGGTCCAAAATGATGAGAAACGAGGCTAAACTTTTTTTTCAAAATTTCAAAAAACATGGGCTATAACCCATCGTTTTTGTCATTTCGTCATTTTTTTCAAATCCTCAAAAATGATGAAACACGGCGCGCTATAGTATGCCGTACGATATGGGCTATAGCCCATGGTCCAAAATGATGAGAAACAAGGCTAACTTTTTTTTTCAAAATTTCAAAAAACATGGGCTATAACCCATCGTTTTTGTCATTTCGTCATTTTTTTCAAATCCTCAAAAATGATGAAAAACGGCGCGCTATAGTATGCCGTACGATATGGGCTATAGCCCATGGTCCAAAATGATGAGAAACGAGGCTAACTTTTTTTTCCTAAATTTCAAAAAACATGGGCTATAACCCATCGTTTTTGTCATTTCGTCATTTTTTTAAAATCCTCAAAAATGATGAAACACGGCACGCTATAGTATGCCGTACGATATGGGCTATAGCCCATGGTCCAAAATGATGAGAAACGAGGCTAACTTTTTTTTTTTAAATTTCAAAAAACATGGGCTATAACCCATCGTTTTTGTCATTTCGTCATTTTTTTCAAATCCTCAAAAATGATGAAAAACGGCGCGCTATAGTATGCCGTACGATATGGGCTATAGCCCATGGTCCAAAATGATGAGAAACGAGGCTAACTTTTTTTTTCAAAATTTCAAAAAACATGGGCTATAACCCATCGTTTTTGTCATTTCGTCATTTTTTTCAAATCCTCAAAAATGATGAAAAACGGCGCGCTATAGTATGCCGTACGATATGGGCTATAGCCCATGGTCCAAAATGATGAGAAACGAGGCTAACTTTTTTTTCCTAAATTTCAAAAAACATGGGCTATAACCCATCGTTTTTGTCATTTCGTCATTTTTTAAAAATCCTCAAAAATGATGAAACACGGCACGCTATAGTATGCCGTACGATATGGGCTATAGCCCATGGTCCAAAATGATGAGAAACGAGGCTAACTTTTTTTTTCAAAATTTCAAAAAACATGGGCTATAACCCATCGTTTTTGTCATTTCGTCATTTTTTTCAAATCCTCAAAAATGATGAAAAACGGCGCGCTATAGTATGCCGTACGATATGGGCTATAGCCCATGGTCCAAAATGATGAGAAACGAGGCTAACTTTTTTTTTTGAAATTTCAAAAGACATGGGCTATAACCCATCGTTTTTGTCATTTCGTCATTTTTTAAAAATCCTCAAAAATGATGAAAAACGGCGCGCTATAGTATGCCGTACGATATGGGCTTTAGCCCATGGTCCAAAATGATGAGAAACGAGGCTAACTTTTGTTTTCAAAATTTCAAAAAACATGGGCTATAACCCATCGTTTTTGTCATTTCGTCATTTTTTTTAAATCCTCAAAAATGATGAAAAACGGCGCGCTATAGTATGCCGTACGATATGGGCTATAGCCCATGGTCCAAAATGATGAGAAACGAGGCTAACTTTTTTTTTCAAAATTTCAAAAAACATGGGCTATAACCCATCGTTTTTGTCATTTCGTAATTTTTTAAAAATCCTCAAAAATGATGAAAAACGGCGCGCTATAGTATGCCGTACGATATGGGCTATAGCCCATGGTCCAAAATGATGAGAAACGAGGCTAACTTTTTTTTTCAAAATTTCAAAAAACATGGGCTATAACCCATCGTTTTTGTCATTTCGTCATTTTTTTCAAATCCTCAAAAAGGATGAAAAACGGCGCGCTATAGTATGCCGTACGATATGGGCTATAGCCCATGGTCCAAAATGATGAGAAACGAGGCTAACTTTTTTTTTCAAAATTTCAAAAAACATGGGCTATAACCCATCGTTTTTGTCATTTCGTCATTTTTTTCAAATCCTCAAAAAGGATGAAAAACGGCGCGCTATAGTATGCCGTACGATATGGGCTATAGCCCATGGTCCAAAATGATGAGAAACGAGGCTAACTTTTTTTTTCAAAATTTCAAAAAACATGGGCTATAACCCATCGTTTTTGTCATTTCGTAATTTTTTTCAAATCCTCAAAAATGATGAAAAACGGCGCGCTATAGTATGCCGTACGATATGGGCTTTAGCCCATGGTCCAAAATGATGAGAAACGAGGCTAACTTTTGTTTTCAAAATTTCAAAAAACATGGGCTATAACCCATCGTTTTTGTCATTTCGTCATTTTTTTTAAATCCTCAAAAATGATGAAAAACGGCGCGCTATAGTATGCCGTACGATATGGGCTATAGCCCATGGTCCAAAATGATGAGAAACGAGGCTAACTTTTTTTTTCAAAATTTAAAAAAACATGGGCTATAACCCATCGTTTTTGTCATTTCGTCATTTTTTTCAAATCCTCAAAAAGGATGAAAAACGGCGCGCTATAGTATGCCGTACGATATGGGCTATAGCCCATGGTCCAAAATGATGAGAAACGAGGCTAACTTTTTTTTTCAAAATTTCAAAAAACATGGGCTATAACCCATCGTTTTTGTCATTTCGTCATTTTTTTAAAATCCTCAAAAATGATGAAAAACGGCGCGCTATAGTATGCCGTACGATATGGGCTATAGCCCATGGTCCAAAATGATGAGAAACGAGGCTAACTTTTTTTTTCAAAATTTCAAAAAACATGGGCTATAACCCATCGTTTTTGTCATTTCGTCATTTTTTTCAAATCCTCAAAAATGATGAAAAACGGCGCGCTATAGTACGCCGTACGATATGGGCTATAGCCCATGGTCCAAAATGATGAGAAACGAGGCTAACTTTTTTTTTTGAAATTTCAAAAAACATGGGCTATAACCCATCGTTTTTGTCATTTCGTCATTTTTTTCAAATCCTCAAAAATGATGAAAAACGGCGCGCTATAGTATGCCGTACGATATGGGCTATAGCCCATGGTCCAAAATGATGAGAAACGAGGCTAACTTTTTTTTTCAAAATTTCAAAAAACATGGGCTATAACCCATCGTTTTTGTCATTTCGTCATTTTTAAAAAATCCTCAAAAATGATGAAAAACGGCGCGCTATAGTATGCCGTACGATATGGGCTATAGCCCATGGTCCAAAATGATGAGAAACGAGGCTAACCTTTTTTTTCAAAATTTCAAAAAACATGGGCTATAACCCATCGTTTTTGTCATTTCGTCATTTTTTTCAAATCCTCAAAAATGATGAAACACGGCGCGCTATAGTATGCCGTACGATATGGGCTATAGCCCATGGTCCAAAATGATGAGAAACAAGGCTAACTTTTTTTTTCAAAATTTCAAAAAACATGGGCTATAACCCATCGTTTTTGTCATTTCGTCATTTTTTTCAAATCCTCAAAAATGATGAAAAACGGCGCGCTATAGTATGCCGTACGATATGGGCTATAGCCCATGGTCCAAAATGATGAGAAACGAGACTAACTTTTTTTTTTGAAATTTCAAAAAACATGGGCTATAACCCATCGTTTTTGTCATTTCGTCATTTTTTTAAAATCCTCAAAAATGATGAAAAACGGCGCGCTATAGTATGCCGTACGATATGGGCTATAGCCCATGGTCCAAAATGATGAGAAACGAGGCTAACTTTTTTTTCCTAAATTTCAAAAAACATGGGCTATAACCCATCGTTTTTGTCATTTCGTCATTTTTTTAAAATCCTCAAAAATGATGAAAAACTGCGCGCTATAGTATGCCGTACGATATGGGCTATAGCCCATGGTCCAAAATGATGAGAAACGAGGCTAACTTTTTTTTTCAAAATTTCAAAAGACATGGGCTATAACCCATCGTTTTTGTCATTTCGTCATTTTTTAAAAATCCTCAAAAATGATGAAACACGGCACGCTATAGTATGCCGTACGATATGGGCTATAGCCCATGGTCCAAAATGATGAGAAACGAGGCTAACTTTTTTTTTCAAAATTTCAAAAAACATGGGCTATAACCCATCGTTTTTGTCATTTCGTCATTTTTTTCAAATCCTCAAAAATGATGAAAAACGGCGCGCTATAGTATGCCGTACGATATGGGCTATAGCCCATGGTCCAAAATGATGAGAAACGAGGCTAACTTTTTTTTTTGAAATTTCAAAAAACATGGGCTATAACCCATCGTTTTTGTCATTTCGTAATTTTTTTCAAATCCTCAAAAATGATGAAAAACGGCGCGCTATAGTATGCCGTACGATATGGGCTTTAGCCCATGGTCCAAAATGATGAGAAACGAGGCTAACTTTTGTTTTCAAAATTTCAAAAAACATGGGCTATAACCCATCGTTTTTGTCATTTCGTCATTTTTTTTAAATCCTCAAAAATGATGAAAAACGGCGCGCTATAGTATGCCGTACGATATGGGCTATAGCCCATGGTCCAAAATGATGAGAAACGAGGCTAACTTTTTTTTTCAAAATTTCAAAAAACATGGGCTATAACCCATCGTTTTTGTCATTTCGTAATTTTTAAAAAATCCTCAAAAATGATGAAAAACGGCGCGCTATAGTATGCCGTACGATATGGGCTATAGCCCATGGTCCAAAATGATGAGAAACGAGGCTAACTTTTTTTTTCAAAATTTCAAAAAACATGGGCTATAACCCATCGTTTTTGTCATTTCGTCATTTTTTTCAAATCCTCAAAAAGGATGAAAAACGGCGCGCTATAGTATGCCGTACGATATGGGCTATAGCCCATGGTCCAAAATGATGAGAAACGAGGCTAACTTTTTTTTTCAAAATTTCAAAAAACATGGGCTATAACCCATCGTTTTTGTCATTTCGTCATTTTTTTCAAATCCTCAAAAAGGATGAAAAACGGCGCGCTATAGTATGCCGTACGATATGGGCTATAGCCCATGGTCCAAAATGATGAGAAACGAGGCTAACTTTTTTTTTTGAAATTTCAAAAAACATGGGCTATAACCCATCGTTTTTGTCATTTCGTAATTTTTTTCAAATCCTCAAAAATGATGAAAAACGGCGCGCTATAGTATGCCGTACGATATGGGCTTTAGCCCATGGTCCAAAATGATGAGAAACGAGGCTAACTTTTGTTTTCAAAATTTCAAAAAACATGGGCTATAACCCATCGTTTTTGTCATTTCGTCATTTTTTTTAAATCCTCAAAAATGATGAAAAACGGCGCGCTATAGTATGCCGTACGATATGGGCTATAGCCCATGGTCCAAAATGATGAGAAACGAGGCTAACTTTTTTTTTCAAAATTTCAAAAAACATGGGCTATAACCCATCGTTTTTGTCATTTCGTAATTTTTTAAAAATCCTCAAAAATGATGAAAAACGGCGCGCTATAGTATGCCGTACGATATGGGCTATAGCCCATGGTCCAAAATGATGAGAAACGAGGCTAACTTTTTTTTTCAAAATTTCAAAAAACATGGGCTATAACCCATCGTTTTTGTCATTTCGTCATTTTTTTCAAATCCTCAAAAAGGATGAAAAACGGCGCGCTATAGTATGCCGTACGATATGGGCTATAGCCCATGGTCCAAAATGATGAGAAACGAGGCTAACTTTTTTTTTCAAAATTTCAAAAAACATGGGCTATAACCCATCGTTTTTGTCATTTCGTCATTTTTTTCAAATCCTCAAAAAGGATGAAAAACGGCGCGCTATAGTATGCCGTACGATATGGGCTATAGCCCATGGTCCAAAATGATGAGAAACGAGGCTAACTTTTTTTTTCAAAATTTCAAAAAACATGGGCTATAACCCATCGTTTTTGTCATTTCGTAATTTTTTTCAAATCCTCAAAAATGATGAAAAACGGCGCGCTATAGTATGCCGTACGATATGGGCTTTAGCCCATGGTCCAAAATGATGAGAAACGAGGCTAACTTTTGTTTTCAAAATTTCAAAAAACATGGGCTATAACCCATCGTTTTTGTCATTTCGTCATTTTTTTTAAATCCTCAAAAATGATGAAAAACGGCGCGCTATAGTATGCCGTACGATATGGGCTATAGCCCATGGTCCAAAATGATGAGAAACGAGGCTAACTTTTTTTTTCAAAATTTCAAAAAACATGGGCTATAACCCATCGTTTTTGTCATTTCGTCATTTTTTTAAAATCCTCAAAAATGATGAAAAACGGCGCGCTATAGTATGCCGTACGATATGGGCTATAGCCCATGGTCCAAAATGATGAGAAACGAGGCTAACTTTTTTTTTCAAAATTTCAAAAAACATGGGCTATAACCCATCGTTTTTGTCATTTCGTCATTTTTTTCAAATCCTCAAAAATGATGAAAAACGGCGCGCTATAGTACGCCGTACGATATGGGCTATAGCCCATGGTCCAAAATGATGAGAAACGAGGCTAACTTTTTTTTTTGAAATTTCAAAAAACATGGGCTATAACCCATCGTTTTTGTCATTTCGTCATTTTTTTCAAATCCTCAAAAATGATGAAAAACGGCGCGCTATAGTATGCCGTACGATATGGGCTATAGCCCATGGTCCAAAATGATGAGAAACGAGGCTAACTTTTTTTTTCAAAATTTCAAAAAACATGGGCTATAACCCATCGTTTTTGTCATTTCGTCATTTTTAAAAAATCCTCAAAAATGATGAAAAACGGCGCGCTATAGTATGCCGTACGATATGGGCTATAGCCCATGGTCCAAAATGATGAGAAACGAGGCTAACCTTTTTTTTCAAAATTTCAAAAAACATGGGCTATAACCCATCGTTTTTGTCATTTCGTCATTTTTTCCAAATCCTCAAAAATGATGAAACACGGCGCGCTATAGTATGCCGTACGATATGGGCTATAGCCCATGGTCCAAAATGATGAGAAACAAGGCTAACTTTTTTTTTCAAAATTTCAAAAAACATGGGCTATAACCCATCGTTTTTGTCATTTCGTCATTTTTTTCAAATCCTCAAAAATGATGAAAAACGGCGCGCTATAGTATGCCGTACGATATGGGCTATAGCCCATGGTCCAAAATGATGAGAAACGAGACTAACTTTTTTTTTTGAAATTTCAAAAAACATGGGCTATAACCCATCGTTTTTGTCATTTCGTCATTTTTTTAAAATCCTCAAAAATGATGAAAAACGGCGCGCTATAGTATGCCGTACGATATGGGCTATAGCCCATGGTCCAAAATGATGAGAAACGAGGCTAACTTTTTTTTCCTAAATTTCAAAAAACATGGGCTATAACCCATCGTTTTTGTCATTTCGTCATTTTTTTAAAATCCTCAAAAATGATGAAAAACTGCGCGCTATAGTATGCCGTACGATATGGGCTATAGCCCATGGTCCAAAATGATGAGAAACGAGGCTAACTTTTTTTTTCAAAATTTCAAAAAACATGGGCTATAACCCATCGTTTTTGTCATTTCGGCATTTTTTTCAAATCCTCAAAAATGATGAAAAACGGCGCGCTATAGTATGCCGTACGATATGGGCTATAGCCCATGGTCCAAAATGATGAGAAACGAGGCTAACTTTTTTTTTCAAAATTTCAAAAGACATGGGCTATAACCCATCGTTTTTGTCATTTCGTCATTTTTTAAAAATCCTCAAAAATGATGAAACACGGCACGCTATAGTATGCCGTACGATATGGGCTATAGCCCATGGTCCAAAATGATGAGAAACGAGGCTAACTTTTTTTTTCAAAATTTCAAAAAACATGGGCTATAACCCATCGTTTTTGTCATTTCGTCATTTTTTTCAAATCCTCAAAAATGATGAAAAACGGCGCGCTATAGTATGCCGTACGATATGGGCTATAGCCCATGGTCCAAAATGATGAGAAACGAGGCTAACTTTTTTTTTTGAAATTTCAAAAAACATGGGCTATAACCCATCGTTTTTGTCATTTCGTAATTTTTTTCAAATCCTCAAAAATGATGAAAAACGGCGCGCTATAGTATGCCGTACGATATGGGCTTTAGCCCATGGTCCAAAATGATGAGAAACGAGGCTAACTTTTTTTTTCAAAATTTCAAAAAACATGGGCTATAACCCATCGTTTTTGTCATTTCGTAATTTTTAAAAAATCCTCAAAAATGATGAAAAACGGCGCGCTATAGTATGCCGTACGATATGGGCTATAGCCCATGGTCCAAAATGATGAGAAACGAGGCTAACTTTTTTTTTCAAAATTTCAAAAAACATGGGCTATAACCCATCGTTTTTGTCATTTCGTCATTTTTTTCAAATCCTCAAAAAGGATGAAAAACGGCGCGCTATAGTATGCCGTACGATATGGGCTATAGCCCATGGTCCAAAATGATGAGAAACGAGGCTAACTTTTTTTTTCAAAATTTCAAAAAACATGGGCTATAACCCATCGTTTTTGTCATTTCGTCATTTTTTTCAAATCCTCAAAAAGGATGAAAAACGGCGCGCTATAGTATGCCGTACGATATGGGCTATAGCCCATGGTCCAAAATGATGAGAAACGAGGCTAACTTTTTTTTTTGAAATTTCAAAAAACATGGGCTATAACCCATCGTTTTTGTCATTTCGTAATTTTTTTCAAATCCTCAAAAATGATGAAAAACGGCGCGCTATAGTATGCCGTACGATATGGGCTATAGCCCATGGTCCAAAATGATGAGAAACGAGGCTAACTTTTGTTTTCAAAATTTCAAAAAACATGGGCTATAACCCATCGTTTTTGTCATTTCGTCATTTTTTTTAAATCCTCAAAAATGATGAAAAACGGCGCGCTATAGTATGCCGTACGATATGGGCTATAGCCCATGGTCCAAAATGATGAGAAACGAGGCTAACTTTTTTTTTCAAAATTTCAAAAAACATGGGCTATAACCCATCGTTTTTGTCATTTCGTAATTTTTTAAAAATCCTCAAAAATGATGAAAAACGGCGCGCTATAGTATGCCGTACGATATGGGCTATAGCCCATGGTCCAAAATGATGAGAAACGAGGCTAACTTTTTTTTTCAAAATTTCAAAAAACATGGGCTATAACCCATCGTTTTTGTCATTTCGTCATTTTTTTCAAATCCTCAAAAAGGATGAAAAACGGCGCGCTATAGTATGCCGTACGATATGGGCTATAGCCCATGGTCCAAAATGATGAGAAACGAGGCTAACTTTTTTTTTCAAAATTTCAAAAAACATGGGCTATAACCCATCGTTTTTGTCATTTCGTCATTTTTTTAAAATCCTCAAAAATGATGAAAAACGGCGCGCTATAGTATGCCGTACGATATGGGCTATAGCCCATGGTCCAAAATGATGAGAAACGAGGCTAACTTTTTTTTTCAAAATTTCAAAAAACATGGGCTATAACCCATCGTTTTTGTCATTTCGTCATTTTTTTCAAATCCTCAAAAATGATGAAACACGGCGCGCTATAGTATGCCGTACGATATGGGCTATAGCCCATGGTCCAAAATGATGAGAAACGAGTCTAACTTTTTTTTTCAAAATTTCAAAAAACATGGGCTATAACCCATAGTTTTTGTCATTTCGTAATTTTTTTCAAATCCTCAAAAATGATGAAAAACGGCGCGCTATAGTATGCCGTACGATATGGGCTATAGCCCATGGTCCAAAATGATGAGAAATGAGGCTAACTTTTTTTTTTTTAATTTAAAAAAACATGGGCTATAACCCATCGTTTTTGTCATTTCGTCATTTTTTTCAAATACTCAAAAATGATGAAAAACGGCGCGCTATAGTATGCCGTACGATATGGGCTATAGCCCATGGTCCAAAATGATGAGAAACGAGGCTAACTTTTTTTTTCAAAATTTCAAAAAACATGGGCTATAACCCATCGTTTTTGTCATTTCGTCATTTTTTTAAAATCCTCAAAAATGATGAAAAACGGCGCGCTATAGTATGCCGTACGATATGGGCTATAGCCCATGGTCCAAAATGATGAGAAACGAGGCTAACTTTTTTTTTCAAAATTTCAAAAAACATGGGCTATAACCCATCGTTTTTGTCATTTCGTCATTTTTTTCAAATCCTCAAAAATGATGAAACACGGCGCGCTATAGTATGCCGTACGATATGGGCTATAGCCCATGGTCCAAAATGATGAGAAACGAGTCTAACTTTTTTTTTCAAAATTTCAAAAAACATGGGCTATAACCCATAGTTTTTGTCATTTCGTAATTTTTTTCAAATCCTCAAAAATGATGAAAAACGGCGCGCTATAGTATGCCGTACGATATGGGCTATAGCCCATGGTCCAAAATGATGAGAAACGAGGCTAACTTTTTTTTTCAAAATTTCAAAAAACATGGGCTATAACCCATCGTTTTTGTCATTTCGTCATTTTTTTAAAATCCTCAAAAATGATGAAAAACGGCGCGCTATAGTATGCCGTACGATATGGGCTATAGCCCATGGTCCAAAATGATGAGAAACGAGGCTAACTTTTTTTTTCAAAATTTCAAAAAACATGGGCTATAACCCATCGTTTTTGTCATTTCGTCATTTTTTTCAAATCCTCAAAAATGATGAAAAACGGCGCGCTATAGTACGCCGTACGATATGGGCTATAGCCCATGGTCCAAAATGATGAGAAACGAGGCTAACTTTTTTTTTTGAAATTTCAAAAAACATGGGCTATAACCCATCGTTTTTGTCATTTCGTCATTTTTTTCAAATCCTCAAAAATGATGAAAAACGGCGCGCTATAGTATGCCGTACGATATGGGCTATAGCCCATGGTCCAAAATGATGAGAAACGAGGCTAACTTTTTTTTTCAAAATTTCAAAAAACATGGGCTATAACCCATCGTTTTTGTCATTTCGTCATTTTTAAAAAATCCTCAAAAATGATGAAAAACGGCGCGCTATAGTATGCCGTACGATATGGGCTATAGCCCATGGTCCAAAATGATGAGAAACGAGGCTAACCTTTTTTTTCAAAATTTCAAAAAACATGGGCTATAACCCATCGTTTTTGTCATTTCGTCATTTTTTTCAAATCCTCAAAAATGATGAAACACGGCGCGCTATAGTATGCCGTACGATATGGGCTATAGCCCATGGTCCAAAATGATGAGAAACAAGGCTAACTTTTTTTTTCAAAATTTCAAAAAACATGGGCTATAACCCATCGTTTTTGTCATTTCGTCATTTTTTTCAAATCCTCAAAAATGATGAAAAACGGCGCGCTATAGTATGCCGTACGATATGGGCTATAGCCCATGGTCCAAAATGATGAGAAACGAGACTAACTTTTTTTTTTGAAATTTCAAAAAACATGGGCTATAACCCATCGTTTTTGTCATTTCGTCATTTTTTTAAAATCCTCAAAAATGATGAAAAACGGCGCGCTATAGTATGCCGTACGATATGGGCTATAGCCCATGGTCCAAAATGATGAGAAACGAGGCTAACTTTTTTTTCCTAAATTTCAAAAAACATGGGCTATAACCCATCGTTTTTGTCATTTCGTCATTTTTTTAAAATCCTCAAAAATGATGAAAAACTGCGCGCTATAGTATGCCGTACGATATGGGCTATAGCCCATGGTCCAAAATGATGAGAAACGAGGCTAACTTTTTTTTTCAAAATTTCAAAAAACATGGGCTATAACCCATCGTTTTTGTCATTTCGGCATTTTTTTCAAATCCTCAAAAATGATGAAAAACGGCGCGCTATAGTATGCCGTACGATATGGGCTATAGCCCATGGTCCAAAATGATGAGAAACGAGGCTAACTTTTTTTTTCAAAATTTCAAAAGACATGGGCTATAACCCATCGTTTTTGTCATTTCGTCATTTTTTAAAAATCCTCAAAAATGATGAAACACGGCACGCTATAGTATGCCGTACGATATGGGCTATAGCCCATGGTCCAAAATGATGAGAAACGAGGCTAACTTTTTTTTTCAAAATTTCAAAAAACATGGGCTATAACCCATCGTTTTTGTCATTTCGTCATTTTTTTCAAATCCTCAAAAATGATGAAAAACGGCGCGCTATAGTATGCCGTACGATATGGGCTATAGCCCATGGTCCAAAATGATGAGAAACGAGGCTAACTTTTTTTTTTGAAATTTCAAAAAACATGGGCTATAACCCATCGTTTTTGTCATTTCGTAATTTTTTTCAAATCCTCAAAAATGATGAAAAACGGCGCGCTATAGTATGCCGTACGATATGGGCTTTAGCCCATGGTCCAAAATGATGAGAAACGAGGCTAACTTTTTTTTTCAAAATTTCAAAAAACATGGGCTATAACCCATCGTTTTTGTCAATTCGTAATTTTTAAAAAATCCTCAAAAATGATGAAAAACGGCGCGCTATAGTATGCCGTACGATATGGGCTATAGCCCATGGTCCAAAATGATGAGAAACGAGGCTAACTTTTTTTTTCAAAATTTCAAAAAACATGGGCTATAACCCATCGTTTTTGTCATTTCGTCATTTTTTTCAAATCCTCAAAAAGGATGAAAAACGGCGCGCTATAGTATGCCGTACGATATGGGCTATAGCCCATGGTCCAAAATGATGAGAAACGAGGCTAACTTTTTTTTTCAAAATTTCAAAAAACATGGGCTATAACCCATCGTTTTTGTCATTTCGTCATTTTTTTCAAATCCTCAAAAAGGATGAAAAACGGCGCGCTATAGTATGCCGTACGATATGGGCTATAGCCCATGGTCCAAAATGATGAGAAACGAGGCTAACTTTTTTTTTTGAAATTTCAAAAAACATGGGCTATAACCCATCGTTTTTGTCATTTCGTCATTTTTTTCAAATCCTCAAAAATGATGAAAAACGGCGCGCTATAGTATGCCGTACGATATGGGCTATAGCCCATGGTCCAAAATGATGAGAAACGAGGCTAACTTTTGTTTTCAAAATTTCAAAAAACATGGGCTATAACCCATCGTTTTTGTCATTTCGTCATTTTTTTTAAATCCTCAAAAATGATGAAAAACGGCGCGCTATAGTATGCCGTACGATATGGGCTATAGCCCATGGTCCAAAATGATGAGAAACGAGGCTAACTTTTTTTTTCAAAATTTCAAAAAACATGGGCTATAACCCATCGTTTTTGTCATTTCGTAATTTTTTAAAAATCCTCAAAAATGATGAAAAACGGCGCGCTATAGTATGCCGTACGATATGGGCTATAGCCCATGGTCCAAAATGATGAGAAACGAGGCTAACTTTTTTTTTCAAAATTTCAAAAAACATGGGCTATAACCCATCGTTTTTGTCATTTCGTCATTTTTTTCAAATCCTCAAAAAGGATGAAAAACGGCGCGCTATAGTATGCCGTACGATATGGGCTATAGCCCATGGTCCAAAATGATGAGAAACGAGGCTAACTTTTTTTTTCAAAATTTCAAAAAACATGGGCTATAACCCATCGTTTTTGTCATTTCGTCATTTTTTTAAAATCCTCAAAAATGATGAAAAACGGCGCGCTATAGTATGCCGTACGATATGGGCTATAGCCCATGGTCCAAAATGATGAGAAACGAGGCTAACTTTTTTTTTCAAAATTTCAAAAAACATGGGCTATAACCCATCGTTTTTGTCATTTCGTCATTTTTTTCAAATCCTCAAAAATGATGAAACACGGCGCGCTATAGTATGCCGTACGATATGGGCTATAGCCCATGGTCCAAAATGATGAGAAACGAGTCTAACTTTTTTTTTCAAAATTTCAAAAAACATGGGCTATAACCCATAGTTTTTGTCATTTCGTAATTTTTTTCAAATCCTCAAAAATGATGAAAAACGGCGCGCTATAGTATGCCGTACGATATGGGCTATAGCCCATGGTCCAAAATGATGAGAAATGAGGCTAACTTTTTTTTTTTTAATTTAAAAAAACATGGGCTATAACCCATCGTTTTTGTCATTTCGTCATTTTTTTCAAATACTCAAAAATGATGAAAAACGGCGCGCTATAGTATGCCGTACGATATGGGCTATAGCCCATGGTCCAAAATGATGAGAAACGAGGCTAACTTTTTTTTTCAAAATTTCAAAAAACATGGGCTATAACCCATCGTTTTTGTCATTTTGTCATTTTTTAAAAACCTCAAAAATGATGAAAAACGGCGCGCTATAGTATGCCGTACGATATGGGCTATAGCCCATGGTCCAAAATGATGAGAAACGAGGCTAACTTTTTTTTTCTAAATTTCAAAAAACATGGGCTATAACCCATCGTTTTTGTCATTTCGTCATTTTTTTTAAATCCTCAAAAATGATGAAAAACGGCGCGCTATAGTATGCCGTACGATATGGGCTATAGCCCATGGTCCAAAATGATGAGAAACGAGGCTAACTTTTTTTTTCAAAATTTCAAAAAACATGGGCTATAACCCATCGTTTTTGTCATTTCGTCATTTTTTTCAAATCCTCAAAAATGATGAAAAACGGCGCGCTATAGTATGCCGTACGATATGGGCTATAGCCCATGGTCCAAAATGATGAGAAACGAGGCTAACTTTTGTTTTCAAAATTTCAAAAAACATGGGCTATAACCCATCGTTTTTGTCATTTCGTCATTTTTTTAAATCCTCAAAAATGATGAAAAACGGCGCGCTATAGTATGCCGTACGATATGGGCTATAGCCCATGGTCCAAAATGATGAGAAACGAGGCTAACTTTTTTTTCCAACATTTCAAAAAACATGGGCTATAACCCATCGTTTTTGTCATTTCGTAATTTTTTTTAAATCCTCAAAAATGATGAAAAACGGCGCGCTATAGTATGCCGTACGATATGGGCTATAGCCCATGGTCCAAAATGATGAGAAACGAGGCTAACTTTTTTTTCCAAAATTTCAAAAAACATGGGCTATAACCCATCGTTTTTGTCATTTCGTCATTTTTTTCAAATCCTCAAAAATGATGAAAAACGGCGCGCTATAGTATGCCGTACGATATGGGCTATAGCCCATGGTCCAAAATGATGAGAAACGAGGCTAACTTTTTTTTTCAAAATTTCAAAAAACATGGGCTATAACCCATCGTTTTTGTCATTTTGTCATTTTTTTCAAATCCTCAAAAATGATGAAAAACGGCGCGCTATAGTACGCCGTACGATATGGGCGATAGCCCATGGTCCAAAATGATGAGAAACGAGGCTAACTTTTTTTTTTGAAATTTCAAAAAACATGGGCTATAACCCATCGTTTTTGTCATTTCGTCATTTTTTTCAAATCCTTAAAAATGATGAAAAACGGCGCGCTATAGTATGCCGTACGATATGGGCTATAGCCCATGGTCCAAAATGATGAGAAACGAGGCTAACTTTTTTTTTCAAAATTTCAAAAAACATGGGCTATAACCCATCGTTTTTGTCATTTTGTAATTTTTTTCAAATCCTCAAAAATGATGAAAAACGGCGCGCTATAGTACGCCGTACGATATGGGCTATAGCCCATGGTCCAAAATGATGAGAAACGAGGCTAACTTTTTTTTTTGAAATTTCAAAAAACATGGGCTATAACCCATCGTTTTTGTCATTTCGTCATTTTTTTCAAATCCTCAAAAATGATGAAAAACGGCACGCTATAGTATGCCGTACGATATGGGCTATAGCCCATGGTCCAAAATGATTAGAAACGAGGCTAACTTTTTTTTTTCAAAATTTCAAAAAACATGGGCTATAACCCATCGTTTTTGTCATTTCGTCATTTTTTAAAAATCCTCAAAAATGATGAAAAACGGCGCGCTATAGTATGCCGTACGATATGGGCTATAGCCCATGGTCCAAAATGATGAGAAACGAGGCTAACCTTTTTTTTTTTAATTTCAAAAAACATGGGCTATAACCCATAGTTTTTGTCATTTCGTCATTTTTTTCAAATCCTCAAAAATGATGAAACACGGCGCGCTATAGTATGCCGTACGATATGGGCTATAGCCCATGGTCCAAAATGATGAGAAACAAGGCTAACTTTTTTTTTCAAAATTTCAAAAAACATGGGCTATAACCCATCGTTTTTGTCATTTCGTCATTTTTTTCAAATCCTCAAAAATGATGAAACACGGCGCGCTATAGTATGCCGTACGATATGGGCTATAGCCCATGGTCCAAAATGATGAGAAACGAGTCTAACTTTTTTTTTCAAAATTTCAAAAAACATGGGCTATAACCCATAGTTTTTGTCATTTCGTAATTTTTTTCAAATCCTCAAAAATGATGAAAAACGGCGCGCTATAGTATGCCGTACGATATGGGCTATAGCCCATGGTCCAAAATGATGAGAAATGAGGCTAACTTTTTTTTTTTTAATTTAAAAAAACATGGGCTATAACCCATCGTTTTTGTCATTTCGTCATTTTTTTCAAATACTCAAAAATGATGAAAAACGGCGCGCTATAGTATGCCGTACGATATGGGCTATAGCCCATGGTCCAAAATGATGAGAAACGAGGCTAACTTTTTTTTTCAAAATTTCAAAAAACATGGGCTATAACCCATCGTTTTTGTCATTTTGTCATTTTTTAAAAACCTCAAAAATGATGAAAAACGGCGCGCTATAGTATGCCGTACGATATGGGCTATAGCCCATGGTCCAAAATGATGAGAAACGAGGCTAACTTTTTTTTTCTAAATTTCAAAAAACATGGGCTATAACCCATCGTTTTTGTCATTTCGTCATTTTTTTTAAATCCTCAAAAATGATGAAAAACGGCGCGCTATAGTATGCCGTACGATATGGGCTATAGCCCATGGTCCAAAATGATGAGAAACGAGGCTAACTTTTTTTTTCAAAATTTCAAAAAACATGGGCTATAACCCATCGTTTTTGTCATTTCGTCATTTTTTTCAAATCCTCAAAAATGATGAAAAACGGCGCGCTATAGTATGCCGTACGATATGGGCTATAGCCCATGGTCCAAAATGATGAGAAACGAGGCTAACTTTTGTTTTCAAAATTTCAAAAAACATGGGCTATAACCCATCGTTTTTGTCATTTCGTCATTTTTTTAAATCCTCAAAAATGATGAAAAACGGCGCGCTATAGTATGCCGTACGATATGGGCTATAGCCCATGGTCCAAAATGATGAGAAACGAGGCTAACTTTTTTTTCCAACATTTCAAAAAACATGGGCTATAACCCATCGTTTTTGTCATTTCGTAATTTTTTTTAAATCCTCAAAAATGATGAAAAACGGCGCGCTATAGTATGCCGTACGATATGGGCTATAGCCCATGGTCCAAAATGATGAGAAACGAGGCTAACTTTTTTTTCCAAAATTTCAAAAAACATGGGCTATAACCCATCGTTTTTGTCATTTCGTAATTTTTTTCAAATCCTCAAAAATGATGAAAAACGGCGCGCTATAGTATGCCGTACGATATGGGCTATAGCCCATGGTCCAAAATGATGAGAAACGAGGCTAACTTTTTTTTTCAAAATTTCAAAAAACATGGGCTATAACCCATCGTTTTTGTCATTTTGTCATTTTTTTCAAATCCTCAAAAATGATGAAAAACGGCGCGCTATAGTACGCCGTACGATATGGGCGATAGCCCATGGTCCAAAATGATGAGAAACGAGGCTAACTTTTTTTTTTGAAATTTCAAAAAACATGGGCTATAACCCATCGTTTTTGTCATTTCGTCATTTTTTTCAAATCCTTAAAAATGATGAAAAACGGCGCGCTATAGTATGCCGTACGATATGGGCTATAGCCCATGGTCCAAAATGATGAGAAACGAGGCTAACTTTTTTTTTCAAAATTTCAAAAAACATGGGCTATAACCCATCGTTTTTGTCATTTTGTAATTTTTTTCAAATCCTCAAAAATGATGAAAAACGGCGCGCTATAGTACGCCGTACGATATGGGCTATAGCCCATGGTCCAAAATGATGAGAAACGAGGCTAACTTTTTTTTTTGAAATTTCAAAAAACATGGGCTATAACCCATCGTTTTTGTCATTTCGTCATTTTTTTCAAATCCTCAAAAATGATGAAAAACGGCACGCTATAGTATGCCGTACGATATGGGCTATAGCCCATGGTCCAAAATGATTAGAAACGAGGCTAACTTTTTTTTTTCAAAATTTCAAAAAACATGGGCTATAACCCATCGTTTTTGTCATTTCGTCATTTTTAAAAAATCCTCAAAAATGATGAAAAACGGCGCGCTATAGTATGCCGTACGATATGGGCTATAGCCCATGGTCCAAAATGATGAGAAACGAGGCTAACCTTTTTTTTTTTAATTTCAAAAAACATGGGCTATAACCCATAGTTTTTGTCATTTCGTCATTTTTTTCAAATCCTCAAAAATGATGAAACACGGCGCGCTATAGTATGCCGTACGATATGGGCTATAGCCCATGGTCCAAAATGATGAGAAACAAGGCTAACTTTTTTTTTCAAAATTTCAAAAAACATGGGCTATAACCCATCGTTTTTGTCATTTCGTCATTTTTTTCAAATCCTCAAAAATGATGAAAAACGGCGCGCTATAGTATGCCGTACGATATGGGCTATAGCCCATGGTCCAAAATGATGAGAAACGAGGCTAACTTTTTTTTTTTTAATTTCAAAAAACATGGGCTATAACCCATCGTTTTTGTCATTTCGTCATTTTTTTAAAATCCTCAAAAATGATGAAAAACGGCGCGCTATAGTATGCCGTACGATATGGGCTATAGCCCATGGTCCAAAATGATGAGAAACGAGGCTAACTTTTTTTTCCTAAATTTCAAAAAACATGGGCTATAACCCATCGTTTTTGTCATTTCGTCATTTTTTTAAAATCCTCAAAAATGATGAAAAACTGCGCGCTATAGTATGCCGTACGATATGGGCTATAGCCCATGGTCCAAAATGATGAGAAACGAGGCTAACTTTTTTTTTCAAAATTTCAAAAAACATGGGCTATAACCCATCGTTTTTGTCATTTCGGCATTTTTTTCAAATCCTCAAAAATGATGAAAAACGGCGCGCTATAGTATGCCGTACGATATGGGCTATAGCCCATGGTCCAAAATGATGAGAAACGAGGCTAACTTTTTTTTTCAAAATTTCAAAAAACATGGGCTATAACCCATCGTTTTTGTCATTTCGTCATTTTTTTCAAATCCTCAAAAATGATGAAACACGGCGCGCTATAGTATGCCGTACGATATGGGCTATAGCCCATGGTCCAAAATGATGAGAAACGAGGCTAACTTTTTTTTTCAAAATTTTAAAAAACATGGGCTATAACCCATCGTTTTTGTCATTTCGTCATTTTTTAAAAATCCTCAAAAATGATGAAAAACGGCGCGCTATAGTATGCCGTACGATATGGGCTATAGCCCATGGTCCAAAATGATGAGAAACGAGGCTAACCTTTTTTTTCAAAATTTCAAAAAACATGGGCTATAACCCATCGTTTTTGTCATTTCGTCATTTTTTTTTAATCCTCAAAAATGATGAAAAACGGCGCGCTATAGTATGCCGTACGATATGGGCTATATCCCATGGTCCAAAATGATGAGAAACGAGGCTAACTTTTTTTTTCAAAATTTCAAAAAACATGGGCTATAACCCATCGTTTTTGTCATTTCGTCATTTTTTTAAAATCCTCAAAAATGATGAAAAACGGCGCGCTATAGTATGCTGTACGATATGGGCTATAGCCCATGGTCCAAAATGATGAGAAACGAGGCTAACTTTTTTTTTCAAAATTTCAAAAAACATCGGCTATAACCCATCGTTTTTGTCATTTCGTCATTTTTTTCAAATCCTCAAAAATGATGAAAAACGGCGCGCTATAGTACGCCGTACGATATGGGCTATAGCCCATGGTCCAAAACGATGAGAAACGAGGCTAACTTTTTTTTTCAGAATTTCAAAAAACATGGGCTATAACCCATCGTTTTTGTCATTTCGTCATTTTTTTTAAATCCTCAAAAATGATGAAAAACGGCGCGCTATAGTATGCCGTACGATATGGGCTATAGCCCATGGTCAAAAATGATGAGAAACGAGGCTAACTTTTTTTTTCAAAATTTAAAAAAACATGGGCTATAACCCATCGTTTTTGTCATTTCGTCATTTTTTTCAAATCCTCAAAAATGATGAAAAACGGCGCGCTATAGTATGCCGTACGATATGGGCTATAGCCCACGGTCCAAAATGATGAGAAACGAGGCTAACTTTTTTTTTCAAAATTTCAAAAAACATGGGCCCATCGTTTTTGTCAAATTGCGGAATTGTGGAAATTGCGGAAATTGCAGAAATGGTAATTGCGGAAGTTGCGGAAATTGCGGATTTTTTATAGCCCATGGCCCATGGCCCATGGTCCAAAATGATGAGAAACGAGGCTAACCTTTTTTTTCAAAATTAAAAAAAACATGGGCTATAACCCATCGTTTTTGTCATTTCGTCATTTTTAAAAAATCCTCAAAAATGATGAAAAACGGCGCGCTATAGTATGCCGTACGATATGGCTATAGCCCATATCGTACGGCATACTATAGCGCGCAGTTTTTCATCATTTTTGAAGATTTGAAAAAAATCCAACAATAACAATCCAACAATAGTCTTATGACCTAGAGGTTTGCTGCTGGACTGTCACTTTAATTTCCGAAATTTCCAATTTCCGCAATTTCCAATTTCTGCAATTTCCAATTTGCGCAATTTCCACAATTTTCTGCAACACTACGCAATTCCTCCGCAATACTCCGCAATACTCCGCAATAAAAAATAAAAAATGAAAAAACATGGGCTATAACCCATCGTTTTTAAATACAACACATTGAGCAGGGCACTGCAGGGAGTTGAACCCCGTTCCGGTAAACCAGAAGTACCAGTACCAGTGCCTTAGCTTTTGTGTATTCAACTATTTGGGTAACGTGAGCTTTATCCTATAGCCCATATCGTACGGCATACTATAGCGCGCAGTTTTTCATCATTTTTGAAGATTTGAAAAAAATGACGAAATGACAAAAACGATGGGTTATAGCCCATGTTTTTTGAAATTTTGAAAAAAAAAGTTATCCTCGTTTCTCATCATTTTGGACCATGGGCTATAGCCCATATCGTACGGCATACTATAGCGCGCCGTTTTTCATCATTTTTGAGCATTTGAAAAAAATGACGAAATTACAAAAACGATGGGTTATAGCCCATGTTTTTTGAAATTTTGAAAAAAAAAGTTAGCCTCGTTTCTCATCATTTTGGACCGTGGGCTATAGCCCATATCGTACGGCATACTATAGCGCGCCGTTTTTCATCATTTTTGAAGATTTGAAAAAAATGACGAAATGACAAAAACGATGGGTTATAGCCCATGTTTTTTGAAATTTTGGAAAAAAAAGTTATCCTCGTTTCTCATCATTTTGGACCATGGGCTATAGCCCATATCGTACGGCATACTATAGCGCGCAGTTTTTCATCATTTTTGAAGATTTGAAAAAAATGACGAAATTACAAAAACGATGGGTTATAGCCCATGTTTTTTGAAATTTTGGAAAAAAAAGTTATCCTCGTTTCTCATCATTTTGGACCATGGGCTATAGCCCATATCGTACGGCATACTATAGCGCGCCGTTTTTCATCATTTTTGAGCATTTGAAAAAAATGACGAAATTACAAAAACGATGGGTTATAGCCCATGTTTTTTGAAATTTTGAAAAAAAAAGTTAGCCTCGTTTCTCATCATTTTGGACCGTGGGCTATAGCCCATATCGTACGGCATACTATAGCGCGCCGTTTTTCATCATTTTTGAAGATTTGAAAAAAATGACGAAATGACAAAAACGATGGGTTATAGCCCATGTTTTTTGAAATTTTGGAAAAAAAAGTTATCCTCGTTTCTCATCATTTTGGACCATGGGCTATAGCCCATATCGTACGGCATACTATAGCGCGCCGTTTTTCATCATTTTTGAAGATTTGAAAAAAACAAACAATTTGAATCATAACGGACTATAAATGATAGCCATGATTATGTCTTTATACAATTGAAATCCAGAAGACTCACTCCACAAATACCTTAAGGAAAACTCCTCAGACATAAACTAAGACATTTTAATTTTTTCGTGCTCATAAAGTGCTGCAAAGTGCTAAAAGTGAGGCCCATCGTCAATGCCTCTTCATGAATGAAGTTTTAGCTGCAAATGGCAGCATAAATAAATCACATCAATACACACCACAGCATGTGATGTGAACTGACACGACGAAGCTTCACTCGCACATTATAAAAGACATGCATCACATCAATCCACATCACATAACTAACACATTAAAATTCAAATTTTAAATTAAAAAGAACACTAAAATTCATGTGATGTGGGGATGACGTGATGAAGCCTTACTCACCAATGTGAAATGATACGAGACATAAACACACATCACATACCGGGCCTGTGTTCATAATATTTTTGTAATTTTGCAATGCAATTCACCCTTTGTCAGCCTTCCCAGCTCAGCCAGGGCAAAGTGACACAACTTTGCAATTCACCATTTGCAATTTTGAATTTCTTTTTAAATTTTGCGCACTTTTGCAATGCAATTCACCCTTTGTCAGCCTTCCCTGACATTTTTTTTGCAATTTTTTTGCACTTTTGCAATGCAATGCACCCTTTGTCAGCCTTCCCTGACAATTGTTTTGCATTTTTTTGCAATTTTGTTGAGTAAAGCGTAATACCACATCACATATTATGTGATGTGGGATTACGCTTTACTCAACAAATTAGATCTGATAATATAGCACCAACAATAGTCTTATGACCTAGAGGTTTGCTGCTGGACTGTCACTTTAAGCACTTGGAGCGCGTTATGAACATTAACAAAACAAAAAGATTCTTGGTCTCCGCCCAAGCAGTTGGCCTTAGGTTTGTGGTCAGTTTTTCTAGCCAGTTGTCCCACATTTTTATTTTAAAATCGACATGTAAAGGGTTTTCAAAAGAATTGCCCACATTTAAATATTATATTTAATATTAAATATTACAATGTATGCCATTTGTGGACGATTGACATACTTTATTATTATTATTATTATTACGAGGTGCAAATTATGCAATGGCAGAAGCATTCTTTGGACCCCAGTATTTGTCAGCAATACAGAAACACAACATACAACACTGAGGATGACATTAGAACACAAGGGCAATGAACAGAGTGCATGGCGTGCAACGAGCTATCTGCATTTTGTGAAATAATCACATAAAAATACCGGCCTGTGTTCATATCTGATGTGAACTGACGTGATGGCGCTTTACCGGCAAATAACACAACGACTAGCGCAAATGACGTGAAACGATACAGCTCCAATCAAATGATTAGAAACTGTATGAGAGACACGACCCGACACACGCACCACATACACTAGTGAAGAACTAGTGATAGATAGGCAAGAAAGAAATTACTTTAAAGCAAAATGCGATTAAAAACTCTGACCACAAAAACCAATAACTTTATTCAAGCAAAGAATAGAAGAGAAGATGAAAGGTGGGTAATACGTGGGGAACATGCTGACCTCAGACATGCATCACTATCTCACAGCCCAGAGCTTTGAACAGGAGCAGATGTTTGAATAATGATTAAAAAGGAATGAATGCCCTCTGCTGCTGCAGCCAACATGTTAGCGTAGGCACAAAATGAAACACTTGGTTACTGCAGTCGGTTGTATAATTGTAAAACAGGATAAGTGCCGTTCTGCCGGGTGGCCGCTAGATGGGGAGGTGTTGGTTGCTAGACGTTTTTAAATAACCTCTCCGAAAGACTAGCGGATGTTTACCCCAGTTTGAACCGGAACTGAAAGTCGGCCATCTTCTCACAACACTGTGAGATGACCAGTGTAATCGGGTGATCATATCGTTTGTCATAACTAAGTCAAACTAAGCTCTAATCAAGTGCCGAATATCGCATTTTGAGCAGATTATGAACCATAATGCATATAAAGACAGCTTGCGTGCACGGGTGTGCACGCGGGAAAAACCTTGTAAACCTTGTATCACTGGCCCTGTCACAGCCCTATGATGAATGAAACTGAACATCAGTATCATATCAGCATCATGATCATGATACTGACCATGACCCTGCTAAAAAAAAACGGCTTTTGATGGTTGCCGTTTTAGCTGGTCTTAACTGGACCTGATTGATCAGGCTGATCTTGCTTGTTTGTCAGTATAGTTGGTCAGCTGACAAATGACACTGAATAATATTTACATTTTATTTTATTTTATTTTAATAAGAAGCAGGCTCAGGATCTGGTAGCAGAAGCCCATTGTCCTCTTGTTGTAGGAGGTGAAGAGGGTCTGTGCTGCTGTGGTGGGGGAGATAGTCCTCAAACACATAAAACCTCTTTGCCACAGTTCCTCATCACTGTCCGTGTAACACCCAGTCAGGCTAGGCTGGATTATGCTGGTCAAGCTGGTCAACCAGGTGGCTGGCTGGAATGACTAGTAAGCTGGGCTTTTCTGGTCAGTCCAAAGGAACACTTCCCAGACCTACTGTAGTTAAATGCAAAAGTGCTGTGAAGTTTTACATTTTCAATGTTAATGGAGAATTCCGGACTACAGTATAGGGGTTTTCTTCCCTTAATCCTAGATGTATCCAAAGTCCCCTTTGGGCGTTCGACTGATCGTAGTCTACTACGGTGGCCCAAAACACTGTGGAGATGTATCTGGTCATTATGAAAGACAGATACAACAAATATATAGTTTTCAAATGAATCTCAGCACAGAGATTCCATGTTCAAATCGCTGTCCTAATATAGTTCAATATTGGATTACTTTGAAATTGTCATGGCTTTTTAGAAAAAAAGGCACACCTAAGGTTGGTGACAGGTGTGTAGAACAAAGTGTGTACTGTATAATCAAAAAGGGATCTCTTCCCAGCCATGGTCATGACCTAAGGCAGAGAGTGTTCTGCCAGAAGTTTCCCCTGGTTACGATTTACGGGGGGGGGGGGGGTTATTTTGCCTTTATTGATAGATTTACAGTAGTTTGACAGGAAAGGGGGGAGATAGATGGCGGGGCAGACATGCAGCAAAGGTCGTCGGGGCAGGGACTCAAACCCGCGACACGCTGTCAGACTGGATTACCAGTGTAGGTGCCTGGACCGGGAGTGGATCACCCAACCATTCCCAGGACCACATCGGGACAGAGTGTACTCGGATACGGATCGCTGCAATGTGAAAGCATTGAATACAATTGAATCAAGGCCAATGTGAATCATGGCCAGCGGGGACCAGGCAACCGTATTTGGGAACAGTTTGAATCAAACTGACTCATAAGAATCCCCCCCTAAGGCTGTCCTACTTTTAATTCCAAAGTACTGTATGTTTCAAGGTTAAATGATTCTGAATAGAGTTCAGAGAGGCCCGGTTAGCTTATTTTCTTTATAGCTAGACTGTATTGTGAGCTTAAAACTCAACACGCATCATATTTAAACAACTTTAAACATCATATATTTTATCACATGAACCACATTACTCTGCTTGTCAAACATACCGATTGAATTACATATCTTCTGATATGCAGTGAGACCATGCACAACCTGAGCACAGCAACAGCTTTTGTTTTCTGTGTCCGGATGGCTAAACCCCTGCAGAGCCACTCTGTAACAATATCACATCAAATGATACTACAAACCGTTGTAATCAATCAAGGTTGCATTTAAATTCTGTATGCCCCCCAGGTTCATGTATAGTACTGGTGGAGTTCAATCCAAAATAATCAATTAACATATCTTCATTTGGTATTTAAAATGTACCATAAAATAAATCAAGTGCCTGTAATGGAGTCATATTTTGCACTGTGGTTTGAACATTATACAACGGGACAAGGCAAATAACATTTGTGAGCTACATTAGTTCTGCACTAGACCCAGCCTCCTTAAATTCTTTACTGTGTCTCCTGTGGAGGGTTGAGGTTATTAAAAAAGTGGAAACCCCACTCCTTAAAAACAAATTGTCCTAAAAAGATATATGATAGAAGGTAATTTTGGTTCCATCTAGCATTCTTTACCACCAAACCCATTTTCCACATGACCACCCTGGTTGTTTCCTAAAACCCAGTCTGGTGTCAAACAATGGATTGAACCATTTCATAATATATTCCAGATCACTTCAAACAAGGGAACACAAAAGAGCTAACATTGTTGATTCCAAAGTTGGTAAACAGTCATAATACAATCAGACTGTAAAATGTAATAAGTTGCCTCTGGATAAAATAAATTAGGAAACCAAAATTTCTATGTATACTAAAAATCTTCAATTCATTGTTTCCACCGAAGGCATGGGGAGAGACTCTCTTTTACCCTCCGTCCGCGTGTGTGTGAGTCTGTGTGTGTTTGTGTCTGTCCGTCTGTTACCAGCAAATCTCCGGCACCGTAAACCCGATCGGTGCCAAATGCTGCATGCACACTCCCTGGATGCCAACGATGAACCTCTGCCACAACATTTCCAGAACGGCCTGGTATAGCGCCACCAGGAAGCCAACTTTAGTCCTCCAGATTCTGTCCAAAAATCCCGCAAATCGTTACACACACTATCTCTATAGTCATGTGTTCAAGACGGATCTGTACGATATTTCATATTCCATCCTAATTGGCTTTCAAAGTTTGCAGGATTGGCCCGTTTCGAACATAAATCGTGAACGCAGTGTGCAATTTACGTGAAATAAACTATAAAATGTCAATTCAGACAGGTCAAATGAGGACCCCCTCTAAAACGAGATGATACATCTCAAGGGGCTACCAGGAAAGCATTTACTGATAATAAGCTTGTAGATAGCCTTGGATTGTTTTCTTCTTATATTATTTGACAATTTTACCAATGGTTGACCAGTGTGTCGATTACTTTTGATGCAGAAATGGTATTTTTCTTTCTTACTTTTTTTAGGTATTAAAAATATCTTAAAAGTCCTGAAATTCCCACAGGTTGAAAACCTTTCTCTTAAAGTTACAAATGGGCAAGGGTCCATATTTGGTGCCACCATGTATGCGTGTGTGTGTGTGTGTGTGTGTGTGTGTGTGTGTGTGTGTGTGTGTGTGTGTGTGTGCGTGTGCGTGTGCGTGTGCGCAAGCATATGTGTGCGCGCGTGTGTGTACTGGCTCCAGATTGTTCTAGGAATCTCGGGGGTAGCGGTGCGTTGGTACTGTGTCGGCGCAGGTTTCAGGGATCAAACGCTATCCTTGAATTTAACAGCGCTGGCATGGCCTGAGAACAGTGCTGCTATAATGCTGATGAGGTGCCGTCTCATATTTAATGGAAACAATGCATCTCTATGCTGGAAAAGCAACAGCGCATCCAAAGGCTTGGCTGGGTCTGGTTTGAACCTCACTTTATGATCACACTACATCTCATTCACTGGCCCTCCGGCTGGCCCTCAAGCAGTGCTGGAAAGTAACTTAAAGTGCATCTATTGAATTACTTAACGGACAATTTCACCCATTTCCATTTGCTCATGATATAGTATACCCGACTCACCTAGCAGTGACATTATCATTAGGCAGTTCAAAAATATACAGTATACGCAAAAACAACTTACTATATAGTATGTCGTCGAAAACCATGAACATGATTTTAATTTTTTTAAATTTTGAAAACCATGGGGACTCGGGGGAATCCATATGACAAGAAAAACACGGTATAATTGGCTTATTTCAATCTGAATCCAACATTTATAAAACATATATATTTGCAAATATTTCCTTATTTTGTTCAGAATTGAACATTTGTGAAAAGGGTTAGAGTTATAGGGATAATAAGAGATCCGTAGCTCGTACCATACACTCGACAAAGCCGGATGCACCATGTTGGATTCAAACCAACAGCCTCTGCGGTGGTGGGCAGCTACTTTACCACTGTGTCACCCGTGAACAAAACAATTCAAGAACTCATCCATTCTTAAAATGTTTTGTTCAGACAGACAGACGTTCAGACAGACAGACAGACAGACAGAGTGGTGATTACAATAGCCTGCCATGCATTGCTGCGGGCAGGGTAGACAAACCAATGCAGAAAATCATGAGACAGTAAAAGCAGCAAACAATCGTGGTCAATGATGGGAACATGCTGTGTGACATTTTGACTTTAAGGCCATTTTAAAGCGACGCGTCTTAAAGGGACACTTCACCCTTTTTGCAAAAAAATATATGTTAATGACGTTTAGAAGCTTTAGATCACTTTCCTGGGAGTATTTATGTGTGTAATATGTGGTTTTAGATATTTTAGATTGTAGCAGTGAGCCTGTTGTCTCTGATGTCATGGACACTGGTCTCACTACCTTCCTGGACTACAATTCCCATAATTCTTTGGTGCACTGCTCCTCCTTGTGGATAGGGGGAGAGCTGTCTTACTGAGACAACATGTAGTCCAGGAAGGAAGTGAGCCCAGTGTCCATGACATCAGAGACAACAGGCTCACTGCTACAATCTAAAATATCTAAAACCACATATTACACACATAAAGACCCCCAGGAAAGTGTTCTAAAGCTCCTAAACGTTATTAACATATATTGTTTTGCAAAAAGGGTGAAGTGTCCCTTTAACAATGTTTCGAAAGAGGGGAGTGAGGTACAGAGGAGAGACCTCCACAGTGAGGAAGAGGGTCCTTTTATTGTCTGGAACGTGGTTTGTTTGTAAAGAGCAAACAAACCACAAAACAACAACAGAGGGGGTGTATATGTTTTTAACTACTATACTGTCAGGTGGAAAACTCAAACTTTTAACGTATCAGGATTCAGATTCAAAACTAGCAGATCTACAAGCTTGAAATGCAGCATTTCGAGCTTGCAGGTGTGCTACTTTTGAAGCTTTTGTGTGACGCTCTAGCACGCTCAAGTAGGTCAGTGTTAGGAAAGAGACGATATACTTCTTTGTATGACAAATAGTGAAAACACAGTGAGAGCTTGTAGATCCCACAGCTTGCAGGGACGTGTGCGAGACTATTTCAAATAGGTACAGCTGTTGCTTATAACTCTATGGAAGCAGCGGTGATGGTGCTGGTGGTGCGCTGAACGCAAAAAGTGTCGTGTTTGATAGTGTTATGCGCATGCAAATCACTTTGCACGCGTGCATGGGGCCTTTTGATTTGATGTAGCACCAGGGCCCTCGGATGTGTTGATTCGGCACTGCTCAGAAGGCTGTGGACAGTTCAGAAAGCATGCCTAATGACATGGTCACTAGGCAGGCTTTGTCCATTTAAATTTTAATGCAAGAACATTACAATAATGATTTTATTTCAGCATAACTTCCCAATCCCCACTGGTGATGATGTCATTGATAAGTATGTTTCAGAACTGTCCACGTAGGCAGAAATGGTGGAATCTTATAATGACCAGTTATATGAAGATATGTTTTAAAATGGGTGACGTGCTCATTTAAGCATGAACCCACACAAGAGAGAGAGTGTAGAATGTCTTCATGGACAGAGTCACGATGAAGTCAAGGCCCTGAGAGAACTGTATTCCACACCGACACAAATCCAGGTTTCACTTCCCATTAATATAACTGACCACAACACATGACAAAGAAGAGCTGTTGGCCAGCGCTGCAAAAGGCTGCTCTATCTCAGTTCTATTCGGTTGGAAGTCTTCTCACTTAGGGGCTTTGGAGATGCTTTTACATAACAGATCATAGCCAGTAGTGGACAAAGTACACTGATCATTTTATATAAGCTACTTAGAGTAAAGTAGGGTACGTGATGTATTTTTGTTAAAATAATTCTTAAATATAGCTCTATATTCTGATAGTAATCGCATAGAGTACAGAAGTCCTGACGTCAGTCGCAGGATTATTTGACGCAATATGAAAAAAGTCTATGCAGGGAATTCAGAATGGGGGAAAAAATGCGACCCAGGTAGGATTTGTAAATTACTTTGGACTTCGGTGCTCTAATGCTATAGTATTATGAGTGTTTGTTCAGTAACAGGAGTCAGCTGTCTGTCTCTCCATCTCTTTTGTAAAAGCTGGAAAATGCATTTTCAAGTCAAGATACAAATGTTATCCAATCAGGAGAGAGAACTCATACAGGGGTCCTCAACTAGAAATGCTGAAGGGCCACTAATATTTTTTGATCAATTAACTAATTAATTAATTTTATTAATAAATTAAGATGAATTTGTATTATTGCTCTTGTATTGCTATTGGAGACACTGGGGAGGCACTGGGAGGAAGGTCACTGGGGAGGCACTGCATGGGGAGGCACTGGGGGGGAGACACTGGGGAGGCACTGCATGGGGAGACACTGGGGAGGCACTGCATGGGGAGGCACTAGGGAGACACTGGGGAGGCACTGCATGGGGAGGGACTCGGAGGACACTGGGGAGGCACTGCATGGGGAGACACTGGGGAGGCACTGCATGGGGAGGCACTAGGGAGACACTGGGGAGGCACTGCATGGGGAGGCACTGGGGGGAGACACTGGGGAGGCACTGCATGGGGAGACACTGGGGAGGCACTGCATGGGGAGGCACTAGGGAGACACTGGGGAGGCACTGCATGGGGAGACACTGGGGAGGCACTGCATGGGGAGACACTGGGGAGGCACTGCATGGGGAGGGACTCGGAGGACACTGGGGAGGCACTGGGGGGACACTGGGGAGGCACTGCATGGGGAGACACTGGGGAGGCACTGCATGGGGAGGCACTAGGGAGACACTGGGGAGGCACTGCATGGGGAGGGACTCGGAGGACACTGGGGAGGCACTGGGGGACACTGGGGGGACACTGCAGGCTCTGGGGAGGCTCTGGGGGGACACTGGGGAGGCACTCAGGGGGACACTGGGGAGGCACTCAGGGGGACACTGGGGAGGCACTCAGGGGGACACTGGGGAGGCACTCAGGGGGACACTGGGGAGGCACTGGGGAGGCACTGGGGAGGCTCTGGGGGGACGCTGGGGAGGCACTGGGGAGACGCTGGGAAGGCACTCAAGGGGACACTGGGGAGGCACTCAGGGGGACACTGGGGAGGCACTCAGGGGGACACTGGGGAGGTACCGGGCAGGCACTGGGCAGGCACTTGGTGGACACTGGGGAGGCACTGAGGAGGTACTGGACATTTCATATCACACACACCATGATTCACTAGCCCCCCCCCCCTTATATTCTGCCAATATAAAACATCACAAAACCCAGTACGGCTTATTCTTTTATATGGATTGCGCTACACCGCCACATCTCGAGGTCGTAGATCTCCCACTTGTGATGCTTTCATGTGACACTGTAGTATGATGATCAAGTTGGGCATTCATTTACGACAAAACACAAAAAGTTAAATATGGAGATATTCTGCCCGAAAGCACCCTATATTGGCAAAATCTGCTTTGTTCGTTAACGTGCTAAAAGCGTGACTTTAATGTAGTGCATTACTAAGTGCAAGACTGTTTTGTGATGATCCGTTTCTAATCAACGGAGCAACTGGACTAGCTATATCACGTTACATTGCAGCGCTGACAGAAGCATGGCCGATTAGTAACACTTTGCATCCATGACCTCTCAACGCCCGTTTCCACACCACTCCATCTCTCTGTCGGGTCTGTTTCTCGTACTCATTTGCACGTTTGCGAGTGAAAACATTAGCATAGTTGGAACCGCGTCTTTTGGCAGAGCGGAGCGGTGAGCATAACCTTGACGCTGCATGCAGAGCTGTTTAGAAAACTGGGCAAGTCTTATTGTGTTCTGTTGGAATAAACCGCCTTATTGACACAGGCCATAAAAAGGCGAACTGGCCAAAGAAATTTGATTTTAATAGAGGGAATAAACAGGCTGGATATGAAAATGAGCCTGCCAGACGGTCGTACGAAGCCTGAACCTTGGAAAGCACGCAGCTGCAGGCTGATGGAGTGCAGCACGTTCAATGTCACTCATAATCAGTGGTCTAAAGTACATTTACTCAAGTAGCCTACTGTACTTTAGTATTCTTTTTTTACTTCTTTAATTTGTTTGTATGTAGCCCCTTTTACCCCTTATGAATTATGGGCAGGGCCCCTAAGTTATTTTAACTTAAAAGTACCTACCTTTTAAATATAAACTTGAGTTCCCTTATTAACTAATTACCATGAAATCACTCGTATTTTACCTTTTTAGCTTAAACCTTTTTAAACCACACCTTATCATGAAATCCTTATGTCTATGTTCAAAAGTTATCAACTGTGCGTTTTGATCAATACAGAAACACTTTCAGGAAAATGCACTGTTCA
Organism: Protomyctophum bolini; assembly: GCF_963924005.1. Lineage (NCBI taxonomy): Eukaryota > Metazoa > Chordata > Actinopteri > Myctophiformes > Myctophidae > Protomyctophum > Protomyctophum bolini. The sequence goes on from NC_137864.1 coordinate 33,403,438, forward strand.
CTTACAATACAATAACCTCTGTGTGAGTACAAAATTATTGAAACCTTAGAATCCTATATCCAAGCCGGCATTTCAAAATAAAACAAAATTAAATGAGTACTCAAAACCCCCTGTTGCGGGCCTGATACTGCTGTCCAAAAATATGTCTTCACTCCTGTGAGTCAGGGCAACTTACAGTTCAGGAGAATGGTGGTGGTGTTTTTGTGAGAGCACTGTCTTTGATGCATGTGCGGCCTACACATGCAGGTAGATGGTGAACAATGGACTTAGCTGGGCAGAGTCTGTCAGAAGAGATGAGGGGCAGGTCCCACGTTGCCAGAGTTATTTTGAGTTATTTAACGCCCAATGCATTCTCAATGGCAATAGCACAAACTTTGACATGCTACTAGTCCTACATATTTAAACCTAGAAACCCCAATGATGGGGGGGGGGGGGGGGGGCAAATTGTTTGGGGGGTATCAAATCCCCCCCAAACCCCAAAAACAAATAAACAGAGGAAAAAAATACAAACAAACCAAAATACAGAAAAAAAGAGAAAAGTAGAACACTAATTTTATCACTCAGAATTCACAATTGCACATGAAAATAAAGGTTATTCTATAGTTGTAGCATTACTATATCTTAATGAATATATACTTAATAAGATATGTATAGGTGGCAATGTTTTATATTATTTTTTATTCATACATTCTTTTAAATGTATAGATTGAACTGCACTTTTTTAGTTCATTGTTCAGGCCGTTCCACAGATTTACCCCTCTGACAGTTATACATCTCCCTTTTTTGTTTGTTCTTGCCTTTGTTCCCTTAAAGATGCCAAATCCCCTAAGATTGTACCTATATCTCTATCCTCAAACAGGTCCTGGATACAGCCCGGAAGAAGTCCGTTATGCGCTTAGTACATTATAACGGCTGTTGTGAAGACTACAAGATCATGTAATAAACAGTGGATTTGTTGGTGCATAGTAATCGGCGTGATTTATAATTCTGATCGCTCGAGGGGAGCTTTGATTAGCGGTAAGCCAACTTTATTGTTTTATCATTAATTAGAGCGCTAATTAACACGTAAAGGTGTTGTTGGCAGTGCTAGATCTCATTAAAAAGACGTTAAAGGAGTCCTTAGCCAGGGTTGAGTTAATCGTAAAAATGTATGTCGTCGGAAACCATGAACTACAGTACAACCACCAAAGTTGTGTTTGTGTCTGTATATTGCATTAACATACTCTACCATACAGAGTGGACAAAATAAAAACATAATTCACTAAAATAACATATGTGGTGTAGCTTAAAGTGGTTTTAAATCAAAAAATAAGATCAACTGTACAAACCCAGACTAAGCCTGTTGATCCCGTTTCGGTTTTTCTTTTATTCAAACAGGAAAGGAAAATCGCATAATGCCATAAAATTACTTTTAAAATACTGCTGACTGCTGAGTCCTACACAGCAAAAAAAATAAAAATAAAAAAAGCTTTTGAGACAACTTCCTGTCCCGCAGCAAAAATAAATAACAGACTGGATAATTCAAGTATAATTCAAAGGGAGATATTAATAAAAACAATAAAACGGATAGACATTACGAGAAAGGAAATGGAAACAGAGGTAAGAAATAAAGGTTTGGTTCACGGCATTCTGGATCTGAACCTCTGTTACTGTACATCATAGCTGCCAAAACGTATCTACCTATTTTATACAGTGTCACACAAAAGTAGCAGATCTGCAAGCTCGTTTTGCCTTTGTATAGCTATTTTTTTATTTGAATCCGGAAAAGTAACAGTTTTGGACACAACCCAACTGTCGTTTTTCATTGAATCCCAGTGGTGGAAAGTCTAGATAAGTACTTGATTGTAAATATAAGTATACATTTTTAGGTCATTTTATTTTACTTGTGTATTCCCATATAGTATGTCAGTATAATCAATACACTATACATCGCAGAGGCAAAAATGTATACGATTAGATGGATTGTGCATTACATTCACCCATTCACAGATGGTGGAGGAAACCATGAAAGGCACCAACCTGCTCATCGGGAGCAATTAAGGGTTCAGTGTCTTGCTCAAGGACACTTCGACACTAATAGGTCATTAACTCTGGGGGAGCCCGGGATCAAAACTGGGAAACTTCCTTAAAGGTTGGTAGATTGACTATTTCAGAACAATAATTGACAAAGTTAGGAAATTGGACATGCATAATGAGTACTTTTACTCTGGCACTTAAGTATATTTTGATGCCATTACTTTTTTGTACTTTTACTTAAGTACAAATTTGAATACAGAAGTTTTTCTACATTATTGCCAATGGAGTAACACATCTGAATACCTCTTCCACCCACTGTTGAATGCCAGTTTTGGTGCTGCGCTGCTCTGTGCAGTTGAACATGTCCGTATCATTAGGCTTTATGTTACACTGTGGCCATATGAAAATGCTCAAAGGAAAGCGAAGAGGAGGACCAGACTCTAATGAAAGCAAGCTGGCAGACGTTTATTGATTTCAGCCAAATTAAAGCCTGTTTTCTGATGAAGGGGGTCACATGCTATGCACACTTGCACGGTATATGCTTTAGGACAGCGGTTCTCAAACGTGGGGTAAGGGGACGCTCTCAAGGAGGGTTCCAGGGGTCCCCAGCTACTATACATGCCTGGTTACTCTGAGTCTGAGAGTGTACAAATGGAACCAAATTGTCAATTTCGTTCCATTTTGTATACACTCTCAGAGTTATGGGGGTCCGTAGCCCTAATGCATAGCTTGTTTCGCCACACGTGCATGTGCACACAGATCGTTGCTGTCAGGCAGAAGCCTCTTATCAATTTGATATGCATTGATATTGATCAGTTTGATATGTACTATTTGAGCGACCACATCAAACACGAGGTGGATGCTGACAAATACTGTGGCATGGTCATGCTGGACCTCCAAAAGGCTTTAGACACCGTGAACCACTCCATACTGGTTAACAAGCTAAAAACTATTAGTTTTGATATCAGTGAGCTGGATGCAATCATACCTGGAGGGGAGAGAACAGATGGTGGAGGTGAACGGAACACTGTCTGTCTGCCCCCCCCCCCCCCTCCCCCCAGTGAGCTGTGGCGTTCCACAAGGAAGCATACTAGGGTCTTTACTGTTCCTAATATATGTAAACGACATGACATCAGCTTGTGACTGTTCGCAGATGACTCCGCACTGCTGGTCTCGGACAGGAACAAACTGCAGGTTGAAAACACCCTCAGCTCTGAACTCCGTAGAATCTGCACCTGGCTCGCTGATAAACTATCCTTACACCTGGGGAAAACTGAATCCATTCTCTTCGGATCAAATAGTAATCTCAGCAAGGCAGATGGCTTCTTGGTTAGAGTGAGTGACAATATTATCACATGAAAAGATGAAATTACCTACCTAGGTTCCATCCTGGAGGCTATTCTTTCTGGTGATAAAATGGCCACCAACGTAATCAAAAAAGTCAATCAAAGAACAAGATTCCTTTACAGGATCTCCTCACTGGTCAACAAAAACACCTTGGAGACCTTAACAGGAGCCCTCGTACAAGGTTTATTTGACTATGCATGCACCTCTTGGTACCACAGCACCTCAAAGGCCCTTAAAACAAGGCTCCAGACCTCCCAAAACAAACTGGTCAGGCTACTACTTGGCCTCACCCCCCTCACCCCTGCCCACTTTGACAGGCTGGAATGGCTTAGGGTCGACGACAGAATACAGCATCTTGCAATGGGTCTGGTCCACAAGATTCGATACACCACCAAGATACCGAGGGACCCATGTACCTGTCTAAATACTTCCTTAATGTTAACGAAGTCCACACCCACAATAACCAGAGGGAGTGCAACGAACCATGTACAACCCAGATTCGGCACAAACAAGGGACTAAATTATTTTCGCTCCTATGCCACCAAAATGTGAAACGCCCTACCAACAGTCATTAAGACATGTGAATCCCTCGACTCCTTCAAAACCGCTCTCAAAGGGCACCTACGGGCGGCTCTGCAATTCGAAACTGGCCCCCGTAAAATCGGAATCCCCCCCCCCCCCTTTGTTTTCCCCCTCACTGTATATGTTTCTTTTCCCTTTTTACCTCCTTTATGATGAATTCCTGTTCTGTTCTTTGGCTATATAGAAGTGTCTATTTGTACATCTCTAAATGTTTTGATGAATTGAACAAGGTGGACCCTCTTGTAAACAAGTGTAATGCTTAATTGGGTTGTCCACTCACAGTTAACAGTCTTTGTATTGAGTTGTGCTTGAAATGTACTGTAATTCTGCAAACTGTTAATAAATATTTAAATCAATAAATCAAATACAGATCCCCATTTCGTACAATGTATTACTTAAGCAAGAAGAGAGCGTAAGTACGGTTTACATACTGTAAAGTATGTATGTATGTATGTCGGAAGAACAGCGAACGGCTGTGACTGTATGTATGCCGGTACATATGTATATGGTACATTCCACCAGCCAATGAAAAACCACTGTTCTCGATGACGTAACTAAAGTACGTTTCAAAATTGGTATAAGGTCAATAGGGTATTGTCTGGGTATGTGTGTATGTCGGTGTACTCCACCGGACAGAGGGACCACTGACTACTGCTGTATGTCAAACCTAGACCGCAGCAGAGAGCTTTAGGATTCAGAGTAGCATAAGTAGGCCATACATACATGGCCTACTTGTTTAAATAATTCAACATCTTTCAAACACTTTCAAGATTTTTCAAAAATGTTCAAAAATAGTGACACGCTGTGAGCTAGTATAGGCCTATCTGCTATTTTTTAATAGCCCCCCCAAGGACCCCTGGAAGTCGCTGGAACCCGGCGTTGAGACCCGAGTGGTCTAATCTCTCTAACCACCAATGAAGAAATAAAGCTGGCGTTTGGTGAGGAATGGGTTGGACGATTTGGAAAGCCGGAGTTATTAGTTTGGACGGAGTTGTGGAAAGTAGGGATGGATGGGTGGGTGAACGGGTGGTGGTCTGGGCTCTGCATGGGCCTTCCTGGCAAAACCCAAGAACTGCTGCTGGCTGCACACGATTAATAGAAGAATGCTGCTTGCTTATAGGCCAACTAATAGAACTCTTCAGACTGGAGTCTAGTTTAGACCTGAGGCCCATTCTGAAGACCACTTCAAAAGCCTGGAGTTTGCTGGAGAAAATTTGAATGAATGAATGAATGAATGAATGATAATAATGTTGCTATATAACCAAATCTAAAATGACACAGATGCCATCCCAGGTTGAAAGGTATAATTAACAATGTACACAGTATATATGGTTTAACAGGTCTAAAGGCCTACTCATACTCACGTTTTCGGTAAAGAGGTGATCACCGTTTCAGTGGTTAGTAAAAATAGAGAGATGTGTTGTGTGAGCGGTGACCACCGCGGTGTGACGTCATGTTGTAAAAAAAAAAAACATGGTCTATGAAAACTGGTCTATGACTAACTCTGGTCGTGCGTGCATTAGAGCTATGTTACTCTCAACGTCCGCCGCTCGCATGAATGCAGACCAGCCTCTACTCTTTAGTGTAAATAAAAAGAACGTTTTTGCTACTCACCAAAACAAAGGCGGGTTGTGTCAATAGAAAGACTACTTTCCTTAGTGGAAGCACTCTGATCCCCCCACCACACGTATAAACTGTACTTTTTGGGCAAAAAGGGATTTTGTTTCCACCGGAAAAAAAACATTTTTAGTTACTCCGCTGCGCCCTCTACTGATATTGCCCAGAGAACTGCCTCATAGAGAATATTTTTCCTCCGGTGAAAAGAAATCCCTTTTTGGCCAAAAAGTACCGTTTATACGTGTGGTGGGGGGCTCAGAGTGCGTCCACTAAGGAAAGTAGTCTTTCTATTGACACAACCCGCCTTTGTTTTGGTGAGTAGCAAAAACGTTCTTTTTATTTTCGCCAAAGAGGAGAGGCTGGTCTGATTTCGATTTGAGATTTAAAATTGAAAGTCCCATAGCCTTGTACTGCATGGCAGAATCGTAGAAGCAGTAGAAGGTTATGAATCAGAGCTAGTCTATGACTAGTCCTTAAGACTTTCAAACTAAGAAGTTTACATTAAGGAGAAATCCACACCAACTCCTGTCATACACCACAACATACATGTTGACCTTGAATTGTTTCATAAATGCCCCCTGTTCTCCATTTCCCCCCCAAAAACAGGAACGGCAGTAACCACCGCTAGTGGCCACACGGCGGAAGCAAATGTGTTGGTTAAGTCACTATGACTTAAAACAACGTTAATGTATCTTTAGTTAAGGGCAACGGGTGGTGCGTTTGTAGATCTGCTTTTTTCGATGGGTTCTATGCCCAAAATGAGTGCTCATAGGCGGGCAGGATTAGCGAGGAGAGTCGGTCTTTGGTACTGGTTGTTCCAAAACTACCACTTGTGGTACATCGCTCTGTGTTAGGCTGACAGGGGTCTCCCAAGTTGGACTGGTAATGAATTATTTGACTCTGTTAAAGATGGAGTGGTAGTAGTATAGGCCTACTAGTATATCACGAAATGGAAACACTCAAGTAAAGTACAGTACTTTACTTTCCACCACTGGTTTAAATAAAGAATAAAAACAGTAAAACTTAAGCACTCATAAAAATAAACTTTGAAGAACATAAGGAAACATTATAAAATATGGTACGAGTGGAGAATGAAAAGGCAAACATATAATACTTCAGACTTGTTTCATTTTATGAAATCATAGCACAGATCCGCCTGGTCCCTAGCTGGTGCTGAATAGGATATTGTTCAATAAATGGCAGGTATGCCCATAAAAACAATCCATTTCATATTAACAACCCTGTTGTTAATATGAACCCAACCCCTCTGAGGCATGTGAACCACACAGGGTTGGAAGAAGTATTCAGATTACAAAAAAAATAAATTAAGTATCCCTACCACAATGTACTGTAGCCTATAGAAACTAAAGTAAATCTCCTGTATTCAAAATATGAACTTGAGTACAAATGTATTGACATGAAAATATAAGGTAAAGTGCTCATGCATAATATTTTTTTTTTTTTTCTTGCTGTCAGAATCTGTCAAAAATAGCAGATCTGCAAGCTCACAACGCTTCGAATCGTAACACGTAGATCTGCCATTTCCGAACAGATGGTGTATAAAATATGTTTTGTAATAATAATCTAAAAAAGTAACTTGTACCAAAGAAGTTTTCAAATAATTGTAGTGGAGTAAAAAGTACAATATTTGCCTCTGAGATGTAGTGGAATAGAACTATAAAGTATTGAAAAATAAAAACAATACTTGTACTTTGTTACCTTCCACTGCTGGAACGCCACCTCCCAGCACCTTCCCAAATAAAGAAAACATACCGAGCCCTTTCATCAAAGCCAAATGGAACTCTCGGTTTCACGGGGCAAATAATAAATGATGACGTTAAATTAATTTGACGTCGCTCCTTTTAATCTGGGCTTTAAAACACATTAATAAAAATTCCACTCACAGGTCCACCGTTTAGCACCTCATTAGATCAGTCTATGTTTATGGCCCCGTCCGTTTGAGAGAGACCCTTATCTGATGGCTAGATTGAGAACAGGACACCGCGAATAAATCATTACAGATATAATCTGTCACCCTGTGGAAAAAAATGGACGGGAGCAGAAATAAAGCTTTGGCTAACCTTTCCTTGAGCCCCGTGGCGGTGTTTATTTCACCAGCCTTGTTGAAGTGTATCGTAGCTGTTGGACAGAAACGTGTATCTCCATATTTAAACTGTTGTTTTTCATAAATTAACACCCTAGTTGATCGTACTACAGCGTCACACAAAAGCATCAAATTGCAAGCTACGTCTCGAACTTGTTGATCAGCAAAGTCTTGCTCTTTTTTAATTTGATATGGAACAGTTTTGGACACATGAGGTTTCCATATAAGCTTTGTTAGCTTGTAGAAAAAAAGTACGATGGCTTGTCCTGTTGTCCTGGACAACCAATAAATCTTTCCGGCCAAGTGCATTCAAATGCACTTGTCCAGAAAGTGTGGTGACTTGTGAGTATACACACGGAGTGTGCTACAAGTGCTGCTATCCGTGCATGGATAGGACCGATCTATGGCTGTGTATTTGAATACATGGAATGTATGTAAGTTCACAGACTAAATAATAACTACAATGGATCGATTGAACGCATGTTGTTGGACATACAAGGTTTCCACCCGACAAGTGACGAGGTCGACACAAATATTAGAAGCCTGAAACTCGCACTCAAGGTCTTTTGAATGCTGTTTCCGCCTGCCTTCTGCGAGCGTGCATGTGTCCAACCATCTGCATGTGTGCGCGTGAACAGTCTGCGTGCGTGCATGTGGATTCCAAAAGTTTAGGATTCGAGCGGAGGTGAAGGGGTGTGTGTGTGTGTGTGTGTGTGTGTGTGTGTGTGTGCGCGCTTTTTGGGGGGGGGGGGGGGGGGGGGGGGCGGCAGGTCTGGCTGCTCTCTCTGACCTTGTCATAACACAACCAACCTCCCTACATCCATATCCCACTGACACATGCGCGCACACACACACACACGCTCAACCTGCAGCTGTTGCAGGACTGCATGTGCATGTGTTTTACATCAGGAGAATGTTCACAGGACCTCCGCGGTAATTGTCGGGGGGTGGGACGCGCACAAAAGCCCAACCCCCCCCCCCCCGAGAGGCTGCACAGCGGACACTGAACAGGAGTGCAGTGTTCTGCAGTAGACGGTGGGAGATGTGAGTGGAGGATAAGAGAAGCGGCAGAGGTCAGAGCGAAGGAGCAGCTCGTGAAGGAAGTGGAGTGGATCATGGCAGTGGAATCTACCCGACAACCTGCAGATCACGTTTAGATAGCCTCTCTGTCGGGGGGGGGAACCTCATAATTATGTCCAAAATCTTTACTTTTGGGAACAGGTTGCAGATCTGCTACTTTTGATGTGACTTTTGTGTGACGCTGTATGATCAAGTGAATTTGAATATATCTGTATGATCAAGCAGAGTTTGAATATTTCTGTCGTCTCCCCCCCGACCCCCCCCCCCCCCCCCCCCCCCCCCCCCCCCCCCCCCCCCACACACACACACACACACACACACACCTGATATAGGCCATATAACAATATAGGCCCCAAATATGTCCTAAGAACAAACACACGCACCAAATGCAACTCGGAGAAAAGAAAATTATGTTCTTTAGATGCGGAGATATTACACACGTCACTCGACCGACTCCAGGTGGGACACTGGGACACAGAACAATGGGTCATCTTTTCACCAGCGTCGGTGGAGGCCGCTGATGCTAATCAAGTAAGAAGAGAGGGGTCAGGTACAGGACTCCCCGCACCCCCTTTTACTTAAAGCTGCACTATGTAACTTTCCTCTTCTACCCCGGATTTGAACCCGGTTTCCTGCGCAAGTGCTGACCTTCTTTTTTGGTTTTTACTATTGAGCAAATAGAGCCGGCCTGCTTGCTCAGGGGGTTCATTTAATCTTTACCTTCTCTGTGTCTATATATGTGAGACATGACCATTGTTTATTAAAGAATCACACCGGTGTGAACCGAGTGGTGCAACTTCATCTCTCGCCTGTCTGTACTGTACGTGTGTATGGCTATAATGCACGTAACTCGAGAACCAGTCGCCCCACCGACTTCTAATTTGACACACACGTTCCACACCCCCACAGGAGTGCAGTGCCTGGTGTCGAGTCGGTCGGACCCACGGTTGTCGAGAACCGCCACAAAAGGCCTCTGCTCCATATACGTTCCATATATGGAGCTGGCATGTTCTGAGATCACAACACTCCATATTTGGGCATGCCTGACATCACAACCCTCCATATTCTGCTTCAGGCCATGCCTGACACAGAACACCATATATAGGAATAAAGAGACACAGAGGGTCAGATACATAAATCTCCATATATGGGCATAAAAGGGACACAGACAGATGGGTGGAACGGGTACTCTGGCTCTCCAACTTCCACGGGCACCACTCTAGTTTCACAAATGTTGTGAAAATGTGTCGTTTAAACATTTGTGAAAATTGCCAGTCTACAAGCTCAAAATATGTCACATCGCGTTGTATGAGCTTATAGATTGGTTATTATTTGAATAGCTTAAGATTAGTCGATGGGTGGCTCTTCCAAGACATTTTGCGCTCTCATTAGAAGGCGGGTGTAAGTGCCATCCAACCGATTCTCTTGTTTCTTTGAAAGTGTCCATGTCTTGGAGCCATAGAGTATATAGAATCGGCTCAACGGTCATCCAAATATTTTTTACTTTTAACATCTTACTAAGCTGGGATGACCAGATCTTATGCATGTCATTGCAGGCTGACCAGGCCATACCCTTCCTAGTTTGAAAGTCCTTTTGGGAAGAAGATATATATGAACCCAAATACTTGTTTGTAGTCATCAACCCGTTTGAAAAGATTATGGATTTTACAGGCTCAAAACTATTCTCTTCGTGCCGCATTCCGAGCTTGTGGATCTGATCTGCAACCATTGATATTATTGCGAAAAACACAAAAAGTTAGAATATGGAGATAAGAGGTTTTCTGCCCGATACCTTAGTAAAATTGTACAGTACTTAGACGTTGCTTTGCAGCAGTGGGAGAGAGAGGTTACTTTGCAGCAGTGGGAGAGAGAGGGGTCTCAGACGAGTGGAGGGACAGACAGATGAAAACACACAGGGCTATTAACACAGATGGTTGGGATTATGGAAATGATGGCAGAGAGGACCTTTCACATGTCCCACAGGAGCGCTGCGTTTGCTGTTCTTGGATAAATTCTCATCCGCAAAGAATGTCAGTTCACACACACGCACGCACACACACACGAGCCCCGCTAACATGCCATTCACCTTCGGGTGCCGAAGAACATTTAAGGCAGAGGTTGATGGGGTGGGACGCAGTTTTTAAGGTTGCAGACCACATTTTATGAGTTGCAATAAATAAATATCCTGTTTGAATTTAACAGATTTCAGGAATTAACTAAAGAAAACAAAAATCGGAAATTCACAAGATGTGAGTATCTGCTAATTTCACAATTATTTAAATAGGAATAATATGTGTATAATTCATAATGTTTTGTACATGTGGGTCCAGATAATCTAGAGGAGACACCACATTTCTGTTTTGGGGGAGACTCGAGCAGAAACAGTTTGGGAACCCCAGTTTTTAGGGCTTTGCACGGTCAACATAAGGAGAAAGAAATGGAAGGGGGGCCCTGCGCACAAGGCGTTAAAACAAACATGGCCGAAGTGAGGATTTGTGAACGCGTCTGGAGGAGGCCCAGCGTATAGAAGCCAGTGCGGTGTTGGGTTAAGCCTGCATATGAAAGGATAACAAACGCTACAAGGCAGATCAGGAAAGGGCAGCTATAGTGGAGTAGTGAAGTACTATTATATACTCAAGTACTTTACTTCAGATTTGAGGTAGTTTTGAGCTGGATGCAATCCTACCTGGAGGGGAGATGGTGGAGGTGAACAGAACACTGCCCCCCCCCCCCCCCCCCCCAGTGAGCTGTGGCATTCAACAAGGAAGCATACTAGGGTCTTTACTGTTCCTAATATATGTAAACGACATGAGCCTGTGACTGCAACTTGTTCCCGTTTGTGGATCGCTGCACTGCTTGTCTTAGACAGGAACAAACTGCAGGTTGAAAAGGCCCTCAGCTCTAAACTCGGTAAAATCTGCACCTGGCTCGCTGATAAACTATCTTTACACCTGGGAAAAACTGAACCCATTCTCTTTGGATCAAATAGTAAAATGGCTTGGGTGCAATATTATCACACAAAAAGATTAAATTACCTACCTAGGTTCCATCCTGGAGGCAAATCTTTCCGGTGATAAAATGGCCACCAACGTAATCAAAAAAGTCAACCAAAGAACAAGATTCCTGTACAGTGTACAGGATCTCCTCACTGGTCAACAAAAACACCTTGAAGATCCTAACAGGAGACCTTGTAGGTTTCTTCGACTATGCATGCACCTCCAGACTTCCCAAACAAACTGGTCAGGCTACTTCTTGGCCTCAGTCCCCGAACCCACCTCACCCCTGCCCATTTTGATAGGCTGGAATGGTTTAGGGTTGACGACAGAGTACAGCATCTTGTAATGGGTCTGGTCAACAAGATTCACCACCTACACCACCAAGATACCCATGTACCTTTATAAATACTCCCTATATGTCAACGAAGTTCACACTCACAGCATATAGGGAGCTCAACAAATCACGTGCAACCCAGATCCGGCTCAAACAAGGGATTAAATTAATTTAGCTCCATGCCACTAAAATGTGGAACGCCCTACCAACAGCCATTAAGACATGTGAATCCCTTGCTCTCAAAGAGCACCTACGGATGGCTGCAATTCGAAACTGGACCCATAAATAAAGTCTGAGTCCTTTAGCCCTTTTCCCATACGGTTTTATATGATGATTTCCTGTTTTTATAGAAGTGTATATTTGTATGTCTCTAAATGTTCTGATTAATTGAAAATGGTGGACCCTGTTGTAAACAAGTGTAATGCTTAAACATGGTGTTGTCCACAGTAACAGTTTTGTATAGAGCACCGAAGTCCTGACGTCACTGTCAGAAGAGGGCGTCAGTCCCCAGGTTCATGTATTTTTTATTTGCATTGAAATCCCCATAGGGGGATTTTAGATCTCTTCATATAAGACCTGCGTTTGAAAAATAAACCGATCACCCCGGCCTTTTCACTCATATGGATAATAATGGATATGCATCGACTGAAGGTGGAAATGTACAAATATACCCAAAGAGTAACAAAATAAGCGTTAGAAACGAGTCAAACAACCCAGAGACTACATTTCCGGGTAGGCGGGTGGATGCATCTGCCCGTCGCACAACAGAAACTGAATGTTAATTACGTTTATTTTAATTTTATTGATATTTAATGTTTCGTGGTTAGTACGAGTCGAGTCAGCACCAGCTGAGCTTACGTCAACGAGAAATCTCAGGAACGCAATGTGTTGACAGCTGGGCGTGACGTAATTTAGCAGCGACATTGCCATGTAGTTTCAAGACTTTTGCGGCCACATTAATTCCATTTTCTCCAGAAACTGGCTGTATCAAATATGAATGGACATCGTCACATCATTAACGACGCACAGCCACCCCCCTGACAGAAAGGCCGAGATGATCGGTTTATTTTTAAAACACAGTTCTTATATGAAGCGATCTAAAATCCCCCTATGGCGATTTCAATGCAACTAAAAGAATACATGAACCTGTGTACTGGCGCCCTCTACTGAAAGTGACGTCAGACTTCGGTGCTCTATTGACTTGTGCTTCACCTATTCTGCATACTGTGAAATAAAAAAATCAATCAATGACTTTTTGAGGCCCGGGACTTTAACACGTTAATTGAGATTAATTAAATACAGAAAAATGTTAAAAAAATTAACGCATTAAATCGCACCTTTTTTTTCACCGAAGAACGTTTCTCACTGGGCTCCTTTCTAGTACCGAATTGGCTGCGGCACGCCTACTCTACACTCTGCTCCATAGAGCGAGGCTAGCAGCAGCAGCAGCAGCAGTACACTCTACAGTCTACACTACAGGCTACAGCTCCGTCAGAAGCCCAAACCCAAATTAATCGCTTATATCGCTTTTGCTCCATGGATGGGACATTTAGATGTAAAAGCTATCGGATGGACGCGTGGATAGCGGCATGGCTGTGTGCAATGTCAGAGGGAAAGGATCCATATATGACCAATGTTAGCTGCTTCAGTTTAACATGTCTCACAGGACACCGGAGACGCACGGTGATTTCACCACAGCACGAAGCTGTCCTCGATGCGAAACATACTGAAGTAGCAAGCGTGGGAATTCCGTGGTCAGACATAGCCCCATATGTGCCCTCTCCCTACGCTCATTCTGTAGCTCCGGAGCTAAAGAATGAGCGTAGTGCTGAGGGAACATACTGGGGCTAGGTCCGACAATGGTCTGCCCCAAACTCATGTCATGTGAAATGTTTTCTCCATAATAAATTTGTTTTCTCATGCCCCGCCATGTAAATCACATTTGAGTATTCATATACACACTGAAGACACTTTATATAGGCACTTTCTTATCTGTTGGGATAAAAAAAAAATTGCTTAAAGGGGAATACCACTCATTTGACATTTTTCTATGGAGTTGTGTGCACTAGAAATAATAAAAAGTCCCCCCATTCTGTGTTGCCTAGAACTGGAGGTCTGAAAAAAACAGTTACATTATGAAGTACATTTTTGTGATGTCTCTAGATGTACTTCATAATGTTACTGATTTTTTTCAGACCTCCACTTCTAGGCAACACAGAATGGGGGGACTTTTTATTATTTCTAGTGCACACAACTCCATAGAAAAATGTCAAATGAGGACTTTCTTATTATATCCACACAACAACTCTGGTATATTAATGACAGTAACATGTTGAAAATTTGTGGTATCCTGTAGTCACTATTCACTGGGATACCAAAAAACATTTGAAAAAAAGGTTTCACTGTTCTCGGGACTCGGGTTGAATATTGATATGAGATTAAAATGTGATTAATCAAGATTAATTAATTACAAAGCCTCTGATTAATTAGATTATTTAATAGAGTCCCAGCTCTACTTTATTTCAGTAGCCTATACCGCAAGTCCATTTTTCAATGCTTTAATAGCCTACCATGCTCCTCTACAACACTACATTTCAGAGGCAAATGCTCTTACAAGTGACTTTGTAGATTATTATTAAACATACATAAGATGACGAGATAAACGGGTCACCCTTTTTCAATTAGGGTAGAAGGATTAAGCCATATTTTACACTTTATACTCTATTCTGTGTTTCAGAGGAGAGCTTGTGGACAGTTCAGAAACCCTGTCTATATCAATGACATAACCAGTAAGCCAGTTTGGCCATTACTTTTTATATATACTGTATATATATATATATATATATATATATATATATATATATATATATATATGTGTGTGTTTTCTATTAATGCCAGAACAATGGCTTTCATACAATAGCAGCATACTAACTTCCCAGGAATAGAAAGCCTGGAGTTCATTAGCTTGGAATGCCCATTGATGATATCATGCAGGGAAGTTTCTGAACTGTCCAAAGCCCAACAATGACATGCAGTGTGAGTAGAAATTGTGCCATATTTAGTGAGGACCAAATTACCATTAAAAGGTATTGTAAGTGATATATGTTTTTCTTTGTGTCATCACTTCCAATTTCACTTGCTTATCCTCTATCGTCAATCCGGTGTGAGTTCCCTCACATGATTGGATAAAATTGGTATCCCAACCTAAAACTGTGCAGCAGTTTACCAAAGGGCTGGAGAGACGTTTTTAACAGACCTATTTAACAGACCTTTTTAACAGCTAGTATAGTAGTGGTTAGAGCTCATGTCTTTCATGCGGAAGGTTGTTGGTTCGAACCTCAGCAAGGGAATGCGGTCGCAACAGGTTCCTAACGCCAAATCAAATGGATTCAGAGCCTCAGGAGGCTCGTCTGAAGCGTATCCTGGACGGCGACGACGACGAAACAAATCCATTTAACACCTTCTCTAGCTTTAAGTAAAACAAATAAATAAATCAGAGTAGGCCTACTTCTCCCACCCCTGCCTGTGGTCAGTTTCAATCAGGCGGCTAATGGAATGGGACCAAACAGAAGTGAACATTGATTCATTCCGCCACTTATATAAAGCAGAGTCCAACGGGGCCCCCTGTGGGCCACTGCTGCTACAGACGCATTCTGTCACACATCACCACAAATGAATAGTGATCAACTGGAATTATTGGGCCAAAGAAGACAGGAGGATTTCTCCACTTTCCTTTCTTTCCTTTTCTATTACAGTCCATTAAATTATATTATCAGAGATGTGTTGTTGGTCATGAGCTGGAAATGTACTTCTAAGTTCCACTGTAAAGTTTTCATGATCGTCACTGTCGGGAATAAACCTTGTTATCTCCCCATTTCAAATAAATGTTTCTTGTAACCGCAATATTGAGAGCTCACTGACAAAAAAGAATATGATAACTGTAATCCCTTGTGATTCTGATTCAGAACTCCATTTAGGTCGCAGTCATGACGATGACAGGCCCAGGCCCATTTTCCTCATAGACTTTTAAAAAAGTCTTTATTTAAAGACGTTTACGCCACGGACAAAGCTAACTCGGATCGTGACAAATCATGACAACAAACAATATTTTGGGCCGAACAAATAATTACAAAGAAGAAAAACAAAATAAGTTGTACCCTGCCCTTTTGTTCTTCTTTCTAATTAGTTCGGCCCAAAAACATTTATTTGTTGTCATGATCCGAGTTGGCTTTTTTCGAGGCTTACAGATCTTTAAATAAATACTTTTTGAAATGTCTATGGGGAAAATCCATGGGAAATTATTTCCTGGGCCTGTTGTCGTCATGAAAGGACTGCAACGTTCTATAGGCTAGGGGTCTTCAACAGAACGCTAAAAAGAAATCACACAATTGATATATATATTATTTTTTTAGCACATTCCGTGATCAAACACACCTACACGCAAAGCTGTGCATAGCAGGGGCTAGTGCCCCTCAAAGATAGCAGATCTACAAGCTCACAAAATGTGAGTTTGAAGATTGGCTTGAAGAGGTCTGGTGTAGAGGGGAAAAAGAGCAGACCAAGGTCAGGACAAAGGTCAATAGTATTGAGGGTTTATAGTGATTCAATTCAGACAATTAAATGTCTGAATAAACACATTAACATACATATACATTACATAATTTTTGTTTTGATTGTATTGCTGTACTGTTGTAAACACTGATGATGACAATGCTGTTCCTGCTTCGTCTATCGCACAGCTATAGGGGTCCTCGGCTGAAAACGTTGAAGACCCCCGCAAGGCCTTGAATATGACTAACATGCTAGTGCTGCCACCTAGGGGTTATAGACGATACTGACGGTCACTACACTCCTAAAAATAATAAGTACACATTAAATGTGTACTTATTATTTTTATTATGTGTACTACATTTTTGTTTATAGCCGACAGAATCTTTCTAACAGTAGCTGACACATTTATCTTAGGCCGGAGCCATTGTCTAAGCAACATTTCAAGTATAAAATATATAACATGCGAGAAATATAAAGGGATTTATTTCCTTGGCCTACTGGCAGCATGAGAAATGTGGTGCTTGTTGGCCCAATAGTATAGGCAATCTAAGAGGTTTAACCTCAAACAAATTGCAACACAAACTTTCAACTTTTTGTTTCATAAAAATGTCACTATTTGGAACCAAATGGACCCGCTACTCGGTTAAATTAATAGTGGTTTTACAATATAAATTGGGGTATCAGAGCTATAAATGCCATTAAATCAGGGATCCGTGGCATGATGCGTGTGAAACTGGGGGTCCATGAAATTAATGCGTTTCGGAATCACTGCTAGAGCCGTAACAATCCTCCATTATCGGGGTCACTGGCATGTGTTTTCAAATGGGGGTTCATGGCCTAATAAATGTTCATTTGAGGGTCCTTGACACGAAAGAGTTTGGGAACCACTGCCCTACTTGATCATACAGCGTCACACAAATGAACACAAAACGCGATTAAAACAAAAATTGTCACTCCCGCCATAGTCATAAAACGATGCATAACAAACACTTGTATTAACATCAAATCAAGTCATAACATTGTACAATACAAGTAAATGAATGCAAAACAAAAGATAATACAAATAACACACCTTGCTGGCTGCATATAGACTCAAGGGGGGGGGGGGGGCAGACTCACAGCAACTCACAGCAACACAAACTGCAATAAAGCAATACAATTAAACCACTATTCAAGCCGTATAATGTTGACTTGGATACGGCACTGTCTAGTGAGCAAATCTAGTGAGCAAAAAATGATGCTATAAGACACATTATGTTTCTGTGTAAAAATAAGTAATTAAATAATAATAAATTATAATAATAAAGTTATCTAAATGGATAAATGCTATTCACTGGAGTGCATGGACTTTATAAAGTGGACACTGGACAAAAGACAGCTCCGCGAGGCAACTATTGGGACATACCCACGTGTTCAGGGAGATGTCCTCTACCACACCCCACTCTCCGCTAAGAGGGAGAGGTGTAAAATTCACAGCAGCAGATATTCTACTGGGGTCAACGGTCAAAAAAGTGCCCTTTCCAGACCCAGAGTGGACACTGGACAAAAGACGGCTCCGCGAGGCAACTATTGGGACATACCCACGCGTTCAGAGAGATGTCCTCTACCACACCCCACTCTCCACTAAGTGTGTGTAAAATTTGACATCGACCGGGTTAACGGTGCCAGAGATTGGCTGTTCACAAACGGACGGACGTACGGAGTGCAAAACATACTCTCTCCCCATGCCTTCCGCCTGGTGGAGACAATTACAGTGCAGATCCTACATTACAATTTGGTCCTTTGAAGTAATAACAATAATGAATTGCATTTTTATAGCGCTTTTCCAAGTGCTCAAAGCGCTTTACAATGGTTAATTCATTGGGAGGTGAAGCGGCGAACAGTCGACGCCAGTGTCCTCACTTCCCACATTCACACACCAATGGTGGCAAGCTCACACCGACCAACTCATTGGAGCCAGGCAATGTAGGGTTCAGTGTCTTGCCCAAGGACACTTCGACATATGGCCAGGAGGAGCCGGGATTCGAACCGCCGACCCAGGGATCATTGGACGACCTGCTCTACCTCCTGAGCCACAGCCGCCCTATAAAGTATAGAAGCGGAACCGTATCCTGCAGAATATATGCAGGATACGGTATTATTGTTTATTACGTATGCAAATACGCCTATAATGGCATGCCCAGAATAGAGCACAATAAAGTGTTTCATGCAACCCCAGAACAATACGCCTCATTCACAAAACGTTGCTTATAAATTCATCTTATTTTTGTTCTAGAGCCGAGCCTACAAAAAAAACAATGTGGGATTGATGCATTTTGTGGTGAACCAGAAGATGCATGCCAATTGTTCCTGAAGTGGAGTCTGTGTGTGTTCATGCTGATTCAATTAATGCCTTGTCAGCACCGTGGAACGCATGCCAGACGTGTGGAAATGAGCTATGACCAAAAGCATTTCAACTTCTCAAATACAAGTTTATTGTTATACTGTGGCTGAATGAAGAAATGTAATTTGTAATAAAGCCTAAGTGGAGTGGAGGGATGGAGACAGATTACAAAAAACATGGCAAGAAATTGTTGCCAATGATGTCAACACAGACCCCACTGATGAAGTGACAAATAAATAGTTGTTGTCGGGTAGAAACATCATAATTGAAAGTGACGCAACGCATCTGTCACCCACTCACTGCTGAAGTGGCACGTTCAATGATGTCAACTAACTATGAGTCCGAGAAGAGAGAAATATATAAAGGAAAATATTTATAAGAAGTTATGCATAATTGTAAACATTTATAGTGAGTGTTATAATGTCTTACAAGTGCATTACGATGCATTATAGTAAATATATACAAAGTACAAATGCACCAAACTTGCACATTGCTGTGGCCATTTTGCTCACATCTACCTCCAATTCCTCACATGGGCAAACATCCCTGGGCAGAGAAAAATGATGTGACAGATGCTTTATTGTCGTGAAATAAAGCATCTGTCGCATTGGAGCCCAGCGTGCGATCATTTATTTATTTTTCTCTGCTTACTATTCCGTCTCACTCAGCACATGCTCAAGTTCAGGTTGGGGATGTGAATGCATGTCATTTACCTTTATTCAAACCTACCTAGAGAAATAATTAAGACTCCACTTCAAGTGTCCATATTGAGCAGACAGTGTTGGTGATCCAGGTACCTGAACATTGATGTCTTTGGTGGCGGGCAGGTGGGAGAAGCGGCGGGCATTGTCGCAGGGCGTGGACAGTCGCGTTGAGGCGAGGGACACCCTGTCAGCATCACCTTCACCATGTGGTGACCGTGGCGCTCCCTGTCCAATGGCACCCAGCTAATGATCTCACCTGGAGGGAGACACACACACACACACACACACACACACACGATTAAGGAATGTTCCATAATAGAAAACACATTTCTTGTACATTCCTTTCTGCTTGTTGTTTTCGTTAAGCAAAGTATGAAAAGTGATGAATGTCCCATGATCACCATGACATTTGATGAGACAAGCCATGAACATTCAAGTAATTTATTTTTCTTATAGTTCACTCTGAACCGACAACAGGATGCTGCAAATTGGCGGGCTCCGTCGTGGAGCATACAGCGAGGAAGCACATGTACGCCATATTGGCTAAAAAACATTTTACATGTGTGGCAGGATGGACGTGCAATGACACGACCGATCTCCTACCCTCGTTGGATGGATCAGTGTCACAGCCATGATCCTCTGCCCACTTAAGGGCAGACGATGGCTGTGACATCCTCTGCCCACTCTAATATAACATTAGAGTAATATATAGGCCTAGAGGGGCTAACATTATAGGCTACACGTGTATAGGTAAGGGCGCATCGATGTAACAGGTTTCAAATTAATATATAGATTGATTGTGGCAGCGGAGAGGTGCGCAGGGGCAGCGGTGGCCGAACAGTTTGCGGAGCGGTCTTGATATCGGAAGGTCGCTAGTCCGTATCCCCGGACTGGCACGTTAAAATTACCACCCAGGGGGGCAGTCAGACAGATATTTCGTGAAGCCACTAAGGAAATCGGGACTTCCTGAAAGTTCATATAATGGCCTGTTGTGGCGCTGTCATTGGGCCCAAAAAAACCCATAGAGGCCCATGTATTTGGGCCCAACTTCACCTAGACTGTATTACCTTAATAAACATGGTCATGAATACTTTCTGCTTCCAGTCACTAGTTTAAAGTCTCATTTCTCATGTCATAATATTCTTTTTGGAAAATTATGGTCCCATTTATTTAAAGAATGACCATAAAGTCGCGTATGTTCTCAGGGGCGAGGCTACCGTTACAGTCTATGAACGGGAGCCACCCCCCGTTCAGTCAAAATAAAAACCAACAAATAGTAAGGGGGGGGGGGGGGGGGGGGGGGAAGTCCCGCCTCGTTGTCTGGGCCAGCCAATGGCCAGCTGGGCCCAATTTAGAGGTTCGGTAGGTCTATATGGTTGGAATGATTTCAAACAGGGTCATTTTTTATTTGGAATCGCATCGGCATGCATTCTCGCTCCAAGGAAAGGAAATGCAAATGTCAGTCGGGCTAACCGACCATTTAATAACGTCCCTCCTCGATACAATGAGACTGAGGTAAACACACGTTTCAGCATTATAGGCAGATTCATCAGTAGCCTATACCAGGTGTTCCCAAACTTTTTTGGACCAGGTACCCCTTTTGGGGTAGATATTTTTCCAGGTACCCCCTCATCCTCGCAACACGGATAACAATATATTTACAACCACACAAGCAGTGTTTCCTGCAGGAATGTCTAAATGTAGACGTCTAAATGTAGACGTCTAAATGTATACAGACGTCTAAATGTGTACGTCTAAATGTAGACGTCTAAATGTAGACGTCTAAATGTGTACGTCTTCTCTTATGGGGGTCCCTGGCATATCTTTTCAAATGGGGGTCCACGGGCTAAGTAGTGTCAATTTGGGGGTCCTTGACATGAAAAAGTTTGGGAACCACTGCTTTAAACACTTTAGCACTTTATGAACATGAACAAAATAGATGGGTCCCCCCTGGAACTCCCTCAGGTACCCCTGGGGGTCCCCGGACCCCACTTTGGGAAACACTGGTCTAAATGTAGACGTCTAAATGTAGACGTCTAAATGTATACAGACATCTAAATGTAGACGTCTAAATGTGTACGTCTAAATGTAGACGTCTAAATGTAGACGTCTAAATGTGTACGTCTTCTCTTATGGGGGTCCCTGGCATATCTTTTCAAATGGGGGTCCACGGGCTAAGTAGTGTCCATTTGGGGGTCCTTGACATGAAAAAGTTTGGGAACCACTGCTTTAAACACTTTAGCACTTTATGAACATGAACAAAATAGATGGGTCCCCCCTGGAACTCCCTCAGGTACCCCTGGGGGTCCCCGGACCCCACTTTGGGAACCACTGGCCTATACTATTTATGCCAGGGGTAACCAACCAGGGGTTCGCGAGCTACCAGTCGATCGCGGGAACGTTTCCAGTCGATCGCGAAGTGTCAGACCCATTGGAATAATGTCAGTGCCGCTCGTCACATGCAAATTAATTTTGAGCAGAGCGCTGTGGCTCTGAGTTTGAGAATAGACCCCATCGTCCAAGGGTGTGTGTGCGTGTGTGGTGGGGGGGTGGTATCTTAGCAATACTGAATGATCTGTCCCATTGGTCGTGTGCTCGTATCATGAGCCAATGGCTGCAGCTCTGAGCTTCCCAGACCCAGGTTCACATCTCAACAGGTCAGCCACAGGGCTGCTACCATATTAGCAGCTGTGAGCGCTCTTCTCTTCTCGTGAAGAAAGCAGGACAGAGTTGTCAAATAAATCCCGCCGTCATTCATACTGTATTTATTCTCCGACCCGACATTAAAATACGGAACAACGTCCCGTATCAGTTCATTACGGGGCTCGTGACAGGCTGCAGACACTTGAGTTGGGACTACTAGCCGATAGCGCCGCTGCTCCTTCAGTTTTCGTTGTTCGTTGTTATAATATTTTTTATTATTGGGATTTGATCATTGATGCAAATTCTAAACATATGGATGCAGCTGCAGAAGTTGTGTTGCTTAAAGGAATGCATAGTTGCGTTCTCCTCAACTGCTGCGCAGCAACAACAAAAATATAAAAATGAGGAAAAATATACTGAATATACCAGTCTGCAATGCAAACTAATAGGCGAGTGCACTCCAGGGCATATGCAAAGGGAAAGAATGACTTCTGTCCGTGACAATAATCAATGCTACAGTTTGAATTCTGTACACATGCACACATAGAGCAAAGAATATGATAAATATGAAATATGAAAACTTGTTGAAGTACAACGCATGAGTCAAGTAGCTGCTTTTGTATCAAACCCTTTCCTCTTTACTGAGCCTACTGTCATTGAACTGCTGTCCGATAAAATGCAGGATGTGTTTGCATTAACTTCAGATATTTAAATGGAGATTATGATGTGTTTGCATTAACTTCAGATATTTAAATGGAGATTATTGGATTAGTAAGTGACTGTCACCTGCAGGTCAGAGCTAAAGAGAAGGAATTTTGGTCTCTTGTGAGCAGAGAAGTATCCCCTGATTGTGTCGTGTGCACTGAAGCTGCATGCCTACTTTGGTTCCACGTACTATGTGAAATGGCCTTTTCACAAATGAAAATAATAAAATCCAAGTTTAGAACTCGTATGACTCGTATCTTAATGACACCCTCAGACTGGCAATCACTAAATATGAACCAGATTTCAAAACGCTTGCAGATAAAGTGCAGTCACAGCAGTCTCATTAAAGGTGGGCTGACCCTGAGAGTATGTCACCATATCTGTGCAAATATATATGGTCATGTTATACATATGTCATTTGAACATCTGCCAATGTGAATATTCATTGAAATGAGAAACAAAATATTTCTAATACTAATTATTTCTAATTTGTCTTAATATTATTTGACATTGATAATATAACTTACTATAAGTATTTATTCTAATTTAAGCTTTAGTCTTTGTGTGGATGTGCGCACATGCATTGAGCCTGTCAGAAATAGCAAAAAAAACAAGTGTTTTTTCTAACACGTTTTAGTGGTAGATCTTGGCTTAATTGGGAATAAAATGGGCTCTTGGGCTTGAAAAGGTTGGTTACCACTGATTTATGCCAATATACAGTGGAACAATGCATGCACTATAGGCTTTAAGCACTCTAAATGGAATAAAGAAAGACAAATAGCTGATCCTTGAGCTTATGGATCAGCTCTTTTCCAACAAGGCATTTAAACCTTTAAGATGGTGAACCATGAATTGTCCACATTTCAGTAGTCTATTAAATTCTTAAAGTAATGTTCAATAAACTTAACATTTCTAACTTTGTCTTATTCTTTTGTAATTTATACTTTAAACACAAATGTGTTTAAAGTCTTTGTATTGAGTTTGTGCTTGAAATGTACTGTAATTCTGCAAACTGTTAATAAAGATTTCAATCAATCAATCAATCAATGAATTAATTTCCCCAAACACTGTCAGGTGTGTTTACTTTGAACACAGCAGTGTGCCCAAACTAAGTAACACATAGCAAATGCTGCAATGTGTTCCTTATCCAATTTGGTAGCACTGCAGTTAAACCATAATGTAGCATTTAAAACATGCAAGTATAAAAACATTACATTTAACAGACCTTTGGGGTTGGGTTGAACTCGACTCCTGAAAGAACTTGGAGCTTCTTCTCTCTTCTTCTTCTTCTTTTTGTTTAACGGCGGTTGGCATCCAGATTTGGTGCATTACCGCCACCTTCTGACCCACTCAAACTTAAACTTTATACCATATCAAAAACGACTAAAATAAAAATAAAAAGTTATAACTGTCCACCCATTGTGATCCCATCCCATCCCCTATTCCATTGAGTTCCCTGGCCCACTCACCTGAGTGGACGCGAATCCCTCCCTTAACGTTGTGTACAGATCTTCTCCTGTTAAATCCACCACATTGAGGAACCTTCTGGCTGCATCCAGCACCATTTTAATCCTTTCCGAATTTCGTTTTAATGTCCGCGGCACAGTTGATAACCATAGCAATGAACGCTAGAAATTGCATTCTATCCATAGTGATGTTCTTATCGTTTTTACTCTCATGAGTCTCCTCTGCATTCTCCTTTTCTGCCTCACTCGTGCTCCCCTCCACTTTTTCCTCACTGCTTCCGCATATAGCTACTTGTTTGTGTGGCCTTTTTTTCAGGTGCTCTTGTGTTTTGACTCTGGGAAGTGTAGTTCTTTTGGGATGCCAAGCAAAAGCTCCACTACTGAGTTTTGACTGCAATCCCTCTGTAATTTAAATCATGGGCACAGAGGACTGTCAGAGCCTGCCTATGCTGGGGTCGATCAGTTTGCCTTATTTGGGAGTAAAACAGGTATGAGCTTCTCTGGCAAAACCAACATGTGAGCTTCAAAGATTGGCCAAACTTCATGTGACGTTTGTCCCACTATTCGTATAAGTTTTAGTACACCTAATATTACTTTATGCAACTGCCATAAAATCCCTAAAAGTATAAGGGAAGTTTATTATTTATACACAGCAGAACAGAACAAAGGTATCGTATCTTCATAAACTGTACTGCTGGTGTGTAAAATGATGCGCTGGACGTTTCATCTGAAAGAAGGACAAAGGAAAGAGGATCATGCCGCTGTGGCAGTCGGGCACAAGGTTTACACGTTTGGAGGCTACTGTATTGAGGAGATCGACATGGATCAGATTGATGTGTACATATTCAACACAGTATCTTTGCACTGGAAGAAGTTGCCCCCATTGACAACTGGAAGAGAATACCTTCCTTCCATGTGCATGGGCCACACAGCTGTGCTAATAGAAGATATAATCTACATCTGGGGAGGTAATACTTTCAATGGAAGGTACAGCAATGTCCTTTATGCATTTCATGTCGACACCCACATATGGTTCAATCCCAAGACTTCTGGGACAGTTCCAATGGAGAGGAGCAGCCACTCAGCCTGCGTCTTGACGAAGGTCATGTATATTTTTGGGGGATTCAACATGCTGACTAACACTATCACTAATGACATCCACAAGTTCGACACCATTACAATGGTCTGGTCTCTAATTAACACCAGAGGCACTCTGGCACCTCCTTCATCATGCCACTCTGCCACCATCATCGGGAAAAAGATGTTTGTATTTGGAGGGAAAGCGCACCAGGACAACATCATCCGAGTGTTTGACACAGAGACCAACTCCTGGATGAGTACACCTTCTGTACAGCTTCCTCCAGAGCGATACACATGCACACCTGCACAGATTCTTCCAGAAGGACGCGCATGCCATTCAGCCTTTGCCTACAATGAAGAGCTGTATATATTTGGTGGCCAAAACTTTCGTCTGGGTCAGACCTACCATGATCTGTGGAAATTCAACCCTGAGACCTTCTCCTGGAAGAGGTGTGAGCCCAGTGGGATTGGACCACGTTGGATGTCTAAGATGTGCTGTTGCATGGTGGGAGACCGGATCATCGCCTTTGGAGGAAACAGATTCACACCCGTTGTTGATGAAGATTTTGAAGATGAAGATGATGAGGATTTGTCTCATCTGTACATCTTAGACTTATGCCCCAGTATGAAGACGTTATGTAAGCTAGCTGTAACTCAGTATTGTCTGGATCAGTCCTTACTCCCACACAACATCAGGTGGGAACTGGGAGCCATGACACACAAAGAAATTACAGCCCACTAAAAAAAATAAGCTAATGATAATCTGTGTGCTACACAGGCCAAAAGCCCAACATCTTTTACGGAATAATTTCTTTCGTACAAACATTCAGGCCAAGTCAATGGCAAATGATGTAAGTGGGTGACTTCATCATCATACATGTTCATCATGATAAAAGGCGCCCCAACTTCACACAAGTGTGATATATATTTTTTTTAAACTTTTTTACTTACTTGTATTTTGGGTGTGGTTTTATGATTTCATTGAATTTTGTGATTTCCTGTTTTATTATTGTTTTTTTGCACTGTGCATGGGGCCTGTTTGGACTATGATTCTAATTATTTGGGCCATTTATGTTTGACATACTATATGATTGTCACAATATTTCTATAGTATAGTTTTTATTTGATTTACATTTGATTTTATGTATTCATGCATTCATGTATGTATAATTCATTCATTCACCCATTCATTTTTATTGTTTTTATTTGCACTATATTTACATTTGATATTTTGGAAAATAGCTGATCTACAAGCTCAGAAGCGTTGCCATGTGACCTTTTGTGAGCTTAGAGATTGGCATTTTTTTAAAGAATAAAATAAGGCTACATTTAGCGTGCTATTAGAAGATACCAGTCTTGAATTAACGTAATTTAGATGCCATGATGATTTATGGTCTATTAAAGATCACTTGTTTGGGGTGTCAATTTACTTTCATTATTTTACGGCTGGGACATTTTTGTGACATCTCACTACATATTTAATTTAGCTGAAGAATTCAATTTAAAAGAATTCAAAGTGGCAGAAAATGTAATCTGAGTGGCACGGGATCTATGCGGAGACTGGAGAGTGAGAAATAATCAGAGGAATCCAGGGAAAAATCTATTTTTGAGGGGCGCTAGCCCCTCCTATATACAGCTTTAATGTTTGTGTTGTCTGAACAAACAAATGCCAGTGACAATGAACAGAGAATTTACGTCATATGTTTCTGAGCAAATCGGCATACCGTATGTATGTCGGTGGGAACCCTTGGCCAATATGATTGATTAGAGCGGCCTTACTTCACACGGGTGTGATTTTTCTTGTACGAGCTATGGTTCAAAAGTTATTTGCCAAAACGTTAAGTGGGCTGTTGTAGCGCCAACATGAGGCAGATGGGAAAGATTTGGGATGGAGGTTCTTCCTCTACTGAGTCTACTCTGTATGTTCGAGTGCAAAGTTTTACAACAATGGAAGCTGTGTTCGTGATTTGTGGCAACAATTAAAATACAAATATAAAAGACAATAGAGAAACATAATATTTTTTAGGAATAATTTATTGCCAGTAGGAAAGCGTGAGCTTGTGGCAGTATTCAATAAAAACTTTTAACAAGACCATAGCATTGCTCAAACACACATAGACACCTGAAAAAGTCACGTGTCCATGGATTACTTTGCACTATAAATATATTGGGTCCCGTTTTCTTGGTGGAAAAATAAAGAGGTTTCAAAGTCGCAATTTACAAACAAACAAATAAAATAAAATAAAAAGAACAACACAAGAATATGCAGTCGCTCATAGAAGACCCTTTTTGAAATGAGCAAGAGACAATAAACTTTACGGATACATCATATCTGGAAAAGCCACGCTCTTCTCAACGCCCGCTCTAAAATCTTGTTTTTTCGTACACATTTCATTTTTCGTGAATGTAAAGCACAGTAAGGCTGATAATGTCACACCATTTAACTTGTGTTTTGTTGAAAATAAAAGCATAAAATATCTACAAAACCTAGTAAACTTTGAAATCAAAACTGTACATTTAAATTTACATTGAAAATGAGGACTTGTATAAAAAAAAACTGGTTACTTTAGTTTTTCTTCTTTTTTCATTTATAGAAATACAGATACCACCTTGAAATATTTATTATTCATGACTGTTATTGTGTATATCTTTTCTGTTTATTTTTTTTCTGATGTACATTTACACATGATTCCTTCAGACAAATTAATTTCTTGTGCATGATGACAGTTTGTTTAAAGCAAAATGGCACAGCCAACTCAAACAGTCGTATTTTTGTTTTCCAGTAGTGGCAGGAGTTGGACCGAGAGGAAGCGAGGAGGTCATAGGGGCCAGTCCCATGCCTCCAGGAGGGTCCCACAGACTCCAGTCTCAACGACTCCTGTTTTGCGACACATTTCACTGGATATGCATATCGTGTGACGCATGTGTGTCTGTCTTTAGTTGTGTTTCACTGTGATGAAATGAGAGGTTTATGGGTAGGAAAGGTGGAAGGTATAGCTTAGGGTTGGATAACAGAAGGTCAAGTTGTCTGTCTGTCTGTCTGTCTGTCTGTCTGTCTGTCTGTCTGTCTGTCTGTCTGTCTGTCTGTCTGTCTGTCTGTCTGTCTGTCTGTCTGTCTGTCTGTCTGTCTGTGTGTGTGTGTGTGTGTGTGTGTAGGGGGGTTAGCGGTCGGGGTTCAGGCACTTTTGTTTGGATCCAGTGTCAGACTTCAGTGTGTTGTTGGGAGTCCAGCGCTGGGATGGCGAGCCGCTCGAAGTGGCCCTCGTCGCCACTCTCATAGTCACTCAGCATGACCTCGGACTCCTCGCAGCACGCCGACATGTCCGAGCAGGATGCCGTGGACGTGTACAGCGACAGCGACACATTGTCCAGGGCCGCCGCGTCCAGGTCGCGGCTGTAGCCCAAGGAGAAGTCCCCCCTGCTGTAACCGCCTCCTCCGCCTGTGGTGGTGGTGCCCAGGGTGGAGGTGGGGGTGACGGTGGAGGTGAGCCCCGCTCCCTGCGTGCTCTCTGTGTCGCCCCCGTCTCCACCCGGGTAGGCGTGCTGGGGCAGGTAATGGTTAAGGCTGTAGAGCTGAGGCAAGGCCGGCCGCTGGCGGACGCCTCCGGCCCCCGAGCCGGGGCTCCCGGGAGACCCCGGGGCCAGGTCTCCTCTGACCAGGGGCCGCAGGGTGTCGTAGCGGTCACTGTACTCGGGAACAGGTGGCGGGGGCAGGTCGTCGTGCACGGGGAAGGCCTCCGGCGGCGGCGGAAAGTCGCCCTCGATGTCGAAGCCGCCCGGGTAGTAGTCGCTGTCCATGGCACTGCAGGCGTCCCCGTACAGTGGCGCGGGGGCCTCCACCACCTCGTACTGCGGGAACTCCTGGATTCCAGGAAGTTGAACACTTGGCATCCAATCAGATGTGTCCCAGTGGTATCCTGGTGGAATGGGAAAAGAAGATGTCAAAAACACATGTCACACACCGTGAGTTTGTTATATCAGTGGTTCTCAAGCTTTTTTTAATTTGAAAGACCCCGTTGAATACTTTATTAGACCGAAATGTAAACGTCAGACATTTACGTAGGCTAACACTAAGAATAACTCAGTTGTCTGATGGATGCAAATGGACCCATACGGGTCCATTTGGTTCCATTTGTGCACTCTCAGAGTTACAGTTGAAAACCACTGATTTACATTGACCAGACGCCACAGTGTTAATATTAAAAAACCCACACCATGCAACATGACACTTCAATACACTCATTAATCCACACTTGATGAGTTTATCACACCACGGGGCAACACAACGTCATTGTCAACACATACACAGCTTGAAGCAGGACACGTGCACACGTGTACAACGCATGTGCCAACACACAACAGTGCCACTCGGGTTTGTAATTTCTTTCATTACAAAGCATATTGATTGCATGAGTTCACGATGACCTGGTTATAATGAACACAACACAGCTGTAATGAACACAATATTTAACATAAAGGTTTAACATTTTAATGTCTCACACACCGACACACGCCACATCTGTATAGTGTGTAGTTAGCAACAAGGCTAAACTTTCAAACACATTGAACATGAGTATTAAAATGTTTCCATAATGGCGTCACAGTATTAAGACCATGCAAGACAATGTTTTAGGTGGTCTTATCCAGGCATAATTTACACCACGTAAAGCAACCGATCATTCAAAGTGATGTCAGGTTGGAGTTACGAGGCGTTAAGTATACTGCTGCTCTTTAAACCTGAGTGTTAGTGGGGACAGGGTTAGGAGAGGAACCAGGGTAACACCAACTAGGCATCAGGCAAACAAAGATGAAAAAGTCACCTCTTGGGTTCTTGAGATCATGAGCCAAAAAAGACTCTTTATATGATGCAAACAGGGGAGGAGAGAGAGAGAGAGAGAGAGAGAAAGAACAAGTCACTTTACGATCCTGAGCCAAAAGCTGAAACAGTAAGCTGAGTAGTATGAAAGTATGAAACATTGAAAAATGAACACTGAAAGGGTGGGAAAAAAGACACAAAGAATGAAGCTATTGCATTGCCATTTTCTTAAACTGACTTAGAGGTTCATAGCCAAGAGTGGGTAGGGTAGTGTGCTGCCAACTAGGCTACTAGGCAACAATGATGAATCTCCTAATTGTTTGATCTACTAAATACATAATTAAAAAAAAAATCTATTCAATTTGTTTGTCTCGATTCTCGGCACACTTCTCGATCAATAGAATAATTGCTGAGAAAATAATGGATAGTTGCAGCCCTACAATTCAAATAATAGACAACTGTGCTCAAGATTTGTCTGTGCATGCAGGAGCACGAGAATGACAATCGCCCGCAAGGGCATTCTGAACACATGCTCAATTCATTTTAGTTCATTTGTACATTTGGATTAGTGGAGGACACTGTGATCACTGTTGGATGAGACATGTCTGTGTAAGGAAATGGCATTGGTCTGACATCCTATACGCTTCACAGCCCGACACCAAAAGGACAGAGCGACCGGCAGAGGGGTAGTAATTTAAAGAATACCTTCTCCTTCCACCGAGTCAACGGCAGATTTGACAAGGTGGATTACCGTCACTATGGAGGCTTGTGAGAAGGAGGGGAGGGTGTGGGGGAAGGAGGGAGGGGGCAAGAGATATCTACTGTTAGTACAAAAGGCTTGGGCAAAGACAATAGAAAAACAAACATGGAAGGTGTGGAATGCCAACATGTAAGTGACACTCACTTACTGTCCCTTTTGCTTGAGAGGTTGTATGTGTGTTTTTGTCTTACTGTGTGGTTAGGACAAGGTATGGAGGAGAATAGTCCACTAACGCGTAATGCCTGGGGGGGTGCAGCCACAAAACAATGGTACGCAACAGAACGTGGGGCGGGGGAGGGGTGGTTCGGACACACGCACACACACACACACACACACACACACACACACACACACACACACACACACACACACACAGTGCACACAGTCGGGTCTGGTGTGTTTGTGTGAAATAACACAACAACAACATTCTGAGATGCTGGGGGAGTGGGGTTGGGGTGCGATTGAAAATACAGATGGAAGAATCTGTGAAATTCCTCAGAATTTAAAAAAATACGGCTTTTCCATCTCATTAGGGAGATGGAAGATGGAAGAATGAGAGGCCGAAATGTTTTCTCTTTTTTAATCCCTGGAGAATTTCATCAAGTGTCTTTGATTGCTTCCGTCTGTAATGGTGGTGATTGAAGACTTACAGGAATAAGGACCCCTATTTAAAACCTTGTTCTGGATCTGTGGACCGATTTGATCCAAATGGGAGCTGAGACCCCGCAGCGAATAAACAAAAGGGAAGAGAAAAGAAGATGTGACCCCGGAGCCGGCATTGATTGGGTCATCCATTCAAAACGTGCAAAGAGAGGTGGGTTAGCATGAAAAATAAATAAAAGACAGAGAGTACACTGTAAAGTACTGAGCATCATTTCTTTGAGTGTAAATAATCTGGTATAACACTCAGGATTTTGCAGTGTATGTATCATAATTACCTTCAGGCAAATCAAGAGTAGGGCAATAAAACATCTGAAAAGCAATCCTGTACACTCATGCAGTAGACTATAATGTGTGTTGCACAAGACACTAACACAATGTATGACAACTATATCACTTCATAAAGCACTTTGAGCTCCATGTTATGTGAGAAAGATGACAGTTTTGAAACACTAATCGCAGGTAAGTCTTTTCTCTCTTATCTGGGTTATTTCCTCTCACATGACAATGACAGCAGGTGCCAACGTACCATTGTCATCACAGGACTCAGACTGGAAGGAGCTGAGAGACTGAACCTCCGACATGCTCCCCCTGGTGTTGTAGGGGTGACAGGCGCTGTCCTCCACTGGCTTCTTGGACAGACACGGGTCCAAGTCCACTACTTTAGCTGGGGGGGAGAAGAAAAGGGAGGAATTAGCCACATGAACCCTAGTGTCCCCATTATGGGCATGCCAAAATGACAGTTTGATATTATTCAATAGGTTACTAGTGCTGAACCGGTACTTATTTTATGATATTATTCAATAGGTTACTAGTGCTGAACCGGTACTTAATTTATGATATTATTCAATAGGTTACTAGTGCTGAACCGGTACTTATTTTATGATATTATTCAATAGGTTACTAGTGCTGAACCGGTACTTATTTTATGATATTATTCAATAGGTTACTAGTGCTGAACCGGTACTTATTTTATGATATTATTCAATAGGTTACTAGTGCTGAACCGGTACTTAATTTATGATATTATTCAATAGGTCACTAGTGCTGAACCGGTACTTAATTTATGATATTATTCAATAGGTCACTAGTGCTGAACCGGTACTTATTTTATGATATTATTCAATAGGTCACTAGTGCTGAACCGGTACTTAATTTATGATATTATTCAATAGGTCACTAGTGCTGAACCGGTACTTATTTTATGATATTATTCAATAGGTCACTAGTGCTGAACCGGTACTTATTTTATGATATTATTCAATAGGTTACTAGTGCTGAACCGGTACTTATTTTTTTTTTATTTTAAATAATCGACATTCAATTATGATCAACGCCATAATATGGTCTCGATAGATCAGTTGGTACCGGCTCTAGTACGGCACCATTTCTCGGTACCCAACACTAGTCACAATAGAGGAAAATATCAGATCTACAAGCGCACAACGTGTCATGTTGAAATCAGACTGAAACCTTCTTACCATCATAATCGTAGTCCCAGTTAGGCTTCTGGATGGAGTCGCTGTCAGACACAGAGTTAGAGGGCGGGGGAGGGGGGAGGTTGGGCGCCACGCTGCACACGGCTACCGTCTTGCGGTGTCCGTGCACAGAGTCCGGGTTGAAGGTGCTGAACTCCGGGTGCTCCGGGATGGCAGAGCCCTCAAACGAGTTCCGGTCCAGGTTGTTCCGTGAGTCGCTGGGAATGCTGGGCGTGTAGGAGATGGGCCGCACGGGGACCTGTGGCGGGATGTCAGAGTAGATGTTCTTGCTGAGTTTGGCGTCGAAGTAGGGCCTCTGGAGGAAGGAGTGGGGCGCGGGGGAGCCCCCGGGGCGCTTGTCCCCGTCGCTCTTCGAGCGGCCGCGGCACGCCCTCTTGCGCACAATGATGAAGAGCAGGACCATGAGGAAGATGCTGGAGACGAAGACCACGATGCCGATGACCTCCTCGAGGCCGATGTTCCAAGAGGTGGAGACAAACTCATTGCGCACCTCAGCGCGGAGCTCGCACATCAGCCCGCTGAAGCCCAGCGAGCAGTTACAGCGGTAGGAGCCGTACGTGTTCTGGCACTGGCCTCCGTTGCCACAGGGGTTCTTCACACACTCATCCACGTCACTGAGGCACCTGGGAGCGCAATGGTGGGAGGGAGTGGAACAATACAGATGAGAAAGACGTTGCACTCATACGTGTACTTGAAGCACTTGCATAAAACAATCGAATAGCAATAAACATTGCACATGTACATATATAAATGACTGAATTTAATTCCCATTAAATGCTGACATACCTGTCTCCCTGGAAGCCTGGTTCACACTCACACACCGGGCCGTCCAGACTGTCGATGCACTTCCCACTGTTCTTGCAAGGGTTATCTCTGCAGTACGGTCCAAGCTGGCACCTGTGGGATTCAAATCAGTGTGCATCAGCAGAGCGAGTCAAAGCAGTCTGACAAACAGTGTCATTACTTTCTCCACTCTGATCCAAGCCCATTTTCAGGGCTTGACTGAGTTCTGCTGACAGGCTGAATGCCAACACTGCTCCACTGCTCTGTGAAGAGTTTTATTCCACATTAAAATATTTTGTGAGGAAATTGTTTACAAGATGATAGCTGTAAATTAATGTTGAAAACGGTGGGTTAGGCTGCAGTACAAAACGATGGTTGGTATTGGCTACTGATGAACCGATGCCAATACTGTCACACACATCCTGCAGATAATGACCACTGTAACCTGAAAATATTTTGCAGAAAATCAAAATACAATTGTCAAAATGACTAAATGACTGTTTTCTACATTTCTTTACACACTGCAGGTCCCTCTATAGCGCATAGAACAATGAGAGGGCATTGGAATGGTTTCGTATACTACAATTCATCAATGCTGTCAGCTGTGAGGCGACCAGACTGATTTAAATGTCAGTCTGAGGTTTGCGGCTAACAAGCTTCGGTGCTGATAAAACGCAAGTAACATCATCGGACCAAATGCTTTTAAATAGAAGGGTTCATTTGGCAATACAGATAAGAGCTCTTGGTCTCCGAAACATCGATCAAGGGTTAAGCATTCAGTCTTCTGACTAAAACATTAGTATAAATTACTGCTGGGCCGTTATCGGCGTTAACGTGCTGTGTTAACGTGAGACTCTTATCGTGCGATAAAATAAATATCGCCGTTAATCTATTCTCAAAGTTGGGTCTGGGAGCTGGGTCTGCAACTCGCCCTCGTCCGTATAACCGCCCATGGGCCGTTATTTGCAAACTTAGTCAGCCTCATTTATTTTATATATACAGCGTGTTGAGTTTGCAGACCTCCTATTTTCTGCACGGCACTCACCGTGACCTCACTACCTCACAACAGCGTGAAAATGTAAGATCTGCAAGCTCACAACTCGCTGTGGACGCAACAGCTTGTTGATACACAAAATGACAAACATTTCACTGAATATATACCACTTTGAATTAAAACAATCGTTGTGCATAGACCTGAGTATAGCACGGGATGTGGAGGACGCGCTCTCACCACAAATAGAGTATAGAACACGACCACAAGTACACCGCCACCACAAAGTCCTCCAAAAGGGTTGAGATTTAACTCGTGCCATACTATTACTCAAGCGATTGTTATAATTCCAAGTGGTCTATACTCTGTGAAGTTTATATTTTCATTGTCATATCATGTCATATAGTCATGTTTTTTTATATGCATTTATCAAACGATATGGAGAGAGATGGCATGCAGCCAATATTGCATCATGTGCACTGGTACACTCTCAATTAAGGATTTTCCCAGCGGTTAATTTCACTCTTGTGTACAACCTTTATTCAAATAGTTGAAAATGAATTCATTAAAAAAAACCAAGCACATGTATTTTTGATCTATAAGGCCAAACCTCATTTAAAAGAATATACTGTATTAAGAGTAGGCTGCCTATATGACAGCATTTAAATTGTTTATAGCTGAACATCAGTTTGCACAAATCTGGGTCAAATCAATTAAGCAGAAGTAGCTGCCTATTCTCAATAGGTTGTAAATAAAAAAAGATGTGTTTATCATACCTTTTAAAACTAAAAAACTAAACTAACTGTATGCCCAAAAGCGTTACTTTTAAGGAAACAAACAAAAAAAAGAAAAGAAAGAAAGGCAGAAGAACGTGTTTCCATGGATCCAATGTAGATAGTGTATTATTTAGTCACAGGCTCTTGATAATACTTTGTATTGCTTAAATATTTATAAATACCACAGACAGACCATTCCCATTTTGGGCATGTCATATAGGTGATAATTACCCAAAATGCTCTAACAAGCTCACAAGCTTTTGACTACTGTCACTACTTTTGCATGACACGGTCATAAAACAAGTTATATAATAGGCCAAGGGAGAGAAAATAATAATAATAATTTTAAAAAAGGGAAAAAAGTTAAATAAAAGACACTGCAATGTAGCAGAGGCCTGAAATGACAGTAGGCCTATATTAGTGACACATATATATACATACAGTGGAAAACACGGTGTAGCCTACCTTTGTCCTGAATATTGCCCTCTGCACTGGCAGTAGAAGTCATCTGCGCGGGGTACACAGGTGCCACCATACAGGCAGGGGTTCGAGGCACAGGGGCTGATGCCAACCTCACAGTGGGTGCCCATAAAGGATGCTGTACACTTGCAGAAGTAACCTGCAGGGACAGGAGAAGAAGATGTGTTTCAGGGCAGAACTCAACTAAGCAGTCCAATAGTGGAAGAAGTACTCTTTTCATTTTTGTTTGTACTTAAAGGGATTACTCACCCCATGGAGACTTGAATTGTCATGTTTTTTGTTTGTATTTTGTCGCATTCCTAAGCCAATAATTTGTGGACCAGCAGTGGTTCCCTATGAAGACACAAAGAGTCTCCTTTGTGTCTCCATAGGGAGTATGGAGAGCATGTTATCAAATGATTGGCCTAGGACTTTAAGTAAATTTTGATACCAATACTTTTGTACTTTTACTCAAATAAATGTTCTGGACAGAGTATTCTTATGTTGCAGTATTGATACAGCTGTCTGAGCTACAGTTTGCTGGTATAAAAGTACAGCATATCATAAAATCTCACTAATGTTATGATGAGTCATATGAAGATTCTGAAGTTTAGGAAACTTGCTTCTCAGAACAACATCGTCTTTGAATTTGAGGTTCATTTAAATTAACTAAACTGGGGGTGGATAATTGCATTTTTGAATGATACGCTCATCTCATTAAACCCTATTTAAGCAATAGCACACTAAATGCTGTGGTAAATCACTTTCCGTCACAAAATCACATTGCCGTGGACAACAATTGAGCAGCATATTGAGACTGTTATTTGGTGCTCCAAATAACAGTGCAAACACTGAGACGTGTGAAAAATGTGGGCTTATTGCTTCTAACAATTCAGAGACGACATAAAAAGACTACTTAAGGACACAGAGGGCCCTAATGGATGCCTTTCTGTGCACTACTATGTATTTAACATTACATGAATTAAACTTTAAAAATATAAACTAGCCAGTGTTTACTCAAACAGTGTACTGTAACAGACAAATATAGTCCATTCTGAGGACATTTGCTTTCTATATTAGGTCCAGATTCTTTGGTCCACACTAAAGTTCGAATGTGTGTTCTCAACTCTTTAAACGATTAACAGATTAAACACACAATGGATCGATTAAAATACCAAACAGGGCAGGAGTGAAAGAGCCAAAAACTTTGTTATTAGCCACAACCTAGCATATCTAGTTATTGATGAGTTATTGTGCTTATACAACAGAGAATTTCAATGCGTTCCAAATGGGGATTTCCAAAATAAAGCACAAGATAGTCATTTCAGTGGCTTTTTTCACTGATGAACTAAGCTGTGATGACTAAAACCATGACTAAATATATTTACAATTTCATCAACAAATAAAAACTAGACTACAATGCCAGCGACTAGTGGACAAGAGATCCAGTAGAACTAAGACAAGTCATTATATGCTCAAGCTCATAAGGCGGCTCAGATGTTGTGAGCTTGTCGGCATGCATATATAAATCAGGCATTACGACGCCATTACGGCCCAGCAAAATACCTTTTTGTCGACAAAATAAACTGTAGATTTAGTTGACTAAAATATGGCTGAATCTAAATTTAATTTTATTAACAAGACTGTGACTAAGACAAAATACAAATTTGCGGTCAAAAGTGAACACTGTGGCAGTGGAACGCGAGGTACCTCCGTTGGGCAGAGATGAGCAGCTTCCTCCATTGGTGCAGGGGTTGCTGGAGCAGCTCTCCGCCGGCGGTGCGAGAGCGCAGCCCGGCGCCACGTCCACCACCTCCTCCAGCGCGGCGTAGCTCCGGTGGGCGCGGGTGTTGAGCGGCAGCTCCTGCCCATTGAGTGTGATGGCCTCCAGGCAGCCGCGGAGGCCGTTGGTGACGGGCAGGCTGCGGCCGAGGCGCGAAGAGGCCGAGCCGTGCTGGCGCACGTGGCCGCCGAAGAAGACACTGTTGTCGAGGTTGAGCGTGCGCAGGGTGCCCGGGGCCATGCCCGACGCGGCGTGCACGCGGTCCAGCACCAGCTTGGCGTAGTTGCCGTCCACCTCCAGCAACACGCTGTGCCACTCGCCATCGTTGACCTGCGTGCTGTGCACCGACACGATGCCCGGGCCGCTGCCGCAGTCAAACTTGTACTGCAGGCGGCCGTTCACGATCTGACATGTAGGACACAGGAGGATATGGGAAAGGAAAGGAGTGAGGAGGTGTATGCTAGTAGCTGACCAGGTAGTGCAATCGTTCTCAACCTGTGGGCCGTGAGGACATGTGGGTAAGTGGGCAAGTGGGTCCCAAAATAATTGCCAAATATCCATTAAGACCTGAGGCCGATTCCACAAATCTTCTAAATCAGTAGTTCTCACACTTTCAAGGAGATTTTTGGCGAATGTTGACATGTCTCCCCAGAATAGGGATGCTAGGTCTTAAGTGGTTAATGTCCTGCATGTGTCTCCCGTCTCTAAACTGCCCATGTAAATGACAAGAGAATGGAACCTTTCTCGGAAGGTTTACAGTGTATGCCTCAGCAATTCTGAGATCTGTGTTTTATTTTGGGGTTCACAGGCTCTAATTCAAGATTCTATATCCTGAAACGGGAGGCTGTGGATAATGCTGTAACCAGTAATTAAGTAATTGAGTCATGGTCACACACACACACACACACACACACACACACACACACACACACACACACACACACACACACACACACACACACACACACACACACACACACACACACACACACACACACACACACACACACACACACACACACACACACACACACACACACACACACACACACACACACACACACACACACACACACACACACACACACACACACACACACACACACACACACACACACACACACACACACACACACACACACACACACACACACACACACACACACACACACACACACACACACACACACACACACACACACACACACACACACACACACACACACACACACACACACACACACACACACACACACACACACACACACACACACACACACACACACACACACACACACACACACACACACACACACACACACACACACACACACACACACACACACACACACACACACACACACACACACACACACACACACACACACACACACACACACACACACACACACACACACACACACACACACACACACACACACACAGTGCTGCAGAGGCATCGGACGCAGAAAGTAATTCACCCTGAAATCATTACGGCTGGAACAGCATGGTGCACCCACTGCACACAGTCCAGATGGGTGTCACTGTCACCATAAAGCCCATTCTATTAGCGCAGCCTGGCTTTTCATTAGCATCTTAGAATAGATAGAAAGCCCTCCGCGGTCATTAACAATGAGAGTCAGAGTGAATAACTGGACCCAAATGGATCCTCTGTGTATACCTCTAAATAAAGCATGCAGGGGTGGAGCGACAGGCAGCTGTAAAACTATCTTTACTCATATGATGTATCACTTGTTTCCGCTTCCACAGATACTAATTGTTGAACGTAAGCGTGTCAACAAATACATAATACCCACTATGTTTGGAAACTGAAAATATACGGTGTAGTAGTAGTAGTAAATCATTTCGTAGTAGTAGTAGTAAATCATTTCGGTCCATTTAAAAGAGCATACATACAGTACAGTTAAGTCCACTAATGGTAGTGGCACCGGTGGAGGCTGAAGCAGAGGATTATTTTTGCCTGTCCGACATATTATTGGTCCGACTGTCATTAGACTGACAACCTATACCTGAAACCCTAACCTAACCCTAACCGCAAGCACGGAGCAGCGCATGTTCGACCACATGTCCGACCGCTGATTCCAGTCCGTTGGTGTGTCTAGTCTGCATGTGCATCCCGTTTGTACATACACATATGCAGTATATCGTTGCTGCTGTACAGTGGTACAGTCTAAAACTGTTTTTTGTATTATTATTATACATTTTCTTTTAATGTTTAAAAAAAGATAGAGCTTGTAGTAGATCAAATTTTATGACACAGTAATTCATTCATTTTTAAACTAAAAACAAATAAACATGACATTTTGAAATATGGAGAATCGTACAAAGCTTCTGCCCGACAGCAACAATATCGTAGGAATTAAAAGGGTTAACATCCACGATCACTAATATCCAGCAAAAATAATGATGGAGGGTAATTTTGTCCACAGATGTACTGTGGCTGTGTATGTAGCATAATACCCTTTGAACCAGTCAGGTTACAGGCCCTGCCTGCAGTCTGGCTGCACCCAGACTCCTAACCAGACCAACTCTGACAGGAATGTGTGAGAAAGCGCTTTCCACTCCCCTCCCAGCACCAAAATAGCTCCTGTGTGTGTGTGTGTGTGTGTGTGTGTGTGTGTGTGTGTGTGTGTGTGTGTGTGTGTGTGTGTGTGTGTGTGTGTGTGTGTGTGCGTGCGTGCGTGCGTGCGTGTGTGTGTGTGTGTGAGTGTGTGTGGGTGCGTGTGTGGGTGGGTGCGTGCGTGCGTGCGAGCGTGCGTGAGCGTGCATGCATGTGTGTGGGTGTGTGTGTGTGTGTGTGTGTGTGTGCTATTCAGCCCACCACAGCATTCCCATAGTCACGCGTGTGAAAGTGCTTTCTTGAACAGGCACACATACATCATCCATCAGAGTTGGTGGGACAGTTACAGCACTGTACTGTATAGTGCTTATCATGGCTGATATGGACTAGCATGAGCTAAAATGGAGATACGAACAGAAAGGGTATAGTCCCTACCATCCCGAGACACACGCACACACATGCGCGCAGCCTCGCACACACGACAAACTTAACCTCTACATTCCGAATCCTAACCTGAATTACTTCCTAATTGCAATCCTTACTCCCCAAATCTTTTTTAATCATGAAACAACCATTTCTCTTCAGTAAATCAGTAAAATGGTCCTCGCAATGTCTATTTATTCAATTCTATGCACGCACGCACGCACTCACGCACGCACGCACGCACGCACGCACGCACGCACAGATATTCTCTATCTATCTCTCTCTCTCCATACCTCCAGTATGCTGTAGTCGGTGCCTTTGGCGTACATGACGGTGGCGTGACTGGAGAAGGTTCGGAGCCTCAGGGACAACTTCATCTCCTCCTTGTTCTCGTTCTCCAGCAGGCGGTAGCGGATGTAGCCGGCGCCGCCGAACGCCAGAGAGTGACCGTCTGACACACAAGGAACAGCAGAGACAACGTTATTATAACAGTGAATCAGTACGGTGGAGCGCATGCCAGATGTCACCTTTTATTTAATAAAACGTCTCTGTCGGATGGAAACCTCATATGTCCAAAACTGTTACTTTTCAGGATTCAAATTCGAAAATACCTTAGGAAATGTAGCAGATCGACAAGCTCGAAACGTGTCGCTTTGCGCCGTGTTTTCGAACTTGTAGATCTGCTTCTTTTACGTATGGCATTAATTTATGAAAATAAGTAAAAGTGTGGAGATGTGAGGTTTCAACGAAAAGTAATGAGTCCTCCATTGTGTGTGTGTGTGTGTGTGTGTGTGTGTGTGTGTGTGTGTGTGTGTGGTCTTACCGGAGCACTTGCCCTTGCGGTCCTCTGGACACACACAGCGGTACGTGGCGTCGTGCTGGTTGGTCACACACTCCATGCCCTCGGGACATGGGCTGCTCTCACACAGCAGGTTCACCTGGGGGCATTTACCACCTGCAGATAAACACACACACACACACTAAATAATTAATATATAATATATATATATATATTATTTTTTTTTCAAAAGAACAAAAACCTTCTCAAAAACGTAAATGCATGGAACTTCCATGAATGAATGAATGAATAAATAAGAAGTAGTGAAAATAGCAGATCTACAACCTCTGGAAGCATCCGTCTGTGTTTATGCGTAGGTCATGTATGTGACGGTGCGGTGACGATGACGATGCGCGGTGCACGACGACGTGTGTGTCTGTGTACATACAGTGAGTCCGTGTCTGTGTGTGAGGCTTTACCGTGGCACTGGCACGTGGCCAGGCGCTGGTGTCTGTGTGTGAGGCTTTACCGTGGCACTGGCACGTGGCCAGGCGCTGGTGTCTGTGTGTGAGGCTTTACCTTGGCACTGGCACGTGGCCAGGCGCTGGTGTCTGTGTGTGAGGCTTTACCGTGGCACTGGCACGTGGCCAGGCGCTGGTGTCTGTGTGTGAGGCTTTACCGTGGCACTGGCACGTGGCCAGGCGCTGGTGTCTGTGTGTGAGGCTTTACCTTGGCACTGGCACGTGGCCAGGCGCTGGTGTCTGTGTACATACAGTGAGTCCGTGTCTGTGTGTGAGGCTTTACCTTGGCACTGGCACGTGGCCAGGCGCTGGTGTCTGTGTGTGAGGCTTTACCTTGGCACTGGCACGTGGCCAGGCGCTGGTGTCTGTGTGTGAGGCTTTACCTTGGCACTGGCACGTGGCCAGGCGCTGGTGTCTGTGTGTGAGGCTTTACCGTGGCACTGGCACGTGGCCAGGCGCTGGTGTCTGTGTGTGAGGCTTTACCGTGGCACTGGCACGTGGCCAGGCGCTGGTGTCTGTGTGTGAGGCTTTACCTTGGCACTGGCACGTGGCCAGGCGCTGGTGTCTGTGTACATACAGTGAGTCCGTGTCTGTGTGTGAGGCTTTACCTTGGCACTGGCACGTGGCCAGGCGCTGGTGTCTGTGTGTGAGGCTTTACCTTGGCACTGGCACGTGGCCAGGCGCTGGTGTCTGTGTACATACAGTGAGTCCGTGTCTGTGTGTGAGGCTTTACCTTGGCACTGGCACGTGGCCAGGCGCTGGTGTCTGTGTGTGAGGCTTTACCTTGGCACTGGCACGTGGCCAGGCGCTGGTGTCTGGGCGTGACGAAGCTCAGCCTGGCCGTGCTGTAGGTGGACATGGCGGTCCGGTCCAGGCTGATGACCTCATCGCAGAACCTCAGGGGACAGTCCAGGCCCGCGCACACCTTCTTCACCACGCGCACGATGCGCACACCCGTCATCTCCTCGATGACGCCCGCCGACGAGTTCAGCTTACGGAACACCATCTGGAGACGCAAACGATTTGGCGTTGGGGGTTAATCGAACTAATCGATTATGAAAATGAATCGATAATCGATTTTAGCAAAGCAATTACAACTTTTCTGTTAGTGGGGAGAGGGGGAGTGCAATTCTGCTCACCCTCACAAGAAAATGCCAAGAATGGCCTTGGGCATTGGGAGCTTGTTAGACCAGCTGTTTTAAGTTAAAACAGTTTAAACAGGGCCAGTGTGTTTAATCAGGCCATTTTTCAAGTTGTTTTGTTGACACAGTATAATTATGGGTAATGAAACAAATAATTTGAGACATCGAAAAAAGTAATCGATAAAATAGTTTTAAGTTAACTTGTGCGTGTGTGTGTGTGTGTGTGTGTGTGTGTGTGTGTGTGTGTGTGTGTGTGTGTGTGTGTGTGTGTCTGTGGGAGTAGGAGTAGCACAGTTCGTCAGTATGCAAGCTTGCTTTGTCTACCCCCAATCAAACACACAGTTCTGCTTCTTCTGATGATCAAATGAAACTGTAAACAAGCTAATAAGAGCCTCTTCTGGAACGCAACACCATCTGTCGGATGACACACAGCAGGTGTTCAACTCACAACATGAAGCCACCAATGAAGAAATAATTTACAGAATCAACCACCAAACAGAAGGGGCGTGGTGAAGTCGACATGCATAAAACAGTGTTGCCTTCCAGAAAGCAAGACCGTGAACCGAGTTAAAATGTATTTAACAAAAGCAGATATTTTTAAGTCAGTATGCCAACTAATTTAATCTATGGCCAAGTGCATATATTGGTGGTCCTTAAAAAAGGTTTGAGAACCACTCTGGATAAGAGAGCCTGCCGAATGCATATTCGTCTTATTAGCCACAATAGCCAGGGATACCTTTAATGCCTAATTATACAACAGGTCGTTTTGAGGAAGCAATCTGATTTGTTGAAACAGCTTTCTAGCCATGCTTAAACCACGATATTGGAACGGCTAATCAAAACAAAGAA
Source organism: Protomyctophum bolini (assembly GCF_963924005.1). NCBI lineage: Eukaryota > Metazoa > Chordata > Actinopteri > Myctophiformes > Myctophidae > Protomyctophum > Protomyctophum bolini. The sequence goes on from NC_137864.1 coordinate 33,447,867, forward strand.
TTCAGCCATGCTTTTCTCTCAGAGCGCAGCCGACTCGGTGGCTATAGTCTAGCTAGTTTCTTGGGACATTTGTGGTCGTAGTGACTACATCTGTCATTGAATTTTTTTATTTTTTAACTGTAAGGGTAACTCGAGGGTGTTCTTTATCATCATTAATGCACTTCTGCGATACCTTTCGAAACCGCAGGTGTGCATTAATGACGATAAAGAACACCCTCTCGTGTAATATTGCCTAGTAAATAGTGAATTGAACAGTGAGTGAGTGACTAGTCCATCTCTTACCTCCTGGGGCTGGTAGGGCCCTCCGGACTTCTCCAGGGTCAGCAGGACGTCCAGATCCCCCAGCTCGTTCGGCTGCAGGCTGACCAGCTGCACCTCGCTCCTCCTCACCCCCGCGATGTTCCTCAGTGCACGCTGGAAGTTCCGCCAGTAGTCGCCGACGAACTCCTCCGGGGAGATGCCGGCGAAGCGCACGGCGATGGAGTTGTCCAGCGCCTGCCGCGTCACCTGCCGCACGTGCACCGTGACGTCGGCCGCCACGGTGAAGCGCCCGTCCGCCACCGTCACGTTCAGCGGGTAGTGGCCCACGTCCAGCGGTCGCAGGGCGATCACCTTGCCGTCGGACGCCGACACCTCAAACAGGACATCGCTCCCGTCTGGAGACGAGGACGAGGGAGCCAGGCTGTAGGTCAGGGTGTCATAGACATCTTGGTCGGTGGCGTGGATCTTGCCCAGGACCCCTCCCGGGTACTCGTCGCCGGCGGTGGACACGAAGATGTCGAGCGGCAGGATGGCCGGCGGGTAGACGCTCTCCTCGATGATGCGAATGCCGATGAAGGCTGTGGAGAGGAGCTGCGGTTTGCCACTGTCTGACACCTGGCCAGGAGAGAGAGGAGAGGGTTGGGTGGGTGAGTTCAGTGTGGTTTGTAGGGGTGCACCAAGTAATCAAACTCAAGTCAAAATAGGAATGAAGTCGTTAATCAGGCTAATCGGTTTAGAAAAAAAAATCTATTAGAATTGTATTCCTGATCCCAAAAAGTGCCCACTCCATTATTTGATTAATTGAAAAAGCTGTTAATAGAATAATCTGAAAGAAAATGAACAATAATTGCAGCCCTAGGTGTAAATGATCTGCTGTAGCATGTTCCTTCCTCTAGAGGGCACTCCAGCCTTTTCATTCCGTCAGTTAGTAGCACCTACTACAGTGGAAACCTAGAGAAACAGCTCAAAGCAGCCCTGTGCAGAGTGAGCAGTGCACAGATCACCTACAGCCCTGTGCAGAGTGAGCAGTGCACAGATCACCTACAGCCCTGTGCAGAGTGAGCAGTGCATAGATCAACTACACAGGAGCGCCTGCATTTACATCCATCCACAGTACACACAACGTCGGGTGGAAAACCCTATTTCAGGACTCAAATAAAAAAATTGCAGATCTGCAAGTTCAAAATGTGTCGCGAAGGAGCTACTTTTGATGCTTTTGCGTGATCCTGTAGTATGATCAAGTAGGACATTAATTTACCAAAAAACACAATGAGATCAAATATGGAGATAAGAGGTTTCTGCCCAACAGCAACGATATATAAAAACCCACACTGACACAAAACGATGTGTGCACCTGGTGATGGAAAAAATTAAATAGTGCTATTTCCCATCCTTTCTACCCACTCCTCTCTCTCTCTCTGTTCTCTCCTCAGCGGGGACAGTTCACCATCTGTCAACGCACAGGATGGCCACGGCTCAAAGAGAATGCCTCCCATTGGGCGTTTTCTGAACCTGCCAAAGAGGGCCGCAGGTTTTATCTTTTATTTTGTTTTTAATATCCACTCATCCGTCTTGCGTTCTATTTATCAAGGCGAACCACTGAGGTGGGAGGGATGTTTGATATGGAGATGAGGAGGCATGAAGAGATGAAGGAGGGAACAGAGAGAGAGAGAGAGAGAAAGAGAGAGAGAGAGTGTCAGAGTTGAAGTGTTGACTTGACAACATAGGGGAGAGATTGAGAGTCAAGAGTGTAGAAGTAACGGGGCGAACGTTTTTGAGAGGAGAAGCCAATAGCTACGGAGAGAGAGAGAGAGAGAGAGAGAGAGAGATACACAGATGGAGAGATTGAAAGAATGACATTGGGAGGGGTGGGGGGGGGGGGGGACCGTGGCCGCTGCGCCTTGACAGTTAAATGGATGTGAGTGAGAATCTGCTCTAGTCTTACCTGAGCTTGCAGAAGGTAGTTCTCTTTCCTCTTCCTGTCCAGGACGCCCACCGCCAGCAGCTGGCCCTGGGCGCTGATCTGGAAGGCGTCTCCCTCGTTGCCGTCTACGATGCTGAAGGAGAACGGGGGTCCGTTGTGCGTGGCGTCCCGGTCAGTCACGCTGAGCTGGAGCACGCTGGCGCCCTGCGGTCGGTTCTCCTGTTGGAGAAAAGAGACCATACGTTTACAACGGAGTCGTATTCCCAATTTGTACGCAGTTGGTGACCGGATGATATCGATTGTGTCGATTCTGGCCTTTTTGCCCCCTCTTTGCCCTTTCTGAACTGCCTGTCTACTATCTGAAGTTCAAGGGTGGTTTTAGAACACAAGAAGCTTTCCTAATGCCTCTATCATTATGTGTAACATCAGACCGATCAAAATAGAAAACCGTTTTACCGGAGTAATTCGCTAAATTACTTTTTCACTTAGATCAAAGCAGCAAAAAAGAAGCACCATGCTCTCCCTTTTTCATTTTGGCCATCTTTCTAATCTTCCAAACAGCGCAGATAGCTATGTGTCGCAGTGGGTGCTCACGGTTCCCTCCTCGCTATCTTCCCTTACCTTCAAGGCTGTCCCTCCCTCCGTCTGTCCATCCATCCATCTGCCCATGAAGCCATCCATCTGGCTTTCTCTTATCTGCATTCCAATACTTAAGATTCAGCCCCCAGTCTTTAATTCCACCTGCCTGTCTACCTTTTTTTTCTTTCACTCTCCCTCTTATTCTATTTCTCTGCTTATCCCTCTTTTACATTCCAGTGGTGTAGTCTTCCACAATCGCCCCACACACAATCTCTCTCTCTCTCTCTCTCTCTGTGCATCCATTATTTCCCCCTCCCCTCCTCAACCACTCCTCGTTCTCTCCGTCTACCTAATTTTCACCCTCTTATCAACGCTCTCCACCCCCCCCTCCACCCTCCACCCTCCACCAACCTCGTCTACCTCCACCTCCAGTCCTGTCTTATCAGTCTGTACGTTCACTCCCACTGCTTCAACTGCTCTCGGAATAGTGGTGCGACGGTTAATATAACTAATCGATCTAATCTGTTCCAATCATTTTTTGGATAATTTAATAAAATAATATAATAATTGTTGGTCCTTCATTTGAGGATGTGATAATAGGCGAAAATTTGAAAACAAATCATTGCCCTATTCTTTTTAAAATAGGCACCACTGTACAATGAACATTTAAATAACGCATATGAGGCTCATTGATTGATGAATTGTTATCATTAACCCATTTTGTACTGAGGCCGATTAAAAAAACACCTTCTAAATCCTGACCTAAGTTGTCTGAAAAACATCAACTATTTAATGAATTGCATTTTTATAGCGCTTTTCCAAGTGCTCAAAGCACTTTACAATGGTTCATTCATTCATACATTGGGAGGTGAAGTGGCGAACAGTCGACGCCAGCGTCCACACTTCCCACATTCACACATCAATGGTGGCGAGCTCACACCGACCAACTCATTGGAGGCAACGTGGGGTTCAGTGTCTTGCCCAAGGACACTTCGACATGTGGACAGGAGGAGCCGGGATTCGAACCGCCGACCTTGGGGTCATTGGACGACCTGCTCTACCTCCTGAGCCACAGCATCCATAGCAGCATCAAATGTTTTACATTTTTGAATACTGTACATACTGTACAGAACCCCAATAGGGGTTCCCATCCAGAAGGGTTAAAACACCAAAAGGGGTTCCCGCCCAGAATGGATAACAATATATATTTTAAACACACTTTCTATTCTATTAAGAGAAAAGTAACTAATAGAATGAAAATAATCAATAACTGCAGCAGCAGCCCTGTCTCGAAAAGCCGGCATCAGCCACTGAAAAACCCATATCTGTCGAGCACTCGCCAGAACCTCCCTCCCCCCACCACCACCAGCTGTCCTGCGTACCTGGATGATGAGGCTGTAGTTGGCCTGGGAGAACAGCGGGGGGTTGTCGTTGACGTCCGACACGTCCACGTTGACCGCAGCGCTGCCGGAGCGCGGCGGCACACCGTTGTCTGACGCCAACACCGTCAGAGTGTAGCCTGACGTCTGGAGGAGGACAGAGAGGAGGAGAGCATTAGCATTCACTGTCATTCACTGATAACAGACGTGGTGGCGGGGTGTGTGTGTGTGTGTGTGTGTGTGTGTGTGTGTGTGTGTGTGTGTGTGTGTGTGCGTGCACGTGTGATTAGACTATGTGGAGAACATGGACAGTGCATTCGCGTCTCTCACCCTCTCTCTGTCCAGCTGACGGGCCACTCTCAGCTCTCCTCTGATTGGGTCGATGGTGAAGGGCGTCCCCTGGTTACCGTCCACGATGGAGTATCGAACATGGCTGTAGGACGGCCCATCTGCATCCTCCGCCATGACCTGGAGCGCACACACACACACACACGCACACAATGATTATTTTCACTATATTTCATAATGTACGTTTTCCCATTTTCTACAAATAGTAAAAAGTACAATTTGTCTTTGAAATCATAGTTATGTTAGACTCGAGGTATCCACAACAATAAAGTAAAGTACTGAAGTAAATGTATTTAGTTATTTTCCATCACTGCTTACTTGCCAGCCAAACGGACACAAACATTTAAACGTTTAAATGCCCACCTTGGCCGCTGGGCACGGCCCACTGGACGGTAACCCCGGGGGAAATCACCAGACAGCAGAGATTTACTCGTAGGAGACAATGACAGGTATTAAAATCTAATTTTCTACCGGATAATTTATATTCAGAGCGATTAGACACGCTGCTGATAAATGGCCACAAGGGAAAGTGCATGTGTGTGTGTGTGTGTGTGTGTGTGTGTGTGTCTGTGTGCATGTCTGTGTGTGTGCGCGCGCGTGTGTGTGTGTGTGTGTGTGTGTGTGTGTGTGTGTGTGTGTGTGTGTGTGTGTGTGTGTGTGTGTGCGTGCGTGCCAGGGAGGAGAGGAGATACGGTGAGGATGGAGCTCTCGGGAGAAGAGGACAAATCCCTCCTTATCCAGGATGAGGGTTCAACCATTTCATCTCAACTATTTAATTAAACAGCCTGCATGTGATTGTGTGTGTGTGTGTGTGTGTGTGTGTGTGTGTGTGTGTGTGTGTGTGTGTGTGTGTGTGTGTGTGTGTGTGTGTGTGTGTGCGCGCGTGCACGAGGCGAGTGTGTGAGTGTCACTAAGGCGCGTAGAGGATAGCATGCAGAAACTCCAAGAGTGTGTAAATGTTGATATTATGGAGTTCTATTGCCTAACAAATTGGGGATCCTGTTTTCACGCAGTTGTTCCAGTACATTTATTCTACACATGAACTGTACTGTACTTTGTGTGCAAAGTGGATTATTATTCGTAAAAGAAAAATAAATATATAGATGTTTCAATGCCTATGTTTGAGCAATTTAGCTATTTAGAACTATTTATGGCAGTAAAGTACTTAGAATGTAGGAACATGTCGTTCCTAGAAACATGACGCCAGTGCCACCTGAGCACTAAGAAGAGGCAATGGAACATGTCACTGTGAACACATTCTCCCACAGATAATGAAGTCATTCAGATTATCGCCACGACAACCACCACGCACGCAAGGGAACCAACTCCTCCCCCAAGTCCCAACCCCCGCCCCCCAATATGTCTCATTGCAATTCATGAGGGAATCATGATGAGAATGTCGAAATTCATTTTAAACAAATGCCATACGATGTGATTCACGTGTTAACTTTACATGAATATGGTAATGGTAAAATATGGAAATTATGAAGACTAACGTTGGGGCTTTGATAAGATAGTTCATTTACTATTGGTTTCACCATTGGCCTTCACTTAAATCTGTTTACATTAATTGCAGGTCCCCAGAGAGCCCATAAAGAGCAACGGATGCTTAGAGAGCCTCCCAAAAAAAAGAAGTATGATTAAATAAAACATTAACATATATTATGCATTATCCGTTTGAATTAAATGGTTTCCCCTTCTCTAATCTCTCACCATCAGCACGGCCTTTCCGGGTTCGGCGTCTTCGCCGACCACGGCGGTGTAGGTGGCCTGGCTGAACACGGGGCTGTTGTCGTTCACGTCCGTCACGTTGATGTTGATGGCGGCCATGTCGCTGAGCGGAGGAGAGCCGCCGTCCGTGGCCTCCACGGTCAGGTAGTACTCGTGGGACGCCTCATAGTCCAGCGGCTCGATGACAAAGATGTCCCCTGGGAACGAGAGAGGGAGGAAAGGGACAGGAAAGGAGACGGTGATGAGTACCACTGTCGCCGAGACGGAGCCAAGAGGGCCATCGTTGCACACAGGCAGGTTCTCAACGAGCATGTGCTACTCTATGAAACACTGCTGCACGCGCTGCGGTCCAACATGCACCGTTTTTAAACAGTTTCAAATCAAACCAAGCTCGAGTGCAGCGTTTTATTGCCTGCGTCTGACCAATGACTACTTAAAAATCAGCCCATGTCCACATGATCTTCACAATTGGTCTAATACCAGACAGACATACAGTGACATAGTTTTATCTGATCAATATAAAAACTCCACTCCACTCCACTAAAATGGAAATGTGGTGACAAACAAACAAACAAAAAAGAACACCACCAATTTAGAGTGCAAATCTTAGATCATTAAGTCATTATTGCAGTTTATACAACAATAATACATTAAAACATGTGAGAGCGTGTGAGAGAGAGAAGCAGCAGTGAGTTGTACTCTACGGACATTCCACTACTGAATTATTGAATTATTCCCAGAGTTCTTCAAAGAGCAAGAGAGGTAGACTCTCATACATACCGGTGTGTGTGTCCACGCTGAACCGCCCATGCTCGTTGCCACTGATGATGCTGTAGGCGATCTCTCCGTTGGCCTCCGTGTCGCGGCTGGCCGCCTGCACACGTAGCACCTGCGTCCCCGCGGCCACGTCCTCGGACACGGTGGCCGTGTACTCGCGGTGCTCAAACACGGGCGGGTTGTCGTTGATGTCCAGCACGGACACCGTCACGTGGCAGGCGGAGGAGAGGCGGCGGGGCGAGCCGCGGTCCGTCGCGCGGGCCCTCAGCTCGTACACGGCCTGCACCTCACGGTCCAGCGGGCGCTCCAGGCTCACCACGCCGCTGTGCTCGTTCACCGAGAAGTAGCCGTCGGCCGAGTCATCCAGGGAATAGAATATGTCACCGTTTAGACCTGGGCCAGACGGATAGAAGACAGGATGTTGGATGGATTATTTTTTGCACATGCTAAAACCCTTTGCCGCCAGGCGGACATTTTATTAAAATTAAGGAATAACATTTTCAGAATTTCCAAAAATAGCAGATCTACATGCTTACAACATGTTGCATCATGATGCATTGTGAGCTTGTGAATTGGCTATAGTCGCTATTAGTTGTTTGATTCATTGAAAGGCTTAACTGGTTATGGTTGAAATTAATGTTCCCTCAATTACGATACGATATGAGACTTGAACAATGTCCTGCTAGACAGATTTCTGTTCCTCCCGGTCTACATTTTGAATGTTACTTTAAGTGCATAGAGACCACAGATCCCAGACTTGCAGTCAGAGCATCCATTTTCCGAAGCCTTCCCCATAAACAAGAGGGTGGAAAACATCTCAACCATGCCATCCTCATAACTCATCTCCGCCCACTAGCACACGCGGGTCCCCGACAACGAGACAAAGACGGATCGTAATAATAATCGTAATGCCTTTACTGCAGGTGGCCCCCTGTTTGGAAAATGCCATTATATTCCCATTTGTCAGGTAAGTGTCCCCTCCCTCTGTGATTCTCATTATGGCATTAGAGAGGCTGCTGGTGGGAGGCCCCTTTGTGCTCTTCCTAGCCCCGCTCTCATATCAGGCCACATTAAACACAGACAATAGCTAAATGGCGGTTAAGTGAATTGAATAGACTGAATTTCACTCCTGCCGTCGACCATTTCAAATGTCATAATGTCTCGAATCCAATTGACCACCACACACGGGGGACAAATTACCTAACGCCACGATGCAAATTTTGTCCTATCTTGAAGACTGAAGACCTACACTGCCTAATGTGGGTGTATCAACAGCACACTTGACTCACAACGACCTTCAGAGCCCTGCAGACTACTTTTTTTGTTTCCAAACGGCAGTGGTAAAATATATATCTTGTGTAGGATCCTACACACACAGAAGCAAAACTTGACATCAACAGAGACAACGAGGAGATCGGAGATCGATTAAAAGTTCAAAAGAGAGAAGGAACGTAACCTCGCAGAGGTTTTCTTTATTTCAGATCAAACGACACCAGCAGCACAGGGTTTTGTTTCTGCCTTTTTGGCTCACTCTGTGCCGACAAGACTTGTCTCCTCGGAGACTGAGGCGGTGCAAGGACAGGGGGCAAGTATCAAACGACGTCCCGCCAAATGGACGACAGAGGCCACGGTGCAGAACCGTGGCGGAGCCAAGATCCACATTAGAAAAATGCCCAGTCAAACACTGACACCCGAGAGCTGAATGGAGAATGATGAGCTTCTATGCTGGACAAAAGGTTAATTATGTCCACAGTGTGACAATCAGCTGGAAGGCGAGCTGAATGACATGCTCAGTGTGGTCTGGGTTCTGGAATGGCTATTTCACTAGGAAGACCTGTGTGCGTGGTGTGTGTGTGTGTGTGCGTGCACACACACACACGCGTGCGTGTGTCAGAGAGACAGAGATAGAGAGAGAGTGACAGACAGAGAGAGAGAGAGAGTGAGACAGAGAGAGACATAGTATAAAGCCCTCGCTTTTCAACTCTATACTCTGGCCCCGCCTCCCTATTTTCCTCACCCTGAATGCTTCAAATGGCAGGTGACTTTTAACCCATTCAGACCTGGGGTCGATTTTACAGCAGTTCTCACTTTTTAAGATTTTTCAAAAATGTTCAAAAATAGCACATGTGCAAGCACTTGCACGTCTGCAATTATTGGACAGCTAACGCAACAATCTAAAATGACACGGATGCTTTCCCGGTTTTAATGGGTTAACATAACACCTGCCTCTTTCCCTCTCCTTACGAATGCAAAATCTCGACTTACAGTAGTGAGCAAATTCTAACAAACCGTTCATTCTGTCAAGCTGTCAGTTTAACCTGCATTGTGGGGAGAGAGAGATAGAGAGAGAGAGAGAGAGAGAGAGAGAGAGAGAGAGAGAGAGAGAGAGAGAGAGAGAGAGAGAGAGATCCTGCCAGTGAGTAGGGCTGACACTGTTCTCCAAGCTGGAACGCCCTGCCCTGCTATTTGGAACAGCAAGTTCCCAAGATAAAGGCTTGAAAAGTTTCAACAACTGCCACCAATCGAATGTTGCAAGGGCCTCCACCTTTCCCATTAGCCCGTATTTCCGGAGGTTTGTTATTTCATGGCATTTTGCTCTCTCTCAGGTTATGTCTGCCGAGAGGCATGTGGCTTTCTGCTAGGGGTGAGGAGAAAATTGCCATCAGCGCAGTTAGAATTCAGCGCTTGAGGAGAAAAGAATTTCATTAGAGAGTAATGGAGCTTTTAATTTGAAGGGTTGATCATTCATGAAATTCCACATTTGTTATCCCCTGCCTCCTGCCGCAGAGTGCAAAGGGAGTGTAAAATGGGAAGGGTAATAAACTCACATTTTTTTTCCGATTGTGAACTGTGACAAGTACCTGCCAAATACCCAGGATGCCAAACAACACTACCAAACGCTTTACCTTTCATTTCTATTGGCTCTGTTCCAGTCCAGGAAAATATCTATAATCTATGGAAAAAAGTGCTTTAAGAACACTTTGTTACTACTCAATGGAAACCGGGCTTAGATGGTGTTGGGACAGCACTGCGCACTGCATCACAATCCATTTCCAGGCGTCACACCGTTTGGACACACCTATAGACCAGTAGCCTCGGAAACCCAGACGTTTTTTATTTCCAAGGAGAAAAGAAAAAGTCTGGGGCAGAGTCCACTTCAATTCGGCATTCAGTAGCGCAAACGTCGATCACCCTCTGCTGATTTCTGATCGTCTGCACCATTATAAAATTGACGCACACATACATTTATGGAATTTCTTAGATTTTTTGTTGATTTATTCATGAAATTACTGAAAAAAAATCATAGAATTTAGTTTTTTATTCATGGGGGGGGGGAAAGCTAAACATTTATGTCTTGCTTTAACGGGAGTGTTTTTTGAAAATGTTTTTGAAATAATAATAATGAGTTCAAATGTAGGAAACAAAAATGAAAGGGACCCATAAAACTTGTTTGGGAACCAGTGCTATAGACAAACGGGGTGCATCCAGAAGCACACACAGTAAAATATGTTGTGAATCAACACACATTTTGCCTGTCCATGTCAGTAAGGGAAAGAAAACTATCCATGTCAGTAAGGGAAAAAAACTATCCATGTCAGTAAGGGAAAAAAACTATCCATGTCAGTAAGGGAAAAAAACTATCCATGTCAGTAAGGGAAAAAAACTATCCATGTCAGTAAGGGAAAAGAAAACAGCACAAGGTCGGAGAGGAATGGGTGTGCGCTGTGTATTGACCCTCCTCACCTGTGTCGACGTCGGTCGCCAGCAGCTTGGCCACGAACGTGCCGACCTCGGTGTTCTCGAACACGGTGACGGTGTAGGGGTCGGAGGAGAACTGCGGGGCGTTGTCGTTGACGTCCTCCAGCGCGATGTGGACGCTGGCCTCGCAGTGGCGCCCGCCTCCGTCCACCGCGCGCACCCTGAACCTGTACTCCTCCCTCTCCTTGCGGTCCAACGGCCGCAGGGTCTTCAGCTCGCCTGGGGGAGGAATCAGACAATGGTGAGACACGTGCGCACACACACGATCACACACACACACACACACACGATCGCACACACACACACAAACACACACACACACACACGCGAACATAATGGTTGGTCTCCCACATACAACATGCTCTTTTGCAAGACATACACCAGCCAGGCAAACAGAACTAAATGAATGATACATGAATAAAGTAAAAACTATTGTGTAAATGACTACACGCATCCATTACTAAAACAGAATGTGTCCATTCGAATGCCGTAGAAAAAGTGTGTATACATTTGCTTGTGATTGCATGTGTGAAAGAGAGCGAGAGGCCTCAGATGCTGCAGAGCTTCTTGAAACTCCCTTGACTGCTTGCCAAGGAGTAAAAACACTTCACATCTGAGTCAACTAATGGCTTTCAGGAGAGAGAGAGAGAGAGAGAGAGAGAATGAATTAATAAGTAATAGCGGGAAGGGAAGAGAGGATGGATCTCAGAGGGGGGGGGTGGAGAGTGAGAGAGAGAGAAATGTGCTGAAGAACCTGGCAGTTGAGAGCATTTCGGAAGCGTCACGAGATGAGAGGCAGCCAACGCTCAGCGTGGCCTCAGCAGAACACCTACGCTGCCCCTCAAGAGGTCCTTGTGCGCTGCTAATCCTGTTTGTCGGCACGGAACAAAACATACCGCCTCCCCCGTGCTCCCAGACCGCTACTGTAGCTGGCGCCGCTGCGAGGGACCTCAATATGGAGGCTGGCTCAAAGACAGCTGGATGGTCGCCTTGTCACCGTGGCATCTTCCCTCTGGATCAGGCAGCGAGGGCAGCGCTACGCGCCTGGACTTGGCCGTCACAAAAAGAGGCCTTTGTGCTGTAGCAGCGCGGTACAGCAGTTTTTACAGAAACAGCCTTTCTCTGTCCCCATTTGGTTGCCAGCGTAGGTTTTGTTTTTTGTCATCTACCATGTTTTGATGTCCTGTTGTTTATTTTCAAGTTCGGTTTGATGCTGATTAACTGGCATTGGGTTTTTAACTGACATCCCGTGGCGGATTTTAACATTTGTAAAAAAAAAAAAAAAAAAAAAAATGAAGATTTAACAGATGGTTGTAGTGTCTTGTTCCAGGGGCTCCCGAATGTAATTTAGTTTCAGGCCAGGACAATATTGGCCGTAAATTCAGTACGAGTGAGCAACTCTGCCTTTTTTTTTACGGACGCTGTAGCTCTTTCGTTAACTCCTGCAGGAACACTCTTGGCAGACTTGAAAATAAATAATAAACAAAACATAATGCCAACTCGGTGCAAGTAAAAGTCTCTCTTTTTCCTCCTTCAGAGTTGATGTCGATGCATAAAGAACACAGACGCACGCACGCCACACACACACACACACACACACACACACACACACACACACACACACACACACACACACACACCCTAGGCAAGCTAGGAAAGTACACACACCAACATTTTGGAAGGTAGGGGAGTGGGAGATTACAAAGTCAAGTGGGCAGAATTCATGCCTGCTGACATGTCCTTCGGAGGATTAGGCTTTTGTTGGTGCACGGCTTTGAGGTGGAAGCTGTTGAAAGATGCCAACAGGATTCCAAGAGACAATTCGCCCCCGAAACCATTTGTTTCCATCATTCAAGTCTTTGCAAAGCTAAGACAATAGAAAATATATGTAATGTGTACAGTGTGTGCACGTCTCTTTGCATAATACGACATGCTACTTATTCAACAGCGCAAACCACTGCCATTGATATAGAAAGAGTTGCATCAGTGAGGGTCTGAAACACTACAGGCCATGTGGTTCATGTATTGCATGTTCTTCATCAACTTCGTTGCAAACATCGGACAGCCAATAGTTCCAAACATTACCTATAAGGTAACATTTGGAAGTATTGGCTTTCCTGTTATCTCTGAGCACACTGAAACTAATTCCAAATAAAATCTAAGTCTGTGTGGCAATAAATGATTGAATGTTGAACATTATTATGTAAAATATGCAGTGGATGGAGATGACACAACTTTCTGTGTCTAAATAGCTCTGGCGCCGATGTGCTTACAAGACTAGATTAAAAACACTTTGTACAGGAGGGCAGCCATTAAATAGCTCTAGAGAGAGAGAGAGAGAGAGAGAGAGAGAGAGAGAGAGAGAGAGAGAGAGAGAGAGAGAGAGAGAGAGAGAGAGAGAGAGAGAGAGAAGCAACTGGGCCTACACACAGTGATGAGCGTAGCAGGCAAAATGGCAGATGCATAAAGCATGGTAAAAAAAAGATATAATAATCTACACACAAATGAATACAACATAACATAAACATGAATGCACATGCAATGCACACAGACTGACAGTCAGATACACCCCATACACAGGCGTATACAAACCTCCAAACAGTCAAATCCAGAGTGTTCAGTTAAGAGTGTAAAATCTTACCCATAAGGGTACTACTAACTACACCCCTGCACCAATGCATATACACGCACCTGTGTCATGGTCGATTAAGAACAGCTCCGCGCCATCTCCCAGGAGCTCAAAGGAGATCTGGGAATTGGAGCGGATGTCTGCGTCTGTGGCAGACACCTGCAGGACGAGCCTGCCAGCCGAGGAGTCCTCTGGGACGCTCCCACTGTACAGAGACTGTAGGGGGGGGTAAGGGTGAAGTTGAAATGGATGGATGTATTCATACGGAAACGCATACAAGACATGGGTAACAAACTGTGCGACTATCACCACTCACTAAGTGCACTTAATCATTAATGCAGCCCCACAATCCTCAGTCGACCGGTGGCCTCTCTTTAAAACGTGTAATTTACCTCCTCTGTGACCCGGCAAATCCCCCTCCCATCTCTCTTTAATATGCCTGCCCTCTCCCTCACGTCCTTGTAAATGGCAACCGCCCATAGGTGACACATTTCATGGCCATTTGCCCTCACCTTCTCGCACACGGGGCTGTTGTCGTTGGCGTCCAGAACTTTGACCTCGACGGTGGCCCTGGCGGCAAAGATACCGTCTGTGGCGGTGATGTTCAGGAGGTAATTGTCCCTCTCCTCACGGTCCAAGGGCTTTCTGACAGACACCTTCCACTCGTTTTGGACGTGCTCGATGGCAAATTGCCCCAGTGGATCCCCTCCTGTTTCAGAGAGTCAAAAGGGAGACGGGAGGCAAACTTTAGTGATACAAATGAGAAGGAGAATGAGTACAGAATAGAACCTTATAGAACCCAGAACAACAACAACAACACATGCATTGCTTTTAAATAGCACTCCATTTGCTAGCTTGTTTGTGTATAGTTTTGCAGTAATACCAAGACCAAAAGCTGAGTTTTTCCAGCAGTGTTTTCATTCTATTAACTATTACAAAAACTGATGAACCTAATTACACCTACCGGTAAATAGTTATTGGTATAATTCATTATTTATTCTTTTAAACATTTGTAAGAAAATCACAGGGAAGTTGTACTGCTTATGAGAGAGCTGGCAGATATTAAGCACTGATTCACACCTGCTAATTAGCACCAAAGGTGTTTTTATTTTATTCCCTGGTCAATTTCTCAGATAATTCATCATCTCTGCTTTTGCTTTATTTGGATACAGCCTGGGTACATTAGTGGAAGCTTCTCACAGATGAAAGGACCAAAACAAATAGCAGATATTATCATCACATTAAGTGGCCTAAACAGATAATCCCCTTTAACCGCGTTTGGTGTTAGCATTATGTTATGCTTTAGCTATTGAAAATAGCAGATCTACAAGCTCATAGCGCGACCACTAGGTCGACTATTTTTGAAAAATCGAATAACCACTGACATAGAAACATAGCTTTTTCAGAAAACTGTCAGGATGTAGAAGACATTTTAAGAATCTGATCTCAGGTCAAAATGGGCTAAAGCAGTGCTTATCGAATTGTTTCACAAATAAGCAGTGTAGGGTGAACTCTTTGAGCCGTATAATGAGATGGCTGGAATCAAATAATGAAATGCCCACCTGTGATGAAGTAGCTGACTTGTTTGTTGATATCCTCTGAGTCTGCGTCTGTGGTGCTCAGGATAGCGATGACGCCACTCGGAGGGTCATCCTCGCTCACCGTGCCTTTGTAGATCTCAGCTGTAAAGCGAGGCGGATTGTCATTCACGTCGGCAACTGTCACTTCCACCGCGGTGCTAGTCACGTGCTGGGTTTTGTCGCCCCGATCTGTGGCCAGAATGGCGACGGTATACTTTTCCGTCCTCTCGCGGTCCAGCTCCATCAAGGTGGTCACCCATCCCGTCTCGCTGTTGATGGCGAACAGCTCGGCGATCTCCCGAGAGGTCTGCTGGGGGTCCAGGCTGTAGACCACCTGGCTGTTGGTGCCGGAATCCTGATCGGTGGCTTTGACCTGGATCACCGACGTGCCGCCGGGAAGGTTCTCCGCCACGACCGCCTCGTAGGGGTCAGACTCAAAGACGGGCTTGTTGTCGTTGAGGTCTTTCACCTGGACGTTTACGTGCGTGGACGCCACGACCTCATAGTTCTCGTGCTGGGTCTGGGCGAGCAGGGTGAGCTGGTACCATTTTGTGGTCTCGTGGTCGAGGCTCTTCTCTAGTTTCAGAGCCCCGGAGTCTCTGTCCACGACAAACACCTGGTCCTCGTTGCTTTCGGGCGTGTTGCCGTTGACGAGGCTGTACACCACAGGCTGCTCACTCTCTGCTTGGATGACGTCGATCTCTGTGCCGATGGGCAGGTCTTCAGCAATTGTGAAGCGATAATGCGGTTCAGTGAATTTGGGAACCGGCACCTCTGGGGCCACGATTCTAATGTAAACCTGAACAACGGATTGTTTAGCTGGGTTCCCTGCATCCTTTGCTCTGACATAGAAAGCATAGAGCTCATTTTCAAGTCCAATAAGGCTCTCTTTAGTAACAATAACCCCAGAGGTAGGATGAATTTCAAAGTTTTCTTCTACATTTTCAACATCCGCCTCAATGGTGAATGTGATGTCTGCATTGCTTCCCTCATCCATGTCTGAAGCAGTGATTTTGATCACAGATGTGCCTCGCGGGACGTCCGTCGCAATGGTGGCTTTGTACTCGACCGCCCTGAACTGTGGGGCGTTGTCGTTGACATCTGTTAGAATTACATTGATAATGCAAAAGCCCACCTTTCCGCCGCCATCTTTTACTATGAGACTAATTGGGATGACCTTCTCAATGGCATTCTCACGATCAAGACTCTCCAGAGTGAAGATTTCACCATTTTCATTGACAGAGAACTTGTCTCGTGCAAATTCATTAACGATGCGATACGTCAGCTGCCCATACACGCCTTCGTCATCGTCCGTCGCTTTGGCCTCGGCCACTAACGTACCGACGGGTGAGTTCTCCACAAGCTCTACCACGTAGTCCACTTGAGGGAAGCTGGGGCTGTGGAAGTTGGCGCCGATGACCGTCACTTTGACGAGCGCAGAGCTCCTGAACACGCCGTCTGACACCGACACGTTGAGGTCGTACGAGGGCTGCATGTTAGGCCTGCGGTGGTTGGAGACGGCAATGGCGCCGGCGTGTTTGTCCATGGCAAAGTTCTGGTCCTCGTTGCCGGAGACAATGGAGAACTCCAGCTTCTCTGCGTCCGAGCTGTCTGCGTCGGACGCCTGGACTTGTGTGATGAAGTGACCACGAGGAGCAAGCTCACTGATAGTAGCCTCATAAAGTGGCTCGGTGAAAACTGGCGCATTGTCATTCAGGTCGGTGACGTCTACGGTCAGGATAACTTCGGATGACAGGGCAGGAACCCCTCCGTCTACAGCACGGACCCTCAGCCTATGTTGCAGGGTCTCCTCATGATCAAGCACCCGTGCCGTCGAGATGATCCCTGTGTTGCGGTCAATGCTGAAATAGTCTGAACTCACTAACTGATAGAAGACCTCCTGGTTGTTCCCAGTATCGGAGTCTTTGGCGGCTACCTGCAAAACTGAGGTGCCAATGACAGAGGCCTCTGAAATGCTGGCATTGTACATTTTGGACAGAAAAACAGGGGAATTGTCATTCACGTCTTCCAGGATGATATCGACAAACACTTCAGAGTGTGCTCCAGTTAGGGAGTCAGTGGCTCTTACGTTCAACTTGTAGGCTGGGTGGGTCTCGAAGTCTAGAGGCTGGATCACGTGTATAACACCAGTGTTGAAGTCAATGGAGAACTGTTTAAAGGGGTCACCTTCAGAGATGGTGTACACTATGCGAGGGCCTTCAGAGTCATTGGCCTGGACATGAACTACTGGTGTGTGTAACTGGATGTTCTCTGGGATTTCAATACTATAGAACGGCTTCTCAAACACGGGTGTGGCTTTGTTCACCACAGTTATGGGCACCTCTACTTCAGCAGAGAGAGCTGGATCTCCACCATCTCTCGCTACGACGATCACAACAAAGTCAGTGTTGAGGGACTCTTTCTCAAATTTCTTTTTGAGTGTGATTTCGCCAGAAGGGCTGACCTGGAAGAACTCCTGGTGTTCTTTTAAGTGATAGTGGATGTCTGCATTCAGACCTGCGTCTTTGTCAATGGCTGTGACCTGACGGATGACCTGGCCTTCCTCGGCATCCATTTGCACCAGCGCATGATAGGGTAGATTCACATACATGGGCACATTGTCATTCACATCCTCCACAATCACTGTGACCAGTACATGAGCGACTTCTGCTGTTCGGTCCTCCCGCGTGACTTCGACGACTATATCAAATGTGTCCTGCACCTCACGGTCAAATGGGATTCCGGCAGCAGAGAGAACCCCAGAGGTGCGGCTGATTTCAAATCTCCTGTCCGGGTTCAAAATGGTGTAGAACAGGGGCTCGTTGACTTGGTTGCCAACAGCAGCGATAACTGCTAGCGTTGTCTTCTCCGAAGAGTTCTCTGGAACGTAGGCCTTGTAGGACTCTCTGGTGAACTTCATCCTACTCTCTCTGTTCTCTTTGACGTTTATCTTCACCATGGCTGTGTTGGCAAACCTGCCATCTGAAACCCGGATTTTCAGCTCATATCTGCTCCTAAGATGCGTGACGTTCTGAATGGTAATCATCCCTGTGGTGGGATCCATTTTGAACTTGTCTCCAATGTTACCCTCTGAGATGGAGAAGAATAGCTTAGAGTTGGGTCCAGAGTCTGAGTCGGTGGCATTAACTCGGAAGACCTCCACACCTTTGTAGGTGGGCACAATGACACTGGTTTCATATACCTCTTGGCTAAACAGAGGCGCACAGTCGTTGATGTCGATGACATTGATGGTAACATTGGCGGCCGTCTCAGAAAACAGGCGCGGCATCCCCAGGTCATGAACCTGCACTGTGAAATGGAAAACACTCCTCTGCTCATAGTCCAAAGACGTCGTGGACCGGATGGCTCCCGTGCTGGAGTCGATGGCAAAGTAGTTGTGAGCGAAAGGCTCCACGATCTGGTACACCAGCATGGCGTTGCGGGCACCATCGGCATCAGAGGCACGGATGACGAGCGGGGTGTTGTCGAGGGTCAAGACAACACTGTTGACGGGGGCCAACTCACTGATCCTGCCCATGTACTCCTTCTGGAGAAAGACCGGGGCATTGTCGTTCTCGTCTTTGAGATGAACCAGCAGAGTGGCATTGCTGGACAACCCGGCCATGTTAGTCCCCTGTACAATCAGCCTATAGTCAGGAGTGGTTTCATAGTCCAATGTTCTCTGGGTTACAACCACTCCAGAGTTGGGGTTAATGTCAAATGCATTGTCAGTGTTTCCGCCTTTAATTTGATAGAAGACCGATGACTGGCTGACGGCTGTTACCAAGCTTACGAAGCTTCCAGGGTGGACCAATTCGCTGACCTCTGCAGACGACTCCTTTTCTGTGAACCTGGGAGCGGCGTTGTCTGAAACGGTGACGGCCATGTGCACGGTGGCTGTGGCCGACAGAGGAGGTGTTCCTTTATCTGATGCTTTCACAATGAGCTCAAACTGGCTGTTGCTGCTTCGGTCCAGCTCTTTGGCAACCATGATCGTCCCCAGCACCGGTTCGATGGCGAATGAGTTAGCAACATTTCCTGTCAGGCAGATTGGGGGAGGGGGAGAGAGAAAAATATATATTAAAATTTATTTTATTTACAAAAAAGTACGTGGTGTCCGCCTGGATTCATGTGAATTGTGAAACAATTAGTAAATGAAACACCAGAAGCCAGAAGTACAAAACCGTTCCCTGTTGCCTGCGATAACCATTTGTAAAGATTGTGGAAGCTGCAGTTATCCAAATATAATCAAATGCTTCTTTAAGTTCTTTCCCATTCAACTTTAGGCTAATACTCTGCAATATGCCACGTTGCATTATGGGCCAGTCCACCCTAGCGTTAAATCTGACTTGCACCAAAGGAAAAGGAACTTATAATTCAATTAGCTCGAGTCATCTCAACTATCTGAAAAATGTATGTCCTCAAACAAAGAGCCCAGCTAATAGTCTCATGTATCTCTCTCCCATAACACAGCTTATTGGCAGAGAAAACAATGGTGGGAAATTCTGCAGAGGGTATATGCCGCACTCCCACGTACTTGGAAATCCTCTGACAAAGTTCTCTACAGCCTCTCACTCCCTCTGAAGTATGCCATTCATGAGCCAGCGAGGCTCAGTGGGCACAATAGTTCAAGATGACTCGCATACATGTTTTTTCCATTCGTCTGCATTGAAAGCACTTCGCTAAGAACACTTCCACGCATAGTGCTTTAATGTGGTGTCGGATCTACGGTCTATACAAGTTTGGAAGAGCCTTATGAACACCTTATTATGTCAGATAATAGCCCTGAAAGCGAGAAGCGATTTATATGGCAGATAGATAATAAATCACCACCATCAATCTTCCAGCCATAAAGCATGTGAATGTGACAACCATGTAACAACGCATCATCAGACTGCAGGCTACAGAAGAAAGTTATAGGGTCATTTACCTGACTCAATGCTGTAGACAATCTCAGCATTCTGGCCCTTGTCTTTGTCCAGCGCAGTCACCTGCAGTACGGCTGAGCCTATAGCAGCTGACTCAAACACACGGCCAGAATACGGAGAACCAATAAAGGAGGGAGTGTTGTCGTTGGTGTCCTCCACGTTGACAATGACTCGCACCAGGTTCCTTTTGACGGGGATGTCCTGGTCACGCACCTGGGGGGCGAGAACAGATTGAGAGGTGAAAGGTCAGAGTGAGGGAGCAGTGATGGTTTTGTTGACTAAAACTATGACAAAAACTTGTTCGTGGACAAGTTTTTCAGTTTTTGTCTGACAAAAACGGAGACTAAATATATTGACAATTCCGTCAACAAATAAAAACTAGACTAAAATGTTAGGGATTAACTAGTGGAGAAGAGATCATGTTATGTTTGGTTGCGCTTGGGTGTTAGAAATAGCAGATCTATACAAGCTCACAATGCAATTAAGGCCCACGGAAATTGCATTTTAGTCGTCTAAAACTTAATTTCATTTCAGATGACTAAAATACGACTAAAACTAAATGGAATTTTATTCAAGAGATCAGATGTCAAAATCAATAGTGTGAGAAAGAAAGACAAAATGTTTATCATAAAAGTAGAACTATGTGGTCTCACACAGCCTTGTAACAGAATGGGTTTACTTCAATTCACAGTGAATTTAGAGAAAGCCAATTCCAAACCAAATCTTGTTCTAAATTAGTTAGTTAATGTTAATGTGTTGTAGGCCTAAATAGTGCATTCTGCATTATTTACAGCCAGAACGATAGGGAATCCAGAGATAGTAGCTTACAGAATTCGATGCATATTTATTGAAACACAAATTTAGACATAATTTACACACAGCTGAAAGCTGTCACTGTCCATTGTATATTATTTATGTGTTGGGTGAAATAATCAAGTCGTCTGAGTCGTCGTCGTTCAACAGACAATTCATTAATCATATAAGTAGTTTAGTAATGTAGCATGTCAGCATTTCTAATCACATGCTATTTGAAATGTCACCAAATGTGAATTATTGACTCTTTGTTTCATATCTTACAAGAAGGAAAGACGTCTGGGTTATCACATCAAGCACATTCAAGACATGTGTACCATCTATCATCATGTTGTACTTTACGACAATTTAGAGCATAATTTAATTGAATAATCCAAAAGGTTATCAAATTAATAATGTACACATGAGTTGCAACCATAATTGAATGATCCGTACCATGACAGTGAGAGTGTGGCGACGCATAGTCTCGTGGTCCAGTTTCTCGGAGGTGTACAGAATGCCCGTTCCCGGGTCCAGTCGGAACTTCCTCAGACTGAACGGGTCAGTGCTGCTCAGGAGGGTGTAGGTCATCTTGTTCTTCTCGTCTTGGTCCGTCGCGCTGATCTGTAGGACCTCGCTGTCAGGCAGGGTGTCCTCCGGGACGCTCACCTCATACCTGGGCTCGGAGAACTCCGGCCGGTGGTT